>NC_140973.1:79300296-79360296 GCF_056783735.1 Eptatretus burgeri | reverse complement strand
AGCATTATTCATTAATTTATAAAAGTCCCCTTCAAATTTTACTTTTGTATTTGCTCTCATATCTGTATTGAATTGAATATACTTTTTCACCCAAGGACTTTGTTTAAATTTTAAAACTCTATGAATTTTAGCTACTCTCAATCCTTCTCTCAAAAACTGTTTTAAGCTTCTCTGATGCAAAACATATCCCTCTTTATCATAGAATGTTGTTAATAACTTTTCTGTTGATTTACCTTTAATATTAAAACTTTTATGATAATCACTTAACCATTCTTTCTTTGGAGTTTCTTTCTCACATGCAAAAGGAAGATCTTTATGCTTATTATGAAGATCACTCGGGTACCTCAAATCAACTTCAAAATAATAACCTTCTTCTTCGTCATTCAATTCCTCTTGAGAAGAAATAACAATATTCATCAAAGCCTTTTCATAATTCTTTTCTTCCACCCACTCTAATTTACCATAAGGTAGAGATTGAGACATTGCCCATCCATACAAATTATTAGCATCAAAATACATCAAATAATTACTATCTTTTTCACTATCATAATTTGGGAGATATTTATTATTTGCTTTAGCATATCTTTTTGAACATACTTGTGATATTCCACCTCTCTTGGACTTCTCAATCATCAAAAGCATATCCACATCACTGATTAAATCTATATCTTGTTTTGTCATTTTCAACATTGCACTCCAAGCTAAACCAGGAGCTGTGAAATAGTGGGCAGGATCTAACCCATAACAATTTTTATTATGACAGAGTGATCTAAAAGCTTCAAACACATCAGCTAACAATAAAACATCTGTTTTTAGATATAAATCGTGATATTCTCCAAGGTTCTTTATCTTAAATATTTTCCATATTTCTTGTGCGTGTTTATATTCCTTATCACTTATCTCTTCTTCATAAAGGTTATTATAGAAACTTTCTTTTGAAGGAAGTTGTGTTTCTTTAAATCTCATAAATGAATCCATATAATCATAAGGATAAATTCCCTTACTTGTAAGAATTTTCTCTTTACTTTGAATTTCATTCCTTGTTTGAATTTCCTCTCTCGTAAGAATTCCTTCTTTAATCAGAATTTCATCTTTAATCTGAATTTCCTCTTTAGTGAGAATTTCCTCTTTTGGAAAGAATGAATTAAGATTTGGAAAAGAGTCTGTGGAGCTTAGATTTGATGCGAGGTAGGCTAGTGGTGTTCCCATAAACTTGTAAGAATCTAAAAACCTAATACGAGTTATAGGTTTTGTGAATATCATTTTTGAAAATGAAATATACTTTTGACTTGTGTTTGTTATAGCAGAAATATTCCCTGGTGTTTTTGAAAGTTCATTTATAAATAGATGTGTATCATAGTTGGCGCTGTTGTGAAGAAAGACTGGAATAAAAGAAGGTAATTTATAATTAAGATTACAACAGGAATGAGCGGGACCTCTATATTTACCAGTAAGATGACAATGGTCTCTAACTTTAAACTCCTTAATTTCCCCCTCACAAATATGACAGATATTGTTCATTCTAAATTCTAATTTTTCTTCTTTGGTTAATTTCATCGGTTCATTTGTTTCTTTCATTAATTTAGTGAGTCTTATACAATCCTTTTCTAATTGTTTTACAAACTCTTGTGAAGCATTTTTTCCACGATAATGTTCAAGTTTGTTATACTTTTCTCCAACAGATGATTTGATATAATAACAAAAACCACAAGGAATATGTTTTTGATATTTATTTGTATATGGTTCTTTTGGATTAGGAGAAGCAGTATTTATCTTTTAAGGATACATTCAAAATCAGCGTATATCACAAATGGGTGCATGATAGATTTATTATAATCTTCAAAATAAATCTTTTCACCAGGTTTAGGCATTGTAATTACAGCTGATTTATGATTACTACAATATTTTGAATGTTGTTCTAATCGTTCTTTTGTATGAAATGAATTAAGACATCGCTTACAAGGATATATTTTGTTTGCTGTTCTGAATACCTGAGAAGAGATTAATCTTGATAAATTATTGATGTATGTGTAATGTGAATTCTTTCCAACACTAAAATATAAAAGGTCAATGTGTGTTTCTTCATTTTTATAGTTGTTTGAAATTTTTAATATTTGAACTTTGTTTGTATCCGTTAATCCATATACATTAATAGAAAGATTATTCTTTTTCTCAAATTTAGGAATATCTGTTAGTGGCATTGGGAATTTAAAATCTTTAATGTCCAAGGTATTCTCATATTTCATATATTGTTTTACTCTTTCTGAATTACATTTTGGTGGATGTAAGTGAGCAAGAACAGACCAGAGAAAACATTTATTATCATTGTTCTTAATATTAACAACTGCCTTCTTTAGTTTTATTTCTTTTGGTAATTCAATATAAGAAGAAGCTTTAAGAGGGTTTGATTTTAGAATGTGTATATCTAAAAAGATGATTTTTTTAATATTGAATCCACTTCCTACCACTGTATTATCAACATCCTCCTCTTGTCTTGATAGTTCTTCATAAACCCCACTATTCAAAAAATCTTGAAATGATGTTATAAAATGAAGATCTGTTCTCATATAAGGAGTTTGTTCTTCATCTTGTCTTTTCATATTCATTTTCACTCCCATATAAAACTTTAAAGTTTTTATTTCTTTTAATGTCTTTTTAATAAATTTTTCAACATCGGGTTTCACTATTTCAATTGATTCAGCTATTGATGATGGACCGGGTTCTCCAAATTGAAAAATCCTTATTTTTATATGCCCTTTAAATGCCTCATCAGTGTTTTTAATATAATAGTCTCCCTTTACTTTAAACTCATTTTTCTTGTGTTTTTGTGATTGAAGATGTTGATTATAACTACTCTTCAAAACATCCTTTGAACAGATATCACAATGTTTTCTTTCCAACTCAAGAGGAGATATTTGATGAAATAGATTAAATGTGTGTTTGTTGGTTCGGAGGTGTTTTCTATAATGTTTATATTCGTGATTACAAACATCGCAGTACGTTGTATTCACCATATTTATAGAATAAAACTTTGCTTGAACTAAAATTTTCTTGATGAAAATTTCGTTTAATTTATAGGTGAATCTGTGCTTAAAAACATTTTATCCTCCAACTTTTTCACTTAATAAATACAATGTTTCAAGACACAAAAGACAAGTTTCAATCAATCTCTTCATCTGTTAAAGATACTGAGAAATATGTCAAGGATGTAAAATTGAACAAAGATAAATATAACAACTATTGGATAAAAACTATTATGGTAAATAATATGAGTTCTTCAATTTCCTTCAGTGGAAGGGCTTTTAGTATACCTGGTAGAACATCAATTAAAGTATCTCTAACAAAAGTTTCTCCTCTCCTTCTAGTAATATATTCAAAACTAGAAAAAGCAATGAAACAAGAAAAAGTATTAAAGAACAAAAACCTTATGGATGAAGCTTTAGAAAGAAAAGATAAGACCATCTGTAATATGCAAGGAGAAATTTGTATTTTTTTCAACAACCCTAAAGATGTAAATCTTGATGAAATAAAGGATGTTAATATATCAGGTGAAATGACATTTCGTTCAATAGTAGTTAACGATAATTTTAAAATTACCTTTAATATAAAAAATGTTGTCGTTGAATCTGATAATGAAAAAAAGTATATCGATATCGATGGTAATATACAACTGAAAGTATAGATGAATTTCAGTTTAAGTAAAGTTTTACTTTATAAATATGCTAGACTTTCCTGATTCTCCATATGACAAATTTGAGAATTGTCCTGCGTGTGAAAGACGGGGATTAAACACAGAGTCAAAAGCCTATAAACAATGTATATTCTGTGATTATCTTCTAATTAATGATAATAAAAAATATAAAAAGGAAAATAATTCTTTTAGATTTACACCAAAAATGAATTACTTTACAAGATTGATTAGAGAAATGAATGTAAAGTATGAGGATGATAACACACCTTTCCTTACAAGGGAAGAAACTGAACGTATAAGAGAAATGTTCAAAGGATTGTTGTTGTATATTATTCATGGATGTAATTTTCAGGGAAATATCAACACAAGATATTGTATAAATAAAATAATGGATTATCTTGAAATTAAACCTGAACTTAGGATAAAATATAGAGTTTCTAAAAAAGCTAATAATAAATTAAATAACCTGTTTTTCAAATATATAAATGAATGATTTTTTACCTATTTGGGAAAATAAGATAAAATTTAACAACCATAAAAATCTCCCAAATTCATTAAGATGTCTCATAGTTGGTTCAAGTGGATGTGGAAAAACCTGCTTACTGTTAAAAATGCTCCTCACTCCCAACTTTTTAGATTATGATAATTTAATAATTTTCACAAAGTCGAGTTTTCAACCAGAGTATCAACTACTCTCACAAGGTTTTAATGCTGGTCTTCAAAAAGAAGATATAATAGGTTTATTTAAACGTCAAAAAACCTAAATGATTATAACATTGAAGATATAATTCAACTATTTTGTGATACACAGAGATGTAAAAAGAAATCAAATCTTATAACTTGTATTCTTAGTGATAATACGGATGATATACCGTCTCCCCAAGATTTGGATAAATCAAAAAGAACCTCGTTATCTTTGATGATTGTGTTAATGAGAGAAACCAAACGGTAATGGATAGCTACTACACAAGAGGGAGACATTCTTCTTGTAATTGTATTTATCTTAGTCAATCGTACTTTCAACTTCCTCGTCGTTCCATCAGAAACAATGCTAATACTTTTATTTTATTCAAGTTAAATTCAATAGATATCAATAATTTTTGGAGAGATAATTGTTCTACATTATGTAGTAAAAAGAAATTTGAGGATTATATGAAGCACACGACTGAAAAATATAAATATATTGTTGTGAAACAAGATGAGATATTAAGGGATATATTTTTTGTTTTATAAACAATTACATATATAAATGACAACTATTATTATAAATCTTGTGGGTAAATCTGCTTCTGGAAAAAACTTTCATAAATCAAGGTTCTTGTGTAGTACAAATGAGAATATTGTAAATTTACTTAAAAACACCCCGTGATACGCATTGTATCAACAACAACTAGAGCAATAAGACCTGGAGAAGTAAAAGGTGAAGATTATCACTATATTTCAGTGGAGGAACATATGCGATTGAGGAATGAAGGACAAATATTTGAGGAGGTTTCTCTTGGTACAACAAAATATTCACATTGTAAGAGTGAGTTAAAGAAACTAAAATCTGGTGGTGTTGGGATATTAGAAACTAATCCAGAAGGAACGAGACAAATTATTAAATATCTGAGCGGAGTGAAGATTTTATCATTCGGTTTTGATGTTGATGAAGAAACTCAACACAAACGTATGAAAAGCAGAGATGCAAGGATTAGTGAAGAAGAAATTACAACTCGCATTAATGTTAATAAAGAATTTGATGAAATATTTAAAGAAAAGGATTTATTTGAACACATCTACTTGAATGATGAAGAAAAGGAAAATTTCCCTGTTGATCTTTACAATTCATTAAATGATATTTTACAATAAATAAATGGATACAAAAGAAAGAGCAAGAAGATTTAAGGAACATCAAGAGTTGGTTTCAAAAGTTGTAAAACAACAGGAAGACATAAAGAAGAAACGCAGACAGAAACTAACGGGCGAAGAAGCATTTGAAAAAAAACAAGAGAAATTTTTTAAACCACTTTTAAAAACTTCCCAAGAAAAAATGAAAGATGTTTCCACAGTTCCCACAGTAGAATATACTCCTAGAAAGCTTCAAATGTTAAAAGATTTCAGTCAAATGACGGAGGAAGAATTAGAGCATTTAGGAGAATTAGAATATGATGATGAAGGTTTATTTCAACAACTGGAAGAGATTAATCAACCCCTGATTATATTGTGAATGCTGTTCAAAACAATGAATATTCAGCGGATTCAAAAACCAAAGCAGGACTCATTCCAACAGAACAACCAGCAATATTTCATCTTGTTCAAGAAAAGGTATTGATATTTAATGATGAATTAAGGTTCTTAAGTTCTGCTCAACCCCTGTTAAACTAACTCCGAGATTAATGTTTCTTCTCACAAAAGATGGAAGACAAGGTTCAACTGTGAGGGATGAATCAAAGTATATTGATAAACCATTGGATATGGAAAATAATGATGATAGAGTATATATTGATTTGCTAAACACTCTAAATTATAAGGTTATTCTTTCTGGTAAAAGTAGGAAGAATGAGAAGGAGAAACACATTATTCAGGCTTTAAGTATCCTTGGTTCAGGTATTAGTTTTCTTCCAAATGACCCATCGCAATTAGTTAATAGACTGTTATTGTTGTTCGGCAGTAAGAAGGCTGGAAATAACAATTGTTTTAATGAAGCATCAGCCATTTTAGACCAGTTGATGAACATGAAAATAATTAATAAATCTCAATATAAAGACATTTTAACTCATATTAAATAAGATGAGAAGCACAATCCTGAGTTTTAATTTCACAACAAGCGACCACACATCTTCATTCCCATACCCACTACAACTTGACACAACAAAAGAATATGAGGCATCTTTATTGTCCATGGAGACTTATAATACCTTATTTAATATAACCGAGAAAAATGACAAGTTTAGTTATAATCCGGGAAGTGGATACAAAACGATAACAGTCTCACCCGGAGCATACGAGATTTCTCAAATATCTTCCGAAATTGCTCGTCTTATGAAAGAACAGGGTGATGAACCAAAAAATATTGTTATAAACATTCAAAAACATACTTCAAAATCAACGATTAAAGTTAAAAATAACTACAAGGTTGATTTCACAATTGATAATTCATTTAGAGAGTTATTAGGTTTCTCCTCAAAAAAGATTGAAACTAATGGGACGTTTTACAGTGATAATGTCATTCAAATATCCTCAGGAATAAATTCGGTGTTAATTCACTGTGATTTGATTGATGGTGCTTATAATGATGGATTAAAAACAAATACAATATTTTCATTCAGCGCATACTCAACCCCAATTGGTTATAAATTCAATATGGAGCCTAAAAATTTGGTTTATCTACCTGTGTCAGGAAAAACCATACACAGAGTAAATTTTAGGATAACCGACCAAGATAATCGTGTGATTTCTTTTAATGGAGAAGTTATATCCATCAGAATTCACCTACGTGAAGTTTTTCAATAAATAAATACGATGGTTATTGTGAGGAAGCACGAGTTGGGAAAATATAAAATAATTACAGGGGATGGGATGTTCCTTTCCCCGTACTACAAGGGTGAAGGTATGTATCTTGGTAGAGGATACTATAAACCTAAGAGACAAAGGGGTGTTGGACATCAATTTAGAGGAGATGGGATAATTGATACTCTCATGGGTATTGGTTCAACTATTCTTAAACATAAAGACCTAATTGGTTCAACTGCTTCTGCTGTGAGAAATGTAGCAGGTGCTGTAAAGAGTATAAAAGATGCTCAGAAAGAATCTCATAAATTACAAGCAATAAAAGAAATTAAGAAAGGTAAAACTCAGTTGTCCCCCCAAGAACGACAGAAAATAATTCAAATACTTGGATCAGGGTTTCAAAAGTTTTAACATCTTTTTTCCTAAATAAATACAAGTATGGAAGCAATTGATAGTATCTATGATTTGGATGATACTATTATTATCTCAAACTCCACTAAAAAAGAAGATTACTTCAAGGTAAATGCAATAACTGGAACAGACTGGAATACAAATGGTACAAAAAGTTTTGAAATAAATAATCAACAAACCTATTTGAATCTCTCCGAAAGTTTCTTGTTGTGTAAATTTAAATTCACTAAGGCTGGGAATAACACAAACGCTACACTTGTAAATGATTTCTTCTGGAAAATGTTTGATAGTGTGCGATTGTATATTGGAACACAAGAAGTTGAAGCGGTTGATTATGTCTCTGCTGTATCTGAAATGATGAAATTTACACTCTATACATTCAGTGATAGAATGGGAAAGGGGTCTGTCGAAGGTTTTATTCCTGATATGTCAACGGGAACAAACACAGACCCTGGATATATTCAAAGGAAAGGAATGTATAATGATGATACAAAAGCAGAAAATAGTTTTACTGTGGCAGTTCCTCTTAAAGGTATATTTGGATTTTGTGATTATGATAAAGTTCTGTATGGTCTTAAAATTAGATTTCAACTACAAAGGAATGATAATGAAAATAGATTGCTTTTTGGTGTTGGTAATGCTTTTGGTGATCAGAATAAATTTGTAATTGAGGAGATGAGTTGGTATATCAGTGAATATACTCCTAATCTTAAAACAGAAGAGATGTTGAATCGAAGACTTAACTCAAAAAAACCACTCAGTGTATCATACCTCAAAAGAAGATGTCAACACGTTAAACTCAATCAAACTACTTACACGTGGAATTTGGGTGTTCTGGAAGGAAAGCCACGATATCTGTGGATGATTTTTAAAAAGCCAGATGGTGATACTGCGACTGATAAGAATAATGCATTGAGTGATAATGCTAAGGTGAAACAACTTCGCGTTTCTCTAGATGGAACATTTTATCCACGAGATAGATTGGAAATTAATTGGGAAAAAATGATTTTGCTGAAGCATACAAGTCTTACCAAAAGGTGTGTGAAAGTAATGGAAATAAAGAACCTATTTTGGATATGACAGCATTTAAAAGTTTGTATACAATCTATACGTTTGACCTGAGCGCTCAAAAAGAAACTATAAAGTCTAATCGAGTGGATACTTCCCTATACATTGAAAGAGGAGAGAGTGAAGAAGTTGATACATATTGTTTGCTTTTGGAAGAAACAGAATTGCAGATTAATACAGATAATGGTGTGATGATTAGTCTCACATAATTTTTTGTTAAATAAATGAGTGGCAAAGTACCAACTGGGGTATATGTTAATCAAATCAATCTTCATAAACTATCATCTTGTGTTCAAAATCAAAAGCCTTGTATGATTAACGTTAATACAATTCAGAGAAAAGGAGCAGTAAGAATTGATGTTTTGCTCACAAGAGAACAGGTTAAAATCTTGAATGACACTGACTCACTTAAAATTAAAATGACAAAACCAATGTTGAAAAAATATTCAATAAGAGAGACGAGTGGAGGATTTCTCCCATTTCTAATTCCTTTATTTGCTGGTTTAAGTGCGGTTGGAGCATTGACGGGTGGTATTTCAACAGCGGTCAAAACTGCCAACGAAAGGAAGGCTCAACTCCAGGCTCAAAAAGAATTGGAAAGACATAACAAAGAGTTGGAGAAACAAATTAGTGGAAGTGGTGTAATTGTAGATTTTGCTGAAAAACTTGAAGGTCTGCCTGATAAAGCGAGATTGTTAGTTGGAGATATGCTTTCTTCTATAGCACAAGCAGGTGTAAAATTAACGAAAAGAGGTAATGGATTATATCTTTCTAATAAATAAATGAGCATTGATGAGTGGTTGAAAGAATTTGGAAAGAATACAACATCAAATTTACAACTTGCCAAATATTGTAAGAAATTAAAAATTCATAATGTGGTTATTTGTATGAGAGATGAATTAACAAATGTGTCGAAACATACAAAGAATATTATTATGAACTTAGAAGATAATGATGGGAACGGTTCTCATTGGGTTTGTATTTTTAATAGTCAAGACAAATATTATTTTGATAGTTTTGGTCTTCCACCACCTGTTGAAGTCATAAAATTCTTACAGAATGGTGTTTATCAAACATTTCAAGTCCAAGAATTAAATTCCAAGTGTTGTGGTCAATTATGTCTATATGTGTTATTTCAACTCAACAAAAATAAAAAATTTTATGATATTATTTTTAATCTAATATAAATGACTTATGTTGGTAAAGATGGTTCTATCTTTGGTGTATCTCAAGAACTGGATATTGATTTATCAAATTATTACACAAAGGCACAGGCTGAACGACATAAATATAATATAAACAAAAATATTAACATGAAAAATGTTTATAAATTAAAAAATTATCCAAGCCCGACTGACGCGAATGACTTGGTGAGATTAAGCGATTTATCACAATATATATACTTAAATAAAACGGCTGTGTATTCTAAAGATACAGAAGTGTTGATATTATCTCCAGGTCATACAGAATTCACAGTTCGAATTAAAATAAATTTTTATAAAGAAGGGCGTATCGTTTGTATGAGAATAGAACAATGGGGGTATGATATGAATGATTTAGGGTATAATTGGTCATTTAAAATTAACCTCGAAGACCTGGAACAATTAAATCAGTCTCGTAAGGAAGAATATTATCCACTTGGTATCGAGAATGAGTTTTGTGGAGCCACGATTAGTAAACAACAAATAAAAGAATTTAATAAGGGTAAATATAATAATGGTTTTGCCCTTGTTTATCTCATGAAAACAGAAAAACAGGATTATATATAATAAGTAAGGAAATACAAAATGATTTAACTATGGGAAGATGGGGAGGTGTTTCGTGCCATAATATTATTCTAACATATATTTCTAATACATAAATGACAGCAAGAAGGCTTCAAGAAAATTATCATTTCTGTGTTCAAGCATACCTTCAAGAAAAGGGTATTCGGTATTTTAATAAATATGTTCTACAACATAAGAATGAGGTATTTTCAATAAAAGATTGGCATTATGCTGATGTTGATAAACCGACAACTTTAGATTTAATTAGAATGTTAAATAATGAAAAAATTATAAGGTTAAGAAAAGGTAAGGCTCTTTTAGAAATTCAAAAGAAATTTTATTGGTATCCTGTTGTAAAAAATTATTTTGGATACAGGAATAACAAGAAATCCTGATGAATATATGTATAATATTCTATGGGGTGTAAACGATTCAAGTATAGTAAGGGATGAGGAAGGAGTTGAAGAAGAGAGGGAAGAGGAGGAAAAGGAGGAGGAGGAGAGAGAGAAGGAGGAAAGAGAGAAGAGAGAGAGGGAGGAAAGAGAGAGAATGAATAAATATCAAAATATGGAAACCAGTGAGATTCAAAAAGAATAGAGGTATTAAAGAAATTAACTTATCTCACCAGGGAGGAATACAAAGAATTAAAAGTCTATTTACAATACTTTCGACAAGACTATCGACATCGAGAAGACATGTATTTTAATTCAAGTTTTTTCTTAAATAAATGGAGGAGAGAGTGAAGGCATTTCTAAGGATTCTTTATGTTTTAAAAATTAAGATTCAAATGTGCATGTTGGAAACTAAAAGGTTTTTGCACTCTGCAGAAATTTTTCTCATAAATAAATGAGTTATTGTCTCAAATGTAAAAAGAAAACTAATACTAAAAATATTTCATATATTAAAAGTAAAAATAACAGGGTTATACAAAAAGGTATATGTTCGGTGTGTGGTTCAAAAAAATCAATTTATCTCCAAACACAAACTCGGAGGAGATATACAAAAGTTTTTATCAGGAAGTAAATTTACAACTACTGGAATACCAGGGGAATTACATCTTCCAGGGTATTCTTTCTGTGGTCCAGGCACAAACTTGGATAAAAGATTAGATGAGGCAGACAATCCTAAATCCTGGAGTAAACCAATCAATAGAGTTGATGAAGTGTGCATGAGACACGATATTGATTATGGGAATACCACAACGTTGGAAGAAAAGCATGAAGCCGATAGAGAAATGTTATATAATTTGTCTCTGATACAAAATCCAACCTTGAGAGAAAAAGTTGATAGGTTCATCGTGAAGAAGATGATTAGTGCTAAATTGAAACTTGGACTTGGAAATTCAAAAAACTTATAGGCTCTAATGATGCCATTAAGACTGAAGAGCAATTAGCTGATGAATTACATAAACCAATATTCACAAAGTTTCAGAGAAGGAAAGTTTATTCCAAGGAAGTTGATTATATCTGGTCTGCTGATTTGATTGAACTCAATAATGATAAGGGGTACAAGTATGCTTTAACCGTTATTGATTTGAGGAGTAGATATGCGTGGGTTGTCCCTTTAAAAACAAAACAGGTAATACTCTTATGTTAGCTTTTCAACAGATATTTAATAAAAGTAAGAGAAAACCTAAGAAATTGTGGACTGATGAGGGTAGAGAGTTTTATAACAAGACATTTATGAATTTTTTAAAAAATAACAGTATTACATTATACAGTACCTTTAATGAAGGGAAGGCAGTTGTTGTTGAACGTTTTAATCGTACCTTAAAAGAGAGACTATATAAAAAATTCACACAACTCGGTTCACAACAATGGTTATCTTTTATTCAGGATATTGTGGATAAGTATAATGACACGATTCACACGTCAACGAATATGAAGCCATCAGAAACATTTACAAAATTAAAATATGAAAAAGAGATTAATGTCAGAAAACCTAAGTTCAAAGTTGGTGATATCGTAAGAATATATAGGTGGAAATCTCATTTTGAAAAGGGTTTTACTGAACGATGGACGAAAGAACTTTTTAAAATTGTTGATGTAATAGATACAGTTCCTTGGACTTATAAAATATATGATTTGGAAGGGGAAGAGATTTTAGGTTCATTTTATTCACAGGAATTACAAAAGACAAAACTAAGCATATAATACACCTTTGTGGACACTAGAGGGACAAGTCCGAGGTGTATTACAGTATATAATGTGTGTCAAGGGGGACGTTCTTAGATCTGTGAACCCCAAACACAGAATCCTCAACTGAATAGTCAAGGCTTAACTTTTGTTTGTGTGTGTGTGTGCAATGGGAGCAATAGGTTGGCGCTTCACTCCCTCCTACTATACACCGTTGTGGACACTCGAGGGCCAAGTCCGAGGTGTATAACAGTATATAATGTGTGTCAAGGGGGACGTTCTTAGATCTGTGAACCCCAAACACAGAATCCTCAACTGAATAGTCAAGGCTTAACTTTTGTTTGTTGATGTGTATGTGTGTGTGTCCCAACCCTCACATTCAAAATCTCAACCCCAACCCTCACATTCAAAATCTCAACCCCAACTCAATCCTCGCCCAACACAATGTCTTTTTCAAAATGAGATTTCCACCTATATATATATATATTTTTACGTTTTTTTTTTCTTCTTCCAATTCTGTCTTTTAAGGCTTTCAGGTTTGATGACGTAGAAAGGGGGAGTAAGCCTGCACTTTCTTCCCAGAACTTTCTTGATCTTGCTCCCATCAAGCACCATCCGACAAAGAACTACATCGATAGGTTTAGATCCCAAAGAGTGATAGCAACTCCAAAAGTCTCCAAAATATAAATAAACAAAATAATAATAATAATAATAAATAAATAAATAAATAAATAAAAGCCCCCAAAAAAGTTTCAAGTGTCCAACATAAACCCAACTTTCCAAGTCTTCAAGGTATAACCACATTCCCGTTGAGTTTCCAAGATATGTATCACATTGTGAGTTATCAATCCAGAACCCACATTTCAAGTATTCAAAGTAAAACCAACTTACAAAGTCTCTTAAGGATAACTCATTTACTGATTTTTTCAAAATTTGTGAGTCTCCAAGGTAGGACCCATATTTAGAACCATCTTGGCAGAACCCTTTTCCTGAGTCTCCAAGGTAGTTATTTAAACCATCAAGGCAGAACTCATTTACTGATTTTTTCAAAATTTGTGAGTCTCCAAGGTAGGCCCCATATTTAGAACCATCTTGGCAGAACCCTTTTCCTGAGTCTCCAAGGTAGTTATTTAAACCATCAAGGCAGAACTCATTTACTGATTTTTTCAAAATTTGTGAGTCTCCAAGGTAGGCCCCATATTTAGAACCATCTTGGCAGAACCCTTTTCCTGAGTCTCCAAGGTAGTTATTTAAACCATCAAGGCAGAACTCATTTACTGATTTTTTCAAAATTTGTGAGTCTCCAAGGTAGGCCCCATATTTAGAACCATCTTGGCAGAACCCTTTTCCTGAGTCTCCAAGGTAGTTATTTAAACCATCAAGGCAGAACTCATTTACTGATTTTTTCAAAATTTGTGAGTCTCCAAGGTAGGCCCCATATTTAGAACCATCTTGGCAGAACCCTTTTCCTGAGTCTCCAAGGTAGTTATTTAAACCATCAAGGCAGAACTCATTTCTTGATTTTTTCAAAATTTGTGAGTCTCCAAGGTAAAACTTGTATTCTGGCTCATCAAGGTATAACTTGTTCAGTGGGTATTGTCTTGATAACTCACAATAAGTACTATTGCTGTAAAACTCTTTTTCAGGATTTTGCTGGTCTCCAAGGTATAACTCTTTGGTTGGGTCATCAAGGACGAACTCGTTCTGTGGGTCTTGGTCGCTCATAAGGTCTTCAACCAAGCCATCAATTTTCCCACAAGTTGTAGCAAAAGCAGTATTTTCATTTCGTATTTCAGACACAATTTCCTGTGAGAGAAAATAATAATGTATTAATTAAGTTATTTAATTATTAAATGAGTATGCTTCAATCAAAGTTTGAAAATAGGAAAATAAAAAATCTTACCTCAATAGATAAGAGGTTTGAATCCAGTTCATCAACTTGAAGGTTTAGTTCCATAGAAGACAGAGAGTTCCAAGGAACACCAAAGTCATCCCACTCAAGGTCTTCAACCAAGCCAACAATTTCCCCCCAAGTTGTAGCAAAAGCAGTATTTTCAGATACAATTTCCTGTGAGAGAAAATAATAATGTATTAATTAAGTTATTTAATTATTAAATGAGTATGCTTCAATCAAAGTTTGAAAATAGGAAAATAAAAAATCTTACCTCAATAGATAAGAGGTTTGAATCCAGTTCATCAACTTGAAGGTTTAGTTCCATAGAAGACAGAGAGTTTGAGACAAGCACACAGAACACCATTGCCAGCAAGAACAAATGTTTAAAATGGAGCCTGGGTTTGAAGCTTTTATAGAGAAAGACTGGTGGGTGTGGTTTCCTTTGGAAATTCCCTGGGCAAGCCTAGGCAAGCCTTCATTGGGAAATTTTTCAAAACCATAACATCCTGTAATTTTCTAGTGATTTCTTTGTGAGTCAGAGATGAACTGGAAATGATGTAAGAGTGGGCGGGGCTTAGCAAAAGTAGGCGGAGCTTAGGAAAAGTGGGCGTGGCTTAGAAAAAATACCTTATGAAAAGTGGGCGGAGCTTAGCAAAAGTGGGCGGGGCTTAGGAAAAGTGGGCGGGGCTTAGAAAAAATACCTCATGAAAAGTGGGCGGAGCTTAGCAAAAGTGGGCGGGGCTTAGGAAAAGTGGGCGTGGCTTAGAAAAATACCTTATGAAAAGTGGGCGGAGCTTAGCAAAAGTGGGTGGGGCTTAGGAAAAGTGGGCGTGGCTTAGAAAAAAATACCTTATGAAAAGTGGGCGGAGCTTAGCAAAAGTGGGCGGAGCTTAGGAAAAGTGGGCGTGGCTTAGAAAAAATACCTTATGAAAAGTGGGCGGAGCTTAGCAAAAGTGGGCGGAGCTTAGGAAAAGTGGGCGTGGCTTAGAAAAATTACCTTATGAAAAGTGGGCGGGGCTTAACAAAAGTGGGCGGGGCTTAAAGAAAAGTGGGCGGGGCTTAACAAAAAATAACCTGTGGCTCAGGAGGTGGTCAAACAAGAGCATTAAGAGAAGTTTATCATTTCGTAATGGCACAAAAGGGGTATCTTAAAAAATATAAAGATTCAAATGTTTTGTTTGTCAATATTTTAGATGGGGATTATTGTGCAAAGAAAATTAAACTATTGAAGGAATTTGAGAATGAACAAATCTTTATAGGTTCAATGAGTGAGCTGTTCAACCCCCAGGTGTTCAATTCAATGAGGTTCAACCTCCAAGTTAAAAGGGGAGACAAATAAATATACCTTGGGATAAAAAGGGGGTTTATTTTTAGGGAAAAAAATATAAATCGCTGAAAATCCCCCATTCATTTACATGGGGAAAAGTGAGCCAGAATCAGTATTCTTACCCTACTTACATATATATATATATATATATATATATATATATATATATATATATATATATATATATATATATATATATATATATATATATATTGGTTAACCCTCTAGAGCCCACAAAATGTTCTGGGTGAACGAAAACCGATGACCCCTGGGGCTCTGGAGGGTTAAGGTGGTGGCTTGGGATCAGTGGTGGTGGCTCAGTTAAGGTGGTTAAGGTGGTGGCTTAAGAGCATAGCACTTACCATTAAGGTGGTGGCTCAGTGGTTAAGGTGGTGGCTTGGGATCCTGAGTTCAAGCCCTGTTGGCTGCTGAGTTAGCATCAGGGGGGTTGACTCAGCCTGTCATCCTTTTGACGGTAGGCGAAATGAGCACCAGTATACTGTTAATTATCCATGCAGGGTCGAAGGTGATGAAAGGGTTGGCGTCAGGAAGGGCATCCGGTCATAAAAACATTGCCACAAGAAAGGGTACCATGATTGGAGCCCACAAAAAGCTGACCCTGCTCAGGGATAAAGGCTTTCAAATTGTATGATGATGAATATATATATATATATATATATATATATATATATATATATATATATATATATATATATATATATATATATATATATATATATATATATATATATATATATATATGCCTGGTGTTGGCTTAATGGTTAGGGTGGTGGGCTTAGGATCCGAGTATCCTGAGTTCAAATCCCACTCGGCTGTTGAATTAATACCAGGTGGGGTTGACTCTGCCTGTCATCCTTCCGAGGTCGGCAAAATGAGTGCCAGCATGCTGGTATCCTGTGTCGGAGTGGCGACCCGTCCAGGATTGTGCCCAATAGCCAAGGAGACTGCTTCGGCAGCACCAACGCTCTGCACAGAGTATGGTCCCAGTGGATGGATGGATATATATATATATACAGTAGACTAGGCGTAAGTCGTCATCATCGGGACCGAGAAAAAAGTGACGACTCAGAAATGTGACGACTTACGCATATGCGAACATTCATGATGACTGTGGGGTGAAGGATGAAGTCGCGCGTGGCCTGGACACATATGTGTGAGAGCCGGCTATTGTACCAAAAGGAAAACACAATCCTCGGGGCATAGGTGGGGGTTCATTGGTGAGTTGGAAAGTGATCAAGCAAAGATAGAATTCATGAATCAGTTTATCAAAAGTAAAGAGAATGAACAACTGTAAGACAACTCATATACCATCGGTGATGGTATGGTGACAAATTACATGACACACAGTCATCGTGGTGATGATTAGCACTCAATGCCTATGTGTGAGTGAGTGCGGTAATGTACAAAACAAGCCAATATAAAACCATGATCGGACTTCAACATGAAGCTCGATCGATCCTTTACTCCTTCGCGAAGTAATCCATTATGTTTGACTGCCTCAAACTCTTGGGCATCTGGTACATGAGAAAGGACTCAAACCGGTCGTTGTATTCCATGATGTTGTCTGGGCAATCCTCCACCAAAAGACAGTATCAGCGCATCACATCCAGACAGTATCGGCGAATCCACGCTGCCTGATTCGCCGCATCTCTTGACCTTGCCAATTCCCCTCCTCACTTTGAATCTGTCTATCCAGTACATCGGCAAGGTCTCGGCATCATCATTCCCGAGGTCCGCAGCGAATTTACGTGCCTTCAGCAGCAACATTTCACCGTCCAACCGAATATTTGGCTGAGCCGACATTTGCCGAAACCAGATGATGAGCGCGTCATCGACATCTTCAAAGGACACCCATTTCACGCGTTTCACACTTACCACTGACCTCGTGATCTTCTCCACTTGTCCAAATATCTTGCCCTTATTCTTCAAGATATCGTTCAATGTCTGCCGTTTGATGTCCAACTTCTCAGCTATGGCTGTTTTCTTCATCAGTGGTTTGCCTCGCAAAACTGGATAATGTCGTATTTTTCTTGGTAGGTTTTAGTTGTAAGCTTACGCTAAGTCGCCATTGTCCTGCCTGCAGTGCGATCAACGTGTGTACGCAGTTATAAATAGCCTATCACTGACGGTGTAAACCAATGAGCGAGCATCACGATTCCATGAAATCGGGCTTCTCACGAGGCAGCAGTTCTGTGTGACGAGTTAGGAGTGGTCATTTACTTGAGTTTCCATTACGCGGGAACGGACAACATCTGACGACTTAGACGAAGTGACGACTTAGATATGACGACTTACGGAGGGATGACCCTTTATTCAAAGGGATTTAACATGAGATAAATTCGGGACTTTTTGACGCTGCCGAATTACGCGAAGTGACGAGTTACACGCTGCCGACTTACGCCTAGTCTACTGTATATATATATATATATATATATATATATATATATATATATATATATATATATATATATATATATATATATATACACATATATATATATATATATATATATATCTATACATGTATATATATCCTGGATTTGGGGCTCATGTTTCTCTTTTTCCCCAATCTTATCCCCTTCATTCATCAAAGGAAACCAATGAAAGTTGTGGGTTTTCAGCCAGTGGAGGAAGGTCGGTTGTTGGGTAAAAGGGTGTTATTGGTCGTGACAAACTTTATTCTATTACATTTACTACAAAACAAATACAAACTTCTGGCTCAAGAATCTATATTCTGTGCAGTAAAAACGAAAACAATGGTCTTTGAAGTCATCCGTGAAGATGTCTCTTAATTACTCCCCGTCCCCTGAGCAGCCGGAGACTGCAATCACTTTTATCGTGTGTGTGTGTGTGTGTGTGTGTGTGTGTGTGTGTGTGTGTGTGTGTGTGTGTGTGTGTGTGTGTGTGTGTGTGTGTGTGTGTGTGTGTGTGTGTGTGTGTGTGTGTGTGTGTGTGTGCGTGCGTGTGTGTCCAGGCCAAAATGTTTATACAATTTGAGATTTTTTCATCAAATTTTCAACAAAGCTTTATTATGAGAATATGGAGAACACAAATTAATAATTTGGTCAAAAGATCAAAGGTCACCATCACTTTATATCTTCAATTTCCTTCCAATTGGCCTTAATTTTAAAGAATGATATGAACAGGCTTTATATTTTCAGATGCTTTCCAGTTACTTTTTGAATGTCAGTTACACCTTGACGACACGTACATCTATTAATTAATTACTATTGGAATTCACATTTTAAACCTTTCAACCCTTTAGACTGCTTAGACTGCTTAAACCTTTGAAGACCCTTGAGACCCTTCCGATGCTGTTAAACATCCTTTAGACCCCTTCAGACCCTATAGACCCCTATGACACTCTAAAACTTTAAGGCCCTTGAAGAAGAAAAAACAACCTTAAGGCCCCCAAGACCATTAAGATCCCCAAGAACCTTACGATCGTAAACACCCCAGAAGATCCCCAAGACACTTAATGTCCTTCAAGACTCCCAAGACCCTTAAGACCCCCAAAAGCCTAATGACCCACAAATACTCCAAACACCCTTAAGACCAACAAGAACCTTTAAACACCTTTAGATCCCATTACCATTTTGACCTTTTATACCCTTTAGACCCCTAGAACCTTTCACCTTTACACCCCTTAAGTCCCTTTCGACCGATTAGACCTCAACACCATTTCCATACCATACACCCTTCAGACTGATTAGACAGCTTAGACCCTTGACCATTTCGAGTTTTAGACCACTTGGACCAGAGCGCGTACTTCGTGTATTGTCTGAAAATTACAACTCAAGAGTACGCCAACTCAAGGCGAAGGAGAAAGTGCTGTAAAATTTACCTTTCCTTTTCTTATCCAGGAACCCGAACATGATGACATTAGTGAGTTCCGAAGCAGGTACTGGTGGAAACTGCGGAGCAGCTGGAGACATGGGGAGAGCATCAAGAAGATGATATCACATGAGGACCATAATATGGAGGACACCATCACAGAGACGGTATCGAGGGTAACACTGTTAGGTAGTTACAAAGTAAAGATGGTATCAAGTTACAGTAAAACAGAACACAGCATTGTACAGTTTCATGAATGAAGTAAACAGTAGTAGGTATCGTTTTACCTGTAAGAAGCCTGAATGAGGCAGTACCAGGTAGATATTGGACAAAGGAGATCATATCAGTCATTATTGTATAAAGGAGATGGTATCAGGTAATTACAGAAAGCAGAAGACATTTTGACATAGTTGTATAAATTAGAGACAGTATGATATATATATATATATATATATATATATATATATATATATATATATATATATATATATATATATATATATATATATATATATGTACTGTATATATCAATCTTTTCACACGTGCACAGAAATTAGAGACGAATGAATTAGCGTGGCATTGGTTCATGCCTAATTTGCAGTGAGTCCAACCGTGGGTAATGGCAAATATATTTCTTCACTCGGGTGTGCTTGGTTGTTGCTCGCATGTGTGTGTATAACATGGAAATGCTTGTTTAACACGTCTCTTTTCTAATGGTGCAGCAATGCTCTTTAATACGGTACTTCACATACCTCTAGTTAAACACTACCACGTCATGCACATTATACTACACAAGACCAGAGTGCATCATGTCAGTCCATAGAATGTCTTACACACTACAGTAATGCAGTTATGCACAGTACCAATGTATTGTACTTACTATAATGCTCAAAAAATATAATACCAGAGTCCAATACATGGTGAGAGAGTCCCAATGAATCTTACGTAGTAAACACACCAATATAGCACTGGGGTATTGAATTGAAATTGTATCAGTAAGTCACTAGACTTCTTCTGTGGGGATGGCACAGACACTCTATAAGTGACAAATTACACAAATCGTCAAAAAAAAAAAAATCTACCAATATACAAACTTATCAACATATAAAGTAGCTACCAGCCATTTGTGAAGGATTTCACATTCAATAACAATCATGAAACTTTTGGACAACATCGCTGAACTACAATTAACAGACCGACCGTTTGCCCATTTGTAATTATCCTTCTTATTCTTATTTTCAGATAGCCTACCTTAAAATTGGTTTAAGCTCAGGACTTGGTTTAAACAGGAATCTACTGCATTTTGTAGTGGGAAGGTCCATGACTCCTCAAAACTTTCACAACTTGAAAGAATTCCACAAAAAGTAAGCAAAACTATGTTACTATGCATAGTAATACGAAGGGAAACTCGGGTGGGCGGAATCACGTTTGTCGGTCAACCTTGTGGGGTGAGGCCGTGGTGACACGGGCCAATCATACCTAAATGGGTGTGATTAATGGTGTAATATTACATACAGTCCAACAGTGGCGACAACAAAAAAAACAACTTTTAAAGACAGGTGTGGTTAATGGTGGAATACACTATTGTGTACAGTCCAACAACCAATGGTGCCAGACGTAAGATAATCTTCCATACAAAAGCGAATGAGACGTCTGTTTGTTTGTTTGTTTGTTTGTTTGTTTGTTTGTGACGCTACTCCTCTGAGCTCTCAAGGGTAAATGCACCAAAATTTACAGGAATAATTTTTTTTACGACGATGCACCTCACTAGGGGTCTTAAACATTCACTTTCTCACAATTCAGAACTGATAAACACACGAGCCATCACCACCTGTCGCAATGATCTCCGAGGGGAGGTTCATATATATATATATATATATATATATATATATATATATATATATATATATATATATATATATATATATATATATATATATATGTATTGCTTTACAAAAAGCCCAACATTTTCGGGAGGGGAAGGGTTGAGGTGGGAGGGAAGGAGGGAGGGAAAGGGTGGAGGCAGGAGCGGAAGGGGTAGGGTGGTAGTACGGAGGGAGGGGGTGCGGTAGGAGGTAGGAGGGTAAGTGGTGGGGTGGGAGTCTGGAGAGAGGGTGTGAGCAGGAGGAGACAGGTGAAAGGGTGGGATGAGGAAAGGGTGGGATGAGGAAAGGGGGGAAGGGGTGGGGTGGGTCTGGAGGGAGGGGTGGGGTGGGATGAGGGAGGGGATGGGGTGGGAGGAGGAAGGGGTAGGAGGAGGGAACCAATGTTGCACAGCAATGCCAGGTATCTTTGCTAGTTATCTACAGTGCCTTCAGAAATTATTCACACCCCTCGACTTTTGCAACATTTTGTTGTGTTACAGCCTGTATTTAAAATGGATAAAATTTAATTTTTTGTCACTGATCCACACAAAATATCCCATTATGACAAAGGGAAAACATGTTTTTAGAATTTTATACTAATTATTAAAAATGAAAAGTTTAAATGTCTTGTGTCAATAACTATTCAAGCCCCTGAGTCAATACTTTGGAGAAGCGCCTTTGACAGTGATTACAGCTTCGAGTCTTCTTGGGTATGTCTGCACCAGCTTTGCACATCTGGTTTTGGGGATTTTCTCCCATTCTTCCTTGCAGATTTGCTCAAACTCTGTCAGGTCGAATGGAGGAGGGGGGGGGGGCATCGGTGAACAGCAATCTTCAAGTCTTTCCCCAGATTCTCAATGGGATTTAAGTCTGGGCTTTGGCTGGCCACTCAAGGACTTTCACATTCTTGTTCTGAAGCCATTCTATTATTGATTTGGCTGTATGCTTGAGGTTGTCCTGTTGAAACATAAATCTTCACCGCAGTAGAAGGTCTGTTGCACTCTGAAGCAGGTTCTCCTCAAGGATTTGCCTGCATTTGGCTCCATTCATTGTTCCCACTAGCTTTACAAGTCTTCCAGTCTCTGCCAATGAAAAGCATCCCCATATATATAGCATGATGCTGCCACCACCATACTTAATGGTGGGGATGGTGTTAGATGGGTGATGAGCTGTGCTCGGTTTCTGCCAGATGCCGTGCTTCACACTCAGGCCAAAGAGTTCAATTTTCATCTCATCAGACCACAGAATCTTTTGCCTCGTGCTCTCAGAACCTTTCACGCCTGAAATTTTTGCCTTTGCCTTTTATTCAGAGTATTTTATTCAGTGCCTTTTTGCAAACTCCAGACCTTTTTCTCAAGAGTAGCTTCTGCTGGTCACTCTTCCCTAAAGTCTAGATTTGTGAAGTGCTGCAGAGATTGTTTTCTCTTCTAAGCCAAGGAACTCTGTAGTTCTGTCAGAGTGGTCATTAGGTTCTTGGTCACCTCCCTGACCAAGGTCCTTCTTGCCCAGTTGCTCAGTTTCCTGTTTGAGCAAACTGAGCAACTGGGCAAGAAGGACATTGGTCAGGGAGTGACCAAGAACCTCCAGGACGAGTCTGGGTAATTCCATATTCTTTCCACTTCCTAATGATGGAATTCACTGTGCTCTTGGAAACTTTCACCACTCTAGAAATTGTTTTATACCCTTCCTCAGATTGATGCCTCCTCACAAGTCTATCTCGTTGTTCTACATACAGTTCCTTGGACTTCATGGTCAAGTTTCTGCTCTGACGTGCACTGCAAACTGTGGAACCTTATATAGAAAGGTGTGTTTCTTTCTAAATCATGTCCAATCAATTGAATTGGCCACAGGTGGACTCCAATCAGGTTGTGGAGACATCTCAAGGATGATCAAAGGAAATTGGATGCACCTGAGCTCAATTTGGTGTGTCATAGCAGAGGGGTTGAATATTTATTGAGGCAAGACATTTCAGCTTTTACTTTTTAATTAATTTGTAAACATTTCTAAAAAGATGCTTTCACTTTTCCATTATGGGGTATTTTGTGTAAATCAAGTAGGTAGGTATGGGAGCATGTGCCGGAGCAGCGCGTCGCTGCGTCCACTTTCCGCAGGAACCTCCATCTGGCCATCCCCCAGGAAGATGCCTGGCCCATCCCCATGCCTTTTAAGAACACATAAAACCATCCTGACATCTTTTTCTTTTTTTTTGAACTGTTTAAAAAAAATATATACACATATATATATATATATATATATATATATATATATATATATATATATATATATATATATATTCTATGAAGACCCTTGTTTTCACCACCTATCACCATCCATTAGATGAATGTATTTTAAACAAGTTTTGAGTGCAGGACACCACCTTCATCTTCTTCCTGATCTGGGGTCCTTTGCAGTAATAATAGTAATGCCTACTTTATAGAAACCAATTATTTTTATTGCACATTGTTTACTCTCCCTCTTTGGATTGGAGCTCCTGCTGATTGAGATGTCACCTTCAGAACTAGTCAATTAATTATTTTCAGCGAATGCAGATCTGATCATGATTCAGTTGCAAAGTTATTGGCGAGGCATGGCTGAGGCCAAAGAGATAATCTGATGAAGATGCAGGAAATTAGGTAACATTATGAAGATGTTTTCCACCCCTTGCATTCTCCCCTACCCCTCATCATTACCTGCATCCCTTGTTAATCCGTCTCTATCGATTTCCTCCCTCAACCCTGCTATTGACATTGCCCCTTTCTCTTTCTATTGGTCTTTTTGTTGTGTTGTGTCCTGATCCATTCTGTGTTCTGGCTCTACCATGAGTCTTGACTCTGTTTAAAAAAAAAAAACAATTGTAAAATAATATTTGTGAGTTCTCCCAGAAAGTATTGTGACAGTTCTGGGAACCGAGACCCCCAAGGCAATGACACACCACGTATAGCGGTTCCTGACGTAGTCATTTTCTGATTATTTGTTCCAGATAGGGTTCTTCCCTCATGTTGTGACAAAGTGAATATGTGTTGTGAGGGATAAGTTCGGTTTTTCCCCATTCTTCCCCATTTTCTCCTCTAAACACGAAACTCTCCTCACATGACCAGCACACGCCGAGAGCAGCCTAATTTGCACATGCGGCCACAACCTGTTTGAATCTGCACACCACACCCAAACTGCTATTTCCACCACATCCAAACTGTCATCTTCACCACAATTCTCCCACAATGCCAAGGATAACCACCCTGACTGCTTCAGATACACACCGGACATTATTTTCATTCAAAACACCACCATTCAAGCTTGCCGACCCAGACTTCTACCATAATCCACATCGCTATCACCCAAAGTACATTTGACTCCACAACCTTAACAACCTCATATGTCTCATCACTACCAACTGCCTTCCTACACATTGGGACCATCATCTCACCTTTCTCATGGACACCTTTGGACCATGGTCATACCAAAACTTGACACTATTGCAAAGAGAGCCTTTTACACCAAGTGCAAGTTTGCGCTTGCCGTTCCCTCACGTTCCTCTTACAGCGGGAACCATCCTGCGATCCAGCAAGCCATCTGCACCCTTCACGGGTGTTCAAGTGACAGATGGGGATCGCTGCACATTGGCCCCATGTTGCACCGGGAGCCGATAGGCATGATGCAGTAGTTGGACAGCTGAACGCGGCTGCAGCCCAGCAACCTCGTGGGGAGGGTGACGTCACCATGCGCACCTAGACCAATGGGCATGCCATTCTTGGAGGAAAGAGGGCAGCACATGACCTGTGCATCCAGGAACCACTAAAAAGTTGAGATTGGATCCCAAAAAAGTGGGGATTCATCCTAGATCCCTCCAAACTCCACCCCCCCAGGCCCTTAAGTGTAGACACTGGTCACTGGAACGAGCTTTTCTGCTGGAGAGAATTAGGACATCCACTGGAGCGAGAGTTAGTGGTGGTTGCAGCGAGATGGAGTAATCATTACACAGTTCTTGGATGCTTGCTGCCACAAGAAATGGAATGGAATGCTAAGGAAGCGGACCAAGCGCCAAGCAGTCCGGGGAGCGAGAAGTGAAATCAGCAATCACAGATGATTGGTAGCTCTGATCCTCACATTTTCTTTCTCTCTTTTCTGATTCGTCTACTGTGGGTGCATTAGAGTTATCAGTGCGGGCAAAGCCTGAAGAACCGCTCTTTTTAGAGCGACCACTGACTCGCACCCTATCTTCCTCACTCTATGCACCAACACTGCATCTCACTCGCACCTCCACATCACCCACCCAGGCACCCCATGCTCTTCTTTATCCCCACCCTTACCTTCCCTGAACTTTGGACTCGCATGTGCCTGCATCTATGTGCAGGATAAGTCAAAGGTCACCAACGCCTCCACTTTTCTGATCTCTCTTACGTATCTACCATTCCGAGGAGTGATTCTGATGGCGCCTCTTGTGTTAGTGTAAGCAAGTGTGTATTAGCAAGATACAGCATTTTTTTTTTTTGTCCAGTGATCTGAGGTTGGTGGTACATTGAGCAGCTCGAACATGCATCACACGCAGGACTAAAACATTGAAATTCATCATTGGAGTTACCTCTGCCACCGAAGGTGGACGGAGGTTATGCTTTCACCCCTGTCTGTCTGTTTGTCTGTGAGTAGAATATCTTAAAAAGTTATGAATGGATTTGGACGAAACTTGGTGGACAGATTGGGTGTGTGACAAGGATGAAATTATTACGTTTTGGTGAAGATCCGAATCCAGTCTATCAGTGGATACAAAACGTAAACTGTTCAGCCTGGCAGAGGTATGTACTCTCCCCAGTACTGTTCTAGTTTTACATGAATTATATGGACATGAGCAGACAATGGACAAATACAGTACACATAGCAAATGGAATTTGAACCTAACAGCATTAGGTTAACTCGGTTAATATAGTCAGCTCCTCAGGTAAACCATGTTAGATGGATAACCCTGTTAGAGTTGACAGTTAATTGATGATTGTGGTTGCTTCGTGCTTGGAAACCCATTGGGCTGCAGAGTTATCCACGGCACGTTGGCCTACAGGGCCGGGCATACGGGAGGAACCCGAGTGCTTCCCCTCGTGGTAATCCCCGAACTGTTTAGTGGTTAGCTCTCCCCCCCCCACCTCATATTTCTACCCCTCCCCCCTCCCTCCAATATGTTTTACTACCTTATGTACTCACAGCAACTCTTTCAATGTTCTGCAACCACCATCAGATGCTATGGGAAGGATCACCTTTTAACTTATTTTATCATTTACAGCACATTCCTCAAATTATGTGCACCTGCTTATTCCTGGAATTGCATTCCACACTGTCTGATATCGTTCTTCTCAATCTTACATTGTTCATTTGATGACTATTATATTTACCCACATATTTGTTTAGGGGATCACATGTTTATGATGGTACAAATATATGGCAGAATTTTGCTCCTCCTCCATTATCGACATCATATATACCCATTCCCTTTCCCCTCCTCATACTTGAACATCCTTCCAAACTTCTCCATTCTCTCTCCACACCCCACTTCCATCATTTATCTCTTATCAATCTTCCTTCGATTCTTGTTTTTTTTCTAATTCACTTTTCTTCTGGTGCTCTTATCATCACCCATAATAATATTTTTGTGATTATAATTCTCTATCCAAGATCTAGGCTTTTGGAATAGTGAGGTTGTAAAGGGTGAAAATGCAACATACTAATACGAACAGGAGCACAGTTGGACGCAGCAAGCAAGGGAAAGAACAAACAGGAACACTAGGGGAGAGAGAGGAGTGAAGAAAACAGTACCCTGCAAATAAGATATTGGGTTAGAGAGGATTAATGGTTTTGAAGAAATTTAGGGTATGGATGAGGGATGACAAGAGGTGGTGGTGAACCACGTGCTTTAATCCCTGAAGGGAAGAGTGTGATTGAACTGTCTCCGCAAGGGAATTCCAAAAGGGAATAAAAGAGGAACAAAATAATGAAGAGTGTAGTAAGAGGGGTTTTGGGAGTTAAACCAGCGGAGGTTATTGGAAGAACGCATGCGTCTTTGAGGGGCTGGGGAGGGTCGGAAGGCTGAGAGGGCAGGATGAGCAAACCAGAGGACAGGCAGAAAAAAAAGAGAGGCCATAGACCTGTCGCATTGTGAAAGCAACAGGCCTTTTGCTTTGGCTTCATCATGGGAGATTCCAATAATATTGAGGTTTAGATTTGAAAGATTCCAGGAAAGATAAATGTGAAGCTCAGGCCCCAATAGATTGGGGATAACAGTACTCCAATGAGCTTCGGCTGAAGGCCTTAGGCTGTTAGTAGTTCTGACTTTTCAAGGAATGACTTGGAATGACGGAGGATGCCCACTGTGCAGCTGGCTTTGGAGGCCAGCTTCGCTATATTTTTCAACGAGTAGAAGTCATCAAGGCTGATAATTATGAGACCAACAAGTTCCAGTGAATGAGCCTCTTCCAGTGGCTGACAATGGAATTAGATAGGTGGTGGGTTCATTTGATGATCCTTTCAGGGCAACAGGCTGAAACTGAGATTTTTCTAGGATTTAAAAATGTGTTCCATTTGACAGATTAAAAGCCAATCAGCTACATATTGGCAGAGAACGGTTTAGTTGTTATATGCTTGTCAGTGGGATTGGGTAACTGTACGACAATGTGGAGCGATCTGCAAAAGGAAGAGAGCGTATTCCAGAGCATTGGAGGGGTCGCTTATGTAGATGCGGGAAAAGATTGGGCCGAAGGCACTGCTACGAGTGCTCCACTCAGAGAGAAGAGGAAAAAGTTACATTGACGATAACTGAGGAAGTGAGAGAGGCAGTTATGAAGGAAGCACTGTATGCCACAGGCAGCTAGCTTGGAAAGCGTAGCAGAATGCCAGACATGTCTCGGGTACATCTTGACCTTGTTTTGCTGTTTGAGATTTGGGGGCCTCCGACCATTGTTAAGAGTGAAGTCGAAGCATGTCCAAATCCAGAGGGGAATGAGTGTGACGGAATCCAAACAGGTCAGAGTTTAGGCTGTTTAAAGAAAAAAAGATGACGTCAGCAACAATGATGGATTCCATGACTTAAGCATATGAGCCTATATTAAGTTGTAAATGGTAAGATGTTTCATGTTTGTCTACATTTGCTTACCCTCATCCCTTTCGGAACAGTCATGTGAAAAGCCTCCATCTTGATATTACACTCATAACGATGACACAAAAACTCTACCACAAGCCTTGATGTTTAAATAAATAAATAACACAAAGATACACCCAACATTATGCAAACAAGGTATTTAACCTCACGGTAGAGCCACTTCACCACCTGCCCCTCCTCCCCCCTTTTCTCTCTCCAAAATCCCCTTCTTCCCCAGAGGAGGAATTATAGCTTCACCCCCCCCCCCCCGCTCCCATAGCTGGAAGCGATGCAATGATACATGTATTGCTAGGGATGTGGACATGATTGTCATTAATATAAACAAACTCCAGGCAAGAATCCATAATTGTTATGGAGAGGTATTCACATCTGAATAATGTCGTTATTCTTCTTGTTATTTTAGGTCACTTGTATTATGAATATAACGGGACATCTTGCTTCTGGGTCAGTGACCTTTACCGCAAAGGGCAAGGCAAGTGACCACTCTCGACTTTTCAACTTGACCGAATCAGCTCAGCTGCCAAAATAACTGCTCAATTAAACAGCTATCTCTTCCGTCTCTTCACGACATCAGTGTCCAGGTTGTCCCCTTTCACGTCGAAGTGCCAAGGGAGGCGCACCGCACCATCGAGGGAGTTGGCACCGCACCATCGAGGGAGTTGGCACCGCTGCTCGTAGCACGTTCTAGTGGGACTTATACCGATCTACTGACTCACACGTGCACCTGTGATGGTTTCATTGAATCCATCTGAAGTTGTCATAACTTTACAAATTTTTTGGCCAGTTGGGTTTAATTGAGGCTTTCATGGCAATTTGAAGAGTTGGGGCATGTGGGAATATGAAACTTCTGCAGATGAGAGTTCGGGGGGCAGACAGTAGAGCAAGAGAAAGCAGTCAGTAAGGGGGCGTGTTAAAGGATCATTTTTTATTCCATGCCAAGCCGGCTCGTTCTGGCCCATTTACTTTGGGCCGTGGCCCATTCCCGCTCTCCAGCTGTCCCAGCACTGCTTCACTGCACTCTGTGCATCACAGCGCCATTGTGCCCCCCGGCATCCAGCTCCACCCTCCTCCCCCCCTCCCCAACCCTCTCCTCTCCATCCCTGGAGCCGAAAGGAACTGTGCCTTTGCCTCTGTTTACCTGATCATGACAGTGTGAGGAAACATCGCCATTATTTACAAAACCATTCACCATTGCACCATATGACTGAGAGAAAGCATTTAACATAAACATGTATCAATTGTGGTTGTTGTTTTTTTACTCCTTGATACAAATTTGAAACATAACGTGTGTCACAATTTACCGGGTGAATGCAAACTGTGACTGAAAATCGTTATTTATTTATTTATTTATTTATTTAAAATGCAACATTTGGACACAAAGCCCATTGTTACACATGTATAATGTGTAAGACGATGACGACGTCCAATGGTCGTTTTGTCTTGGTGACTCGACGGGCCGGGCACCTTGATAACCTACAACTTATCGACTTAAATGTGCCCGAGGAATGTCACCAAAGCCAAGTGAAGAAGGTTAAGGTCTTGGATGGGAGACCTTTTCATTTTTTTTTTGTCCAGTGATCTGAGGTTGGTGGTGCATTGAGCAGCTCGAACATGCATCACACGCAGGACTAAAACATTGAAATTCATCATTGGAGTTACCTCTGCCACCGAAGGTGGACGGAGGTTATGCTTTCACCCCTGTCTGTCTGTTTGTCTGTGAGTAGAATATCTTAAAAAGTTATGAATGGATTTGGACGAAACTTGGTGGACAGATTGGGTGTGTGACAAGGATGAAATTATTACGTTTTGGTGAAGATCCGAATCCAGTCTATCAGTGGATACAAAACGTAAACTGTTCAGCCTGGCAGAGGTATGTACTCTCCCCAGTACTGTTCTAGTTTTACATGAATTATATGGACATGAGCAGACAATGGACAAATACAGTACACATAGCAAATGGAATTTGAACCTGAGTTCCACGCATCATGTGCCATGAGTTCAGACGGAGACAGACACTCAAGCAGGTAAACCTTCTCGGAGTAGGTCATGTGATGCCGGGATAGATCAGTCAGTTGTGTGTTGCCACCTGAGCAGTCAATTATGATGAATTCGTTTCCTTTTGGATTCTAACCCAACTAAAAGTGCCTGCCTGGTGCAGCGCCAACAGGAGGCGATGCATCTCGGAGGCCACCGTTTTTTGGATGAGGATGTGGAACCGGGCGTACTTTCAACATTTAGGTTTTGGATGTCAAATATTCCATTGTCTCTGGAAATGAGTATGCCATTGTGAGTGAGTATGGTCAAAATTTAGTGCTGAAAGATTCAATTGCAAATGTAATTCATTCCAGAATCACTGCTCACCTCCACTCATTCATTCATCTTTATTCGTGCTTGTGGAACCAACTTCCACATCTTCATCAATGTCATGCTTCCCTCTATATCATTAACACAGCTGTTCACAATCATTTCGACTCTTGCCCCCATTCATACCCATTATATTTTCCACCCCTGGTAACCCCCACCCCAACGTCACCTCCTTCAAAATTTCCAGTTTTTCCTTCCTGAGAGTTTGCTTCTGAATCCATCTTGTCCTCCCCTACCCCTCATTCATCATTTGTCCAAGTCTCCCTCCACATTGTCACGAACACCTGCCCCCTTCATCATAATGTGTCACTAATACAAGTCACTTCATCATGTCATTAACACCAGTCACTAACACCTGCCCCTTCCTTCATCATAACAACCACGCTGCTCTCAGGACCTAAAAGCATTATTAAAGTCCCCCAACATTTTGACTGCTCCGAGGAGATTGTGATTTACAGAATCATGTGCACTCTCTATAAGAAGATCTACATCGGTGAAAGCAGCTGAAGAGCGAGCGATCACTTCTGTGAACATTTACTTAATGTAAGAACCAATAGCACAGGGTCCAGAGACAATTTCCGGACGTTCGTTCAGTCATGTGGCAGTCTCCAGTATATTTCTTGCCATTTCAGTGACAGTGGTAAACACAAAGAGCAAATCCTTATCTTCAGGATCAACGAGCCCTTTTCATTCACTTCAACCTCCTGTCTCTTCCAGCTTTTCATATATACTGTAAAAATCGAAATAATTGGAGTGCGACGAGCACTCCCTCAATTTCCAATGGATATAAAGTCCGACACCAAAGCGTCACCTCCAATCTCGAGGCCTCAGACCAGTGACTCTGTCAAATAGACAACGATTACATGCTCAACATCAGTTAAACATCAAACGGAGCTGCATACCTGGATTTTAGGCATATTTGCCCTTATCAGGATGGCACAAAGATAAATAGCTAACCAATGATGACCACACTCATCGTTTAAACATCAGACACGTCCTGGCTATTATGGTGAGCATCGCCGCAGATTATGTATCACAAGGTAAAACCACATAATGCGCAAAGAACAACCATCCATCTGTCACCAAGACGATTGTTCCCACTAATGCAAACCATTAAACAGAAGGCACATGGTGTGATCAGTGGGTAAATCAAAATATGAGGAGTGGGACAAGCACTCTCCCAATCTCCAATGGACATAAAGTCCTCCACTGCTGAATGTGGTCGTCATTGGTTAGATATTTATTGGTATGCTATCCTGATGAAGGCAAAGAAGCCCCAAATCCAGAGAGGTGACTCCGTTTGATATTTATCTGATGTTGACCATGTAATCTTTGTCTATTTGACAGAGTCGCCGGGCTGAGGCCTCCAGATTGGAGGTGATGCTTTGGTATATATCGATCTATCTCTCTCTCTCTGCTTCATTTTATCCCTCATACCTCTCCTCACTCTCCTGCCTTCCTTCTCTCTCCTCTTCCCCATTTTCATGCATCTTTATATTTTACTAGATGGCCCGTGAACCCGTTGGGTTCCCGTTGTGACAGCGGTTGATAAAAAAAATTCAAAAAAACAAAAAGATAGCTCCAGCGAACTATACCACTGAGGTCATTTGCATTGATCAAATAATCCCGAAAAGTACTTGACTGAATCGGGAATTGATTTTTTAATATTTTTTTCGTTGCCCGATTTGAACGAAACTTGATATTGCACGTCAATGTGAAAAAAAAAAAAAACGGAGAAAAGAAAGTCGAAGAAATTATTGTGCGTAATCTTCTAAACACAATTTTATTTATTAATGAACATGGAAGTATTAGATCAAAATGGCGGTTTATTTTATGCTTAAAAATAAATTGTTCTTTGTCTATACTAAATGTTTGAGATTTTAAAATAAATCATTTCAAGAAAGAAAGAAAAAAAGATAGCTCCAGAGAACTATACCACTGAGGTTTGCATTGATCAAATACTCCCGAAGAGTACTTGACTGAATGGGGAATTTATTTTTTAATAATTTTTTGTTGCCCCATTTGAACAAAACTTGATACTGCACACCGCAGGAGAATGGTGAGTAAGGTGGCCCTAAAATTTTTGCGCTATCGTGTACCGTTTTGGCTGTATTTCGGGAACATGCATACATACACACATACATACATACAAGATGAGAGTTTTAGTAATATACGAGATTACCCATGAACCCATTGGGTTCCCGTTGTGACAGCGGTTGATTTAAAAAAATCATTTCAAAAAAAAAAGAAAAAAGAAAAAAAAGATAGCTCCAGCAAACTATACCGCTGAGGTTGTTTGCAATGATCAAATTCTCCCGAAGAGTACTTGACTGAATGGGGAATTGATTTTTTAATAATTTTTTTTGTTGCCCGATTTGAACAAAACTTGATACTGCACACAGCAGGAGAATGGTGAGTAAGGTGGCACTAAAAATTTTGCACTATCTTGTACCGTTTTGGCTGTATTTCGGGAAGATACATCCATACATAGAAGATGAGTTTTAGTAATAATACATAAATATATATATATATATATATATATATATATATATATATATATATATATATTAGATAGATTACTTGGTTTTTAATTTTCCATTTTTACTTGCAGCATTTTAAAAATTGTTTCAGTTTATTTATCTAATGTCCTGTCAATTCTTCGTTTCTCCTCCCCTCTCCCCTATTATTTTGATTTTTCTCCCAATCCCAGTCCCCTTGATTTTTAACCCCTGATACATGACCTGCTTCGACTCATTCCAACCCAATAATTAATCTATATCTCTAATATATATATATATATATATATATATATATATATATATATATATATATATATATATATATATATATATATATATCTCTCTCTCTCTCTCTCTCTCTCTCTCTCTCTCTCTCTCTCTCTCTCTCTCTCTCTTTGTATGTATGTATGTATGTATGTATGTATATATATATATATATATATATATATATATATATATATATATATATATATATCGAATGGTTCACGACTGGAACATTAACTTTTCCTCGTTTCCCAAGGTGGTGAGCATACCTCAATCAACATCTTGTGGATTTCAGGCAGTTCGACGGACACTATTCTCGATGAGTAAGACTACTTCTTCACTCAGCATCCTTAGATTGGTGAGATTAAATTAGTGCACACAAGCCAAGTAAAGTGATAAAGTTCATTGAATCTGGATAACACACAGGTACATGATGGACTAAACGGCCTCCTGTGATAGTGTCTTTGATAGTAATATATATCATCCACAGCAGGACAATTTTAGACCGACGTGGGTCCACCAATGACGTGGTTGGGCTTTAGTTCCACCCTTGTAACGCCTTGCATAACAACGATGCAAGCTAATGTGTTATTATGCCGCTCATCCGAATGCATGAAGATGCTTGACCCTTAGCCCAACCTAATTAACAAGAGATTTGGAATAATTAACGCCCACAAGCAACAACAAGCAGACTGGAGAGCTGAAGGACGGTGTTCTCCTCGATGCAGTCCCTCTCGCAGGCTTTTGACCAGAACTTTTTTTTGATCAAACGAAATTTCAAAGGAATCAATTAAATAGAGTTGTCACAGATATGTCAGACAGGAAATGATCAGTAGAAGTTAGTCATTGTAGTGTATAATCCACAAGGTACTCGTATGTATTGCTCATCAATTCCAAATGTCACTCCTTCCTACCAACAATCAGTATACTTGGTGTGCGAGTCGAAGGTCATTAGAGCTGCTGGGTGAATCGAAAAGGCCGAAATAATGGGACTAATTTGGTGACGTCATTTTGGGATTGCAATACTGCCCCAGGGTTATGTTGTATGACATCACAAAAGTATCAATTTCTCCATTACATTCGGTAAGAAAACTACATCCGATAATGTTGGACTTTGAATTAGTTCTCCCAGGACATTATTCAGATATTTCAGCGTTTTTGTACTTCGAGAACCGATAGTATAAATGGGATTAAATGAAGGCAGAGATAAGTTGACGGCATCATGCATTGGTTGTTGAGTTTACAGAAACTCCAGTGAGGAAATGAAATGGGAAGCAAACCGTCCACCCGAATGGGAATCATTTCCGTTCATTTTAATGTTTCACGAGATGCTCCTGAAGCCGTTTTATCAAAACACGAGCAATCTGTGCCCAATATTACCGGTAGAGGGTGCACTCGGCTTACTCTTGACTGTTGTCCTCTTCATGTCACCGGTTTTCGAGGGTCAGGTAATGCTGCTCCTGCTTGAGCAGGTTTGACTCGCGTAAAACCATTACACGAAGTGCCAGGGCTAATATGAGATCACATTCGGTATAAAGACCACCTTTGCGTAGCTGTCACTATCGCCAGCCAGAGGGAGTGCCAGAGGGAGTACTGGAGTTGCATGGAGAGTACAAACTGTTCGGCACACTTTGATGGCATCAGGAAGTTTGCTTGACGTCACAGGGAATGCTGCGATTGGGTGGTTACATGTAGAAAAATCTTGTACAATGAGCTCTAAAATGAATTTAATGTGCAACTCCAATGGCATTGAATAATTAATCCTCCTTTCAAAAAAAAAAATATTAACTTGCTACTTTGGTGAAATCATGGCTGCATGACAAAAGTTAGTGCCAGTTACATTGTCGAACTTTTATACTATATATTTTTTTACTTGTATAGGGATATGGAAAAAGAAGGGAAAGATTTCGAGGATATTGGAGAGAAGGGAGCAAAATCATGGGAATGTACAAATGAGAAGGGGAGGATACAGGGGATGAGGGAGAAGCAAAGCAAAGCAAAGCATGGGGATTTTTGCCATATTGTGCACGTAATAAAGAGATGGCTCCTTGTCATTCCCTATCAAAAGGCTGAGATCCAGGACCAACGTTACTCATCACCTGAGACGGGTTGGTGACCTTTCAGTCTAATAAGGTCTTTCATCCCTTGTGCTTACATCCGTTTGCTACTCCTCAGCCCTATTCCCAGGACGAACACGTTCATGCAGTCACCGCCTCATTGTTAACCTACCAAAGTTCAGACGTCACTCACATCTGTACCCCTTTAGGGTCTTTCTCTCACCTGTGCACTGTCTGTCCAATCAAGCTCTTCCCTCCAGTCTTTGAAGATTACAGCTCACGACCGTCTCAGGTCATCTCCCATTCATACCCGTGGATTTGTGACTCCAGCTAACCTTCACCCATTCCATCATACTAAAATATGCCACTTCGATGTGTGTATGTATGTGTGTATGTATGAACCCGTCGGTTGTTGAAATAACATCAGGTGGAGTGGACTCAGCCTGTCATCCTTCCGAGGTCGGCAAAATGAGTACCAGTGAACTGGTAATAGGGGCATTGCATCAGTGGTTTCCCCATACTCGGTAGCAGTCGCGATACGCTATTGTTCATAGCCAGTTGAAAGCATGAAATCTTGCAACAACAATAAGTGAAAGAATGACAATTAAAAAAAAAACATATGTATGTACAGTGCCTCTAGAAAGTCTACACCCCCTTCACAATTTTCACCTTTTGTTGCTTTATAGCCTGGAATTAAATTGCATTAAATGAGACTTTTTCCACCTTTATTTACACTTCGTAACCTACAACTTCCAAGTGAAAACCAAATTCTACAAATTTCATAAACTTAATTAAAAATACAAAACGAGAATACCTTGGGGGGTTAAGTGTCCACCCCCTTATAATAAGTAAATTAGCTCAGGTGTAAGCAATAACCTTCAAAATCACACACCAAGTTAATTGGCCTCCACCTGTCTTAAATTGTCGTGATTCTGATTATTTCAGAATAAAATCAGCTGTTCCTGGAGGTTTTCTCTGCTGGGTAGTGCATTTCACAGCAAAAGCTCAACCACGAACACCAAGGAGCTTTCAAAAGATCTCTGGGATAAAGTTGTGGCAAGGAACAGATCAGGGGATGGGTATAAAAATATTTCAAAGCCCCTGAATATCCCTTGGAGCACAATCAAGGCAATCGATAAGAAGTGGAAGGCGTATGGTACCACCAAGAGTCAGGTCAGGCTGTACCTCCAAATTGAATGACCAAGCAAGGAGGAGACTGATCAGAGAGGCCATCAAGAGGCCAATGGTGACTTTGAAAGAGCTATAGGCCTTTATGGCAAAGACTGGTCACTATGTGCATGTGACAACAATCTCCCAAGCACTCCACAAGTCTGGCCTGTATGGTAGGGCAGCATGAAGGAAGCCATTACTGAAAAAACCCACTTTGAGTCTGGTTTCAGGGATGCAAAAAAACACTCCAGAGATTCTGAAGCCATGTGGCAAAAAGTTTTGTGGTCATAAGTCACCAAGATGGAACTTTTTGGCCGAAATACAAAACGTTGCATTTCGGCACAAACCCAACACAGCACATCTCCCAAAGAACACCATCCCCACTGTGAAGCATGGTGGTGGCGGCAGCATAATATTATGGGGATGTTTCTCATCAGCAGGGACTGGGACACTTGTCAGGATGGAAGGGAAAATGTATAGAACAAAATACAGCAAAATCCCAGAGGAAAACCTGATGCCCTTTGCAAGAAAGCTCAAATTGGAACGGAAGTTCACCTTTCAGCATGACAATGATCCGAATCACACAGTGAAAGCTACACTCGCTTTGCGAAGGAACAAAAAGATAAATGTCCTTGAGTGGCCCAGTCAGAGCCCCAACCAAAATCCAATCGAATATCTGTGGCATGACTGGAAGATTGCTGTCCATCAACGCTCCCCATGCAACTTTACTGAGCTTGAACAGTATTGTATAGAAGAATGGGCAAATATTGCCCAATCAAGGTGTGCAAAGTTGGAAGAGACCTATCCCAACAGACTCAGAGCTGTCAGGCCAAGGCAGGTCTGGGAGCATGCGCCGGAGCAGCGTGTCGCTGCATCCACTTTCTGCCGGTACTCCAGGAGTCTCCATTTGGCCAGCCCCCAGGCAGATGTATGGCCCATCCCCATGTCATTGAGATGCTGATCAACTTGCTGCAACCACGAGGCATGTGGTTGGCCCATTGGCCTCCTCTACTCACGAGACTCCCTCGCTGGGAGAATCTGGTGAGCAGGATCAGTGTCAGGAAAGTGAGCCACATGTCCATACAGTTGCAGCTGACGCTCACTGACTATGCAGGTAACAAATCTCATTTGAGTCTCTCTCAGCAACCATGAGTTGGACACAAAGTACGACCAGCGATAGCCAGGGATTCTCTGAAGAGACCTGGTACCAAAGGAATTAGGTCTTCATCTCAGATCCCTGGTCAGAGTCCAAGTCTCACATCCACAGAGCAAGACAGGCCAAGGGCATCCGGTTCCGGTTTTGGAGCGGTGAGAGGTCTCCTTCGGGGCTCCCTGCTGACGTTCTCAAAGTTAAGTTTCCGGTTGTTATTTGTCCCATTTTAACTGTTTAATTTTCTCACCTACATGTTACTGTGTGTTCCTAGTTCGGTTTTGTTTCAAAAGTCGTGCTATTTTGTGAGTATTTTTGTCGACGTTCTTACCTGGTGTTTGAGGCCTAGGCCTAGGCTTGAGACCTACCGGTTCCACTCGGTGTTCGATCGTTTTTTTTTTTTGTTTGTTTGTTTGTTTTTTCTCCCCATTACCTTCATTTTCTATCCTCCCAATTACCTTAAATTTTCATCCTCCCCACTTTCCAAACATCCCCCATTCTCCCAACTAATCTCTTTCTTATCTCAAAAAATATAAAAATAAAAAAAATATATATATATATACCCAACAACACCTTCTCCCGATTCTGCTTCTTCTTCTTCCTATTAGCTTCCTCCTCGTCTTCTTCCTCGATTTTTTTTTTACACTTCCATGACCTAATCTGTTGAACTCTCTCATACATTAATATTAACAACAAAAACGATCTTATAATGCTTCATCTTCCTCTCTCACACATGTGGTACTCCTTACTGTTTCACAATGCACTACTCTTCTGCTATTTTAACAGACTGCTCTCATTTCGAGCTCTCCTTCATTCCTTGCCTAAAAAATCCAACTATTACAGCGCTTCTTCTCTCCATTCTCTGAATTCGCCTTCATTGCATCCATCAAGAATTGTGTTAAATCGCATCTCTGACCTAAAACTTTTAAAAACCACAGTTTGCCATGGATGCTCGCTTTCCATCAACCATTCTTTTTTTCCAACTTCAGTGCCAACTCACCCCCTCACCCCTCACTCTCACTCTCAAAGCAACCATCCCACTCTTCTCCCTCCAAGCCTCCCTCTCACCTCTCTCAAAAATTCCCCCTCACCTTTCTCCCACCTTTCAGCCCCCTCACTCTTCCTTCTCCAAGTTGCCCCCCTCTCATCCACCAACCTGCCTCCCTCTACTGCCTTCTCACCTCCATCTCTTCACTCCACCTCCTCAAATCCTCAACTGCCTTCTTCCTTGTCTCTTGTCCCCCTCTCCCCCAGCACCACAGAGCCTTTTCTCCTCCTCATTTGGCCCCCTCCCCTCGCTATTCGGCAATACCCCACACTCTTTCAGCAACCCTCCTTACCTCCCCCCCTCGTCCCTTGTCCGACCCTCCCCCTCCCCCTCCACCTCCTGCACCCAAAGCCTCCTCCCCTACCTCTTCATTAAAAGTGTGGACCTCAAATATCCGGGGCCTTCGCTCAAACCTTTCAGATCTTTCCTTACAGGTTGCTACTGACAAACCAGACATTATCTGCCTAACAGAAACTTTCCTCTCCCAAGACGTGTCTGACTCCCAAGTATCTCTCCCTGGTTACTCCCTCTTACGGTATGACAGACCTGAGCCTCGTCCTGGTGGAGGTGTTGCTCTCTTCATCAAAGACTCTATTCCTCACTCTCCATGCACTGCTCTCACTCCCCCACACCCCCAGGAATACTTCTGGCTTCGGCTTCTCCTCCACTCCCACCTCATGTTTATATGTGTACTGTACCGTCCACCGAACAGGGATGACTCCATCTACACTTCACTATCCGAAAACATGGACCGTCTTCTATCTTCTCATCCAAACTCTCTCTTCCTCTTATGTGGTGACTTCAATTGTCATCACGCCAGTTGGCTAGGTGTGGGTACCTCTCTCACCTGCCATGGCACCTCAGCAAAAGCTTTCTGCGACTCATTGGGACTGACTCAATCGGTCAACTTCCCGACCCGGATCTCAACCAATGGTACTCCATCTCTTCTAGATCTGATTTTGACAAATTTCCCTGAAAATATCTGCTGCTCTTCCTTCGCTCCAATTGGTTCTTCTGACCACGTCCTTGTTAAAGTGGACATCTCTCTGGCTGTTATCAGAGAACCACCTCACCTCCGTCGAGTCTGACATTTCACTCAAGCCGACTGGCAGGGTCTCCGAGCAGCCATCAAACTTACAGACTGGTCTCCTATCACTACTTTCTCAAACATCAACTCATCCTGGGAATTCTTTCAAAGAAACTTGCTCTCCCTCATGCACAGATTTATCCCCTCTCGTGTTCAGTTGTCTTACCCTTCCTCCCGCCCTTGGTTTACTGAAGCTTGTGGCGAGGCAGTTGTCCTGAAACAACTTGCCTTTGCCTCATGGAAAGCAAACCCAACTGAGGGCAATCTCAGTTCTTTCCACAAAGCTCGGAACAAGTGTGTATCTACCCTCAGGAGAGCCAGAAAAAAACATCTTTCTCATCTCAAGTCTGAACTCTCAAACCTCTCTCCTTCCTCAAAATCCTGGTGGCGTTTAATCAAATCTTTTTCTGGTGTATGTTCCCCCTCCATCCCCTCCCTTACCTCAAATGGCCGCACTGCTGATTCCACATGTGATAAAGCTGAATGTCTAAACTTGGTGTTTGCAGCTAAATCTTGTGTCCTAAACCCATCACTATCTCGACACATTTTACCCAGTCGCACCCAACTGTCCCTGGACTCTGTATCCTTTTCTCCTGACAAGGTGGAGAGCTTGCTTTCAAACCTCGAGTCAGATTCTGCAACCGGTCCAGACGGCATCAGCCCACGTGTCCTCAAAGCCTGCTCTTCTGCTCTTGCTCACCCTCTCTCTGTTCTATTCACCCTCTCATTTGCCCAAGGTCATCTGCCATCTGCTTGGAAATCTGCTAACATCACTGCCCTGCATAAAAAAGGTGCAAAAACAGATGCCTGTAACTACAGACCAATCAGCCTTCTCCCAATCATCAGCAAGGTGATGGAATCCATCATCGCTTCAGACATGAAATCCTTCCTCTTGATTTCCAATCATCAATTTGGTTTCAGACCAGGTCACTCTACCCTGGATATGCTGCTTCTGCTCTCCCATCAATGGATGGAGGTCCTCAATGCCAGACAGGAAATCCGAGCCGTATCCCTGGACATATCACGTGCTTTTGACACAGTTAGGCACCCTGCCCTACTCACCAAACTCTCTTCCCATGGTATTCAAGGCCATCTCCACTCATGGCTCGCAGACTTCCTCTCCTGTCGCAGTCAACGTATGGCCCTAAATGGAGTTCTTTCATCCCCTCTTCCTGTGCAGGCTGGAGTTCCTCAAGGTAGCATTCTGGGCCCTGTTCTTTTTCTGGTTTTCATCAATGATCTCTCGGACTCAATGGAAAATCCTCTATTTCTCTTTGCCGACGACTCCACCCTCTGCCGTACCATCTGTCATCCCTCAGACCGGCAAGCAGCAGCTTCTTCGCTCACTGCAGATCTGGATAAAATCACAAACTGGTCCAATACGTGGAACATGTCTTTCAATCCAGACAAATCTCACACTCTCACTATGTCTCTTCGAAAGGACCGTTTACAAAACCCCCCCATCCACTTTCTCAACAATCCTCTGGAAGAAGTCTTTTCTTTCAAGCTTCTGGGTCTCACTATCTGCCATGACCTTTCCTGGGAAAGTCACATTTCCAACCTCGCCTCAAAAGCCAGTCGCCGACTGGGAATCCTCCGTCGTGCAAAGTCCTTCCTCGGCCCTCTTGAGCTCCTGACCACTTACAAAGCTTTTGTCCGTAGCCTGATGGAGTACTGCTCTCCCCTCTGGGCTGGTGCTCCTGCCTCCCACCTTTCTCGGCTTCACGCTGTCGAAACCAGGGCATTTAAGATCATCGGCATCTCCCTCAATGAAGCTGAGTCTTTGGGCCTCTCACTCAATCACCGCAGGTTGGTCGGTGGTCTTTCTGTCTTCTACCGACTCCTCTCCAGCCTTGCCCCCCCTGCTCTCTCTGCGATTTGTCCCCACCACATTTCCACAGGGCGCTCAAGGTCCGCCAACAACCCCCTTCTGGTAAAACTACCAAAATCACGAATCACTGCTCATCTTCACTCTTTCATTCCTCTTTTTTTCCCGCCTTTGGAATAAACTCCCTCACTCTATTCTTTCCCATTCTTCCCTCCAGGCGTTCAAAACAGCTGTTCACCACCACCTCTTATCTTCCCCCATCCAAATCCTCGATCTTTTCTACCCCCGATAATCCACCCAAGCCCACTTCCTTCAATTCTCCTGCTTTCCTTCCTGAAAGTCCCTGTAATGTCCATCTTCTCTTCGCCATGTTCCCCGTCCCATCCCCATCCCTCTCCCTTCCACAGTTCACCTAATGTGTCTGTTCCCCACTGTTTTGTCCCTTCCACTCCCGCCCCTCTATCTCATGCATCCTTGCTGTGAGTTGTGTGTTAGCTCTCATACGAGCCTCGACCAAGGTATACAAAAAAAAAGAAAAAAAAAAGACGAGAAGCACCAATGACCTGAAGACTCAGACTGTCGTCCTCCAGCACAGGTACCGACAACGTCACACCCCATGATCCAGTGAATATATGACTCCCCAGGTGAGACCCAAATGTCTATTAACCTCTGGCTCACAGCCAGCAGAGACATGAATATCACTGTCAAGGTAAGTGAATGAATATTCTCTCCCCTCTCCCTCCCCCTCTCCCTCTCCCCTTCTCCCTCCGCCTCTCTCTTAACCTATCCCCTCCCCCTCCCCCTCGCCCCCACCCCTCCCCTCCCCCTCAACCTGTCCCTCCCTCTCCCCTCTCCCTGTCCCCGCCTCTCCCTCTCCCCTCCCCCGCCCCTCCCTCTCCCCTCCCCCCGCCCCTCCCTCTCCCCTCCCCCTCTTCCTTGTCCTCTGAGGGTGGGGAGACGACCCGGACAAAAGCCAAAGTAAAGTATGCATATTAGTCAAGGTCAAATTTGTATTATTAATGTCAAACGAAATCATTTATTATACGATGCTACCAGAATGTTTATAAGGGAGCGGGGGTGGGAAAGGGGGGTGGGGTGTACACATTGCATAGTGCCAGGTATTTCACCGACACTATCATTCGCTCCTGGAGGGAATGGTATTCACGGGTTCTCTAAAATGACCTTCATACGCACGTCCAACGTCCCTGTCTGCCCTCCTCTAGGAGTTGAAACCCTTTCAAATTCTGGCGTTTTTACTCTTCCATGAGCCTTGAGCTTATTTAAAAAAATGTAATTACAGGCACATGAACACTTGTGAGTTCAAGAAAAGCAGATCAGGAAGAGACCGTGGGAGTGTAGGGGCATAATGGAGTGAATAGGATGATGGGAATGTTTGGCAAAGAAGATGGTGGAGGGTGTAAAGGGGTTAACCGCCATGCCGAAAAAGAGGTACCGTTGACTTTTTGACTCAGACGAATGGTTAAAACTCGAAGCGTCATCCACAACCCTTTTCCCACGGCGGTTAACCTACTATTATATCCACTATGTTGATGTTGAGAACTTTGATTGAAAAGCTGAAGGGCAAAAAGGAGACACAGTTATGGGCAATGTTCATCGACTATGCCAAGGAATTCGATAGCATCAAACATGAAGCGATGTGAAAAGCCTTCTTGGAATTTGGAGTGCCAAAACATCTAGTTTGGTCGATTAGATGCTTGTATACAAAGGCAGTTGGAGTCATTCGAGTTGACGATGGAAAGACAGAGAAATTTCTTTTCGAAAAGGGAGAACATGGGAGGTTGTTCACTCTCCCCTATGCTCTTCAATGCAGTTGGTGAGAAGATTAAGAGAGATGTGAAGTGCGTTTTACCAGAACGAGTGGGATGCACAGTTGGTGGCCATGACATTTGGAATCCCTGCTATACTGATGATACTACCCTCTTGGCCAAATCAAAGATGGAGTTGAAACTGGTGGCAGAGAAATTTAAGTTGAAGAGTGAGCCGTTTGGCTTGCGTATAAATGAAAACAAGACTCAAGGAATGGTTCTGGAATGGTGTAAACGGAGAGAGAGCATGCATATTGGCATGTCAGAACTGACCCCAGAGGAACGTTTAAATATCTTGGCTCAGTAATTTCATCAACTGAACCTACGTCCATGGAGATTAGGATCAGACTTGCTCTGGCTTGAGGTGTAGTTAGTGATTTGTCTGCTGTTTGGAAGTTTCAACATATTGGAGTAGATCTTAAAAAAAAAACAATGGGCTCGTGAAAATCACTTGTTTGGGGTATTGCACTTTATGGCTGCTAAAGTTGGACTCTTACAGCAGAAGATGAAAGGCATATTAGCGTTTTTGAATGATGGACTTAGAAGAGAATGCTGAGAATGTCCTGCATGGAGCAAAAAACAAATGAATGGGTTTGTGATCCAGATGGAGTTCAGGTGGATGATGGTCTCCTTAAACTCATCAAAAGGAGGAGGCTGGCAAAATATTTCCACTGGAAGAGAACACCTGTGTGGTGTTAGCTTGTATTGAAGGATTGATGGAGGGGAAGAACAGGATTGGTCATCCCACCATGACCTGGGTGGATAATTTGAAGTTTTGGGCTGTTGGTGGCTACTCCCTATTTTAAGAGACAGTGCTTTCTTTTGCCAACGGCACCTTTAGTGGCTATGGTGTGAATAAGAAGTAATAAAATATCCAATTTCAGTTTACAAAATCAATTGTTTAACTTGTCTGCCATTACAGAACGATACGATCATCTTTACAGACATTTCTATTCCACTCTGTTAATTTTTGCAATCTCGCTTGCACATTGGATGTTAACATTTTGGAAGGTGACTCAAAAGGAGATTATTTAACCAACTCTCCCCACCCCTCGCATCTCCTATCCTACTCTCTCTCTCTCTCCCTCTCTCTCCCCCTCTCTCTCATCTATTCATTGGAATTTGTTTCAGCAAATCACAAAACCAATGGGTTGGAGAGACTTCGTAGTCTAAAGAAGTACTTATTTTCCTTCTTTCACGGCCACAACTATTTCCACGTTTTGTGGGGTTGGCCCGAGGAAGCTTGGCCCAAGTATTTCACTGCCAAGCTGACCAGGCCTAATGCTCAACTAAGATTAGGCCATGATGCCGGCGACAGCTCGCCTACTCTTTGTGAAAGACACCGTGGGATCTCTAACATCCACCAACTAATAGTCCATCCGAGGGACGGCACACACGTTAATGAAATACCCTACCTGTGAAACACTGGGATGACAGTTTAACGCTGGATCGAGATTCAAACCCAGGCGAGACAGCTTATACCATGAGGCCATCCTGCCAGCCAAGCCCAGTCCCAAGAAGTACTAAACCGGTTAATTAAATCCCCTCGTTCTCCTGGGAGACAGAAGAGAAACATGCACAAGCTGTTATTTTGTTTTTACATTTTAGGGTATCTCATTCACTCCATCAGTATTGAGCTCAAATTCGAGCCGTCTGACCCAGAGTTTGATCCGCAATGTTGTCAGAATTACCCAACTGAAACTGCCTGCAGAGGGCACTGCAGCATGGAATAGGTAATCCATCCTCCAGCAGAGGAAGCAAACCGAGCAATCGTCATAAAAACAAAAAGTTCCACGGTATACATTTCCAGATTTCACTTTTGAGGCCTCTACATTTCTTTCCTTCATGATGTGAATTTTTGGTTAATGAAGGAGGAAAAGGCTACTTTGGTTGAGGTGGATTTAGGACCTGCTATTGATGTACTCGGAGTGGCGACTCATCCAGGATTGTGTCCCGCTAGCCAAGGAAAAACTGCATTGGCAGCCCTATGTGTCTGAAGATGCGAAAGGAGTGGTTCTTCTTCTACTACTCCTACCGATGCACAGCCACAGATAAACGCATTGTTAATTGATTGTGTGAGGACAAAGAGAAAGCGTGAAGAACAGCAAATTGTAAGTGAAGTAAAAGAGGAAAAATAAAGAGTCGAAGTTAAAACAAATCATCAGTTTGAAGTAGATTGAGGATTTGATGTAACTGTAAGGATTGTGATAAACTGCATGCTCGTGGATTAAGAAGGCGTCCTGCCCCTGACTCCGTGAGCAGCGAGTTTGTGGCCTCATGCTGACCCTTTGCGAATGTATGGTCTGTTATTCCCACAAAGCCCCCATTCCCATTCCTACTGCCACAACCAGCCTATTCTATCTCCTCAGCTGCTGCCACCATTCTCAGTTCCCATCCCAGGTCCTCCTCTTTCCAAATTCTACCCCCTCCCCCCGACCCCTTCACCAGTTCGCCCTCCTTGGCCACAACCCCTTCCACCTCACCTCAGCCTGACCTCGTAAACTGGTGGGTTCCATTGATTTTTTGCCCGCCGGGGCCCTTCAGCCTGGGGAGATGGATAGGCCACAGTCTTTCCAAATTCAATCAGCGCACTGCCAGCAGAACCTTCCATTGCGATCGCTGCTCGCCTTTTGACCTTTCCACACTCAAAAACTGATCTGAGAAATGTTACCAATACCTGCTTTCTCGTTTTATGTGGCAACCACGACTTGTTCCTCCATCCCGTACTTGAGAAGTCCAAATTTACGTCCGACTTCACGCAGCTGTACAAAATCTTGAGAAGTTTATTAAACCTTGAAAAGCATTCCACACAGATGAAAGGTCACACAAAGTGAGGAGGCAACATTACATTTCTTTAAAGCAAGGTACAAATTCAGGTTTATCGTACATGCTGACACTTCGTTTATTGTTTACTTTGAGAATTTTGCCTGGGAGGTATCGAGTGCTGTATTCCTATGCCCGTGCGTGGTGGCCATAAACTATCTGTGAGCAGTGGTGCCATCATCGGTACAAGGTTATTAAGCTATATTTATTTAACAATGTTCACTTACATACAGCATCGACGGTAACAACAATATTGATCTATCATGATTGCCTTTCATAGCTGAAGATGACCGTCTACATGTAAACATTAACCTGGGTAACCTATGTTTATTTACTTGTATTTACACCAAGATGAAATTCAAACGCAGGCGAGACAGCTCAAAGGTCAGTGTTCATACCTCTAAGTATTTATTTTTTCTATATTTTATTTTAATGTTAACGGCACCAGTCACGGACTGTATCGTCCTCAAGGCGAGGCATTAAATGAAACCAAAAATAACTGGATAGATGGAGAAGTGAAGAGAAGGAAAACAACGCAAGAGTAATTGAGGAACTGGAAAACCGGTCTTTTGAAAAGGGAAGGCTTATAACTGTTAGGAAGCACATGGGAAGGTAAAGAAGTCAAGGGAAAGAAACAAACACCACAAGAGCCCACCCTTGAGTTGCCAACGGCCAAACAATAATCACGTGACATAGTGGCTTGCCAAGTATTTTGTGGTCCAGCTAATAGCCGTGGTATACAAGCAGCCAGTTCTCAGGAGCAAAATCCGAAGACATATCGATAGAGAAAGGTAAGAGAGCCAACACTGCGAGGTAATTGAAGCGAGATAGAGTGTATAAGTAGGATTCCTTTAGACTCAAATCTGTGAAGTCAATATGTCGAGGTGGAACCTCCCCAGATGTGAGAGCAGTACTCTACACAAGGAAGAATCGATTCTTTACATAATCGGAGCAACTCTTCAAATGAGAAGAATCTTCGACATCTGACCTGGACTATATTTCTTCGAGGAAGACGTGAGGTTTCCAAGATGGAGGATATCCTGCCAAGTCTTATTTCATCGTCCCATTTGATGTAACATTCAAATTGCACGTCATCAAACAACGTCTCATTTTCATAACCAAGCTGTTGGTACTTAGTATATGTTAAGAGTAAAATTTCCCATTAAATGCTGATAGAAAGATTTGCAGGAAACTTAAAAGCCATCCTGAAGGAAAGAAAACACACACAAAAAAAGAGAAGAAACACAAAAATGACTTTCTAAGATGGAAAATGACAATATACCCAAATTACAACTGGGCTGGAGGGATAGTCGAGCAGTATGTGCCTTTGCCTCTCAGTTATCTAGCCTGAGTTTGAATCTCAGCCCGGCTTATAAACTGCCATTCAGGTGATTCACATGCAGAGCGAGGCATCAATGCGTGCGCCGTCAATTGCAAGGGTGGTGAGATGGAGGAACCCTCCAGCAGCACTGGTTATTGGTGGACGGTAAATATCCAAGACATCCTTCGTGAAAAGTATGCGAATTATCACTTGCACCCTGAATAAATTACCAATCCGCACCTAAACTTTGCTCATCAACCTGAATTTGGCAAGAATGGCACGTATTTCAACACCCCCAACGTGAGTTTTGAGAGACAGAGATAGAGAGATCGAGAGACCTTCATCCAGAAATGGACTGAAAACGGACTAATCATGACCATGACATGATAACTATAATATACAACATATTGTTGCGGTTCTCCAAAACCACATGCCAAAAGGCAATGGCACCCAACATAGAATGATCCACAGGCAGTTATTTTGTTAGTCTTCCTGCAGTTAGACCTTCCCCTCATGTCTAGTGGGTTAACAGGAGGAAGTGCGTTGCGTGGATCTAATAGCTAGGTCTATTTACTATATCTGTCTTCTATTCTGATTTCTAATCCAACCCTTTCCTTTTAGCCATGGTACAAGTCAAGCACGCACACACGCACGCACGCACGCACACACGCACACATGCACGCACACACACACACACACACATACACACCATGCAAAATGCGATTGAATAGCAAACACACCACGATGCCTCCCGTGGCTTGGAACCACCACCACCAAACTCCCTCTAACAAGCACACTGCACACCATACAGCACACACATGGTGTGCCATTATTTCATTCAAATCTGCACGCCAATTTCCAACGGCATCTCACCTTGCTACACCCCTCACTCACCAAACTTCACCACTTTGACTACAAATGCTTCCCGCACACAGGAAAAATATTCCCGCACCCCCTCATACCTCTGTATCGCTATAATTCGACACGATACGGAGGAGTACTGCACAACTTTGGCTGTCCTCGGACCATGCGAAGTGCAGCCAAGCAACGGATGTTAATTGCTCTACCGCATCTCGGCGGGGATGTACCGGGTGAGCACACGGGATTGATACGACCCTAGTCCAGTCGCCAGAACACGGCAAGACAGGGGCGGCGAGGAGGGGTCAAGGGAAGGGCGATCCAGGAGTTTGGTATGGGGCCCGGGTGTGCATTTTGGCTCATGAGAGGGGTCCCATGGGTGGCGGGTGTGCTTGCTATTCGGCATTCAGACTGCACTCGGAGCATGTTCAGGGCCAGGGTGTCAGCTCATACCCTATGTTGGATCAGGAGCTCCAGGCCGTGGCGAGCCGGATGGGCAAATGAGACCGTTTCCGGCCATGAGAGCCTAGCAGGGCATGACTAGGGCTACTGTGGCCCAACAAAGGAGCAGGATTTGGGTCACAGTGCGTCGCTTTTGGGACGGAAAGACGGGCCGACGGAAAGACGGGCCGACGGAAAGACGGGCCGACGGAAAGACGGGACCGACGGAAAGACGGGACCGACGGAAAGACGGGACCGACGGAAAGAACGGCCCGACGGAAAGAACGGCCCGACGGAAAGAAGGGACCGACGGAAAGAAGGGACGACGGAAAGAAGGGACGACGGAAAGAAGGGACCGACGGAAAGAAGGGACGACGGAAAGAAGGGACGACGGAAAGAAGGGACGACGGAAAGAAGGGACGACGGAAAGAAGGGACGACGGAAAGAAGGGACGACGGAAAGATGGCACAACGGAAAGATGGCACGACGGAAAGAAGGGACGACGGAAAAACGGCACGACGGCACGACGGAAAGACGGCACGACGGAAAGACGGCACGACGGAAAGACGGCACGACGGAATGACGGCACGACGGAAAGACGGCACGACGGAAAGACGGCACGACGGAAAGACGGCACGACGGAAAGACGGCACGAAGGAAAGACAAGAAGACGGAAAGATGAGAAGACGAGAAGGCAGAAAGACGAGATGACAGAAAGACAAGATGACAGAAAGACGACATGACAGAAAGACGAGATGTCAAAAAGACCACATGACACAAAGACCACATGACAGAAAGACAAGATGACAGAAAGACGAGATGACAGAAAGACGAGATGACAGAAAGACGACATGACAGAAAGACGACATGACAGAAAGACGACATGACAGAAAGACGACATGACAGAAAGACGACATGACAGAAAGACGACATGACAGAAAGACGACATGACAGAAAGACGAGATGACAGAAGACGAGATGACAGAAAGACGAGATGACAGAAAGATGAGATGACAGAAAGATGAGATGACAGAAAGACGAGATGACAGAAAGACGAGATGACAGAAAGTCGACATGACAGAAAGACGACATGACAGAAAGACGAGATGACAAAGACGAGATGACAGAAAGACGAGATGACAGAAAGACGAGATGACAGAAAGACAACATGTCAGAAGACAACATGTCAGAAAGACGGGATGTCAGAAAGACAAGATGTCAAAAAGACCACATGACACAAAGACCACATGACAGAAAGACAAGATGACAGAAAGACGAGATGACAGAAAGACGAGATGACAGAAAGACGACATGACAGAAAGACGACATGACAGAAAGACGAGATGACAGAAAGACGAGGTGACAGAAAGACAAGATGACAGAAAGACGAGATGACAGAAAGACGAGATGACAGAAAGACAACATGTCAGAAGACATGTCAGAAAGACGAGATGTCAGAAATACGAGATGACAGAAATAAGGGATGACAGAAAGATGAGATGACAGAAATAAGGGATGACAGAAAGACGAGATGACAGAAATAAGGGATGACAGAAAGACGAGATGACAGAAATAAGGGATGACAGAAAGACGAGATGACAGAAATACGACATGACAAAGACGAGATGACAGAAAGACTCGAGGTCAGAAATAATTTCCCAGATGAAGACGGTCCTGAGCAAGGAAACCCCAAGAAATGGTAAAAGGTTCTAGATTGCAAGAGTGTCCAGCATCTAGTGTCTAGATTAGAAGATTAGAAGTCCAGTGTCTAGATTAGAAGAGTGTTCAGACAAATCAAGAACCCACAGCCACATACAAATCCAGGATCAGAATTTGGAGCTCAGGGGAATGCCGTTAAGAGGTAATTTCAATAATGGCAAAATTTTATGAGCACCAAGTGACTTGGAAGAAAGTTTGAGTTTAAGCTTCTGTTTTTTTTTTTAAATACAAACATTTTTTCTTCAAAGACAGAATCGGGTGTGGAGTTTGACTGAGATAGTGGACTTCCTCAACAGCAAAACAAGCATATTTATTCGTATTCTGACGTTCTGCTCAAAGACAGGTTTGGTATGGCCGGAGCAGTTTCTTGACAAAGGTTACACTTGGTGGTTCGTCATCGCTTTCCCAGCAGTAATTATGGCAGGAATTTGTAATTCGTTCAGGGTGCCAAGATAGCTCCCCTACTCTTTGCAAAGGACATCGAGGGATCTTTAACGTCCACCAACTAATGCCAGCAGATGGGATTCCCGTTTGACGTCCATCTGAGGGACAGCACACACATCGATGAATCACCATGCTTGTGAAACACAGGGCTGACAGTTTTATAGCTGGGTAGGGAATCAAACCCAGGCTCGACAGCTGAGAGATGAGTGTGCATATACCTCTAGGCCTTCCTGTCAACACAAAGCAAGCATCCCAAAGTGAATTCAGGTCAGATCAGGTATGGGAGCATGCGCAGGAGCAAAGTGAATGCAAAGAGCTAAGAAATCACCTGTTCAGTAAGGTGTGAGAAAAGGTACCCAGGACTTGGTTGAGGTAGGAACTGATGTACGAGTATGGATTCAAGCAATTTCTAGAACATCGGGTGAGTCAGATGTGAACTATATTTTTGAGTGGAAGTGTGTTTGAGCAAATGGAAACATTGTTATTGAATAAAGACACAATTGTATAGTGAAACCTGTCATGGAAGGAGCAACCAAGCTGCAATTTGTCAACAGTATCAGAATGATGGCTCGTTTTCCTTTGAATTTCAATGATTTTTGCAACAGGGGTTCGTTTTAACATCAATCTGCATTTGTTGCAAACAGATAACGAGCAATCAAATTTTGAGGACGTTGGGTCAAGATGTCCCCATCGTGAAAAGTCTGGTAAAATGTCCTCTTCCCACACCCCCCTCACATGTATCACGTCCCAGGTCCTCGTCAGACGTCCTGTATCCTGAACGCCCACTTCATAAGACTTCATATGGATGACGGTAGAGTGAGAAATTTCAAACGACAAATACAAAACCACCAGATCCAGATATATACAGAGCGGTGGGGGGTGGGGGGGTGATCTTTCCCCACCTTTCCCAACATGGACATCTTGCCCTAACTTACTTTAACAGACAAAAGCAACAATAACATTTTGCAACAACAAATATGACCCTTCATCCCCTCCACTAGCAGGTCTCCCATTTCCCTTTTCTTCCTCAACAGAAACAAAAAGGAGTCTGAACACCTTTTTGAGCAAAACAGAGTTTGACTTCAAAGCCAGAATAGAAAACCTGACGAACCCTCACGCTGCCTCGTCCATCGTTCACACACGAGCACAAAAGGCCATATCTGTCGAACCACAATGGAGAGTCATCAGGGTGGCAACAAAAGACCGCAGACAGCACGTTGAGAGCGACTCGCCCCTGGGGCGGTTCGCTCGTCCCAGGCTAACCGACACGTGAACTCCATTGAGATGTTACATTTTCAGGTCCACATTACATGGTCCAGAAGACCCGTTTTATTCTGTTGGAGGAAAAATTGCATTTGACACCACCACTAAACAGGCAATAAATAAGTGTCCCTCTATTGGTGCCGACAGGGTGACTTTAATCATTTGAATCATTTGGATTCAATCGTGTGAGTTTCCTAATTGGACCAATTACAGTATTTGGATGCAGAATATCACAGACTCGTGCCAGATTTTAAAAATCTAATTAATGATAATATTGACTGAGAAGGTAGGCCGTGATAGAGTGGCTCTCTCCCAAACCTCGATTGGCTCTTTACTCCATGCGCGAGGTATAACGGAAAATCGATTCATTGATTAAAGAAAATGACAATTCCGCCACGATTATCTGAAAATATAAAACATTTTCATCGGTTTGGACATCGAATTGGCTTTGTGTAATCCAAGGAATGCACGAACGATCATCCGCAACACTTTGCACTCACACGAACCTGCTCATGATCCTCGGTCGGCCGGTAATAGGAAAGCTCTCCAGGAGAAACGAGTTCAACACCTTGATCGATTCAGTAAATATGGACGTGCTGTGGCAATGACTGGAGTGATGGGCTGTGATGCTTTTCCCTGTGTGCGTAACTATCCACGAGTATCCAAATAATATCCAGTGTGACCAACGTGGAGCCATTTATAATATAAGGAACCTTTGAATAGGTTCTACAGGGCTGACAAGATGGTGTTGCCTCTAGAGATAACTAACACACACTCACCTCAAAGCTGTGTAGCCTGGATTTGAATCCCAACACAGCTATAACCTATCATCCCGGTGTTTCCCAGGTCCCTCGGATGGACGTTCAACTGGGCGTCCCATCTGCTGACATGAGTTGATGGACGTTAAAGATACAACAGTGTCCTTTGTGAAGAGTAGGTGAGCTATCACCGGGACCTTGGCAAAATTACAAATTCCTGCCCGAACCAGCAGAGGACATGGCATCATTTTCAAAATACAAGTACGTATACGAAATTAGTCAGGATATATGTACATACATATACATATACATATACATACACACACATATGTACTTGTTTTATTTGAATATCTGTCACACTTTTTGATGTATTTTGGACGATCGTGAGTATCTCATTCCTAGAACATTTTGAACAGCCCACAGATACCATGTGCATGGAAGGACGTTTGAGAAAACTAAGGGAAGCAAGCGTTGGAAAGAAAGGAGTAAGGGAAGAAGTGTCGGGGGAGAAGAGGGAAGAGAAGGAAGAGAAGGAAGAGTGTGTAAAGTTCCACAATTTTGCTTTCCGTAAATAGCAGGTGTTTTCATCGGCTACATTTGCTGCAGAGCAATGAAATATTAAAGAATACGAATAAGAATGATACCCAAGGTTATTGAGCAATACATTCACTCATTTCACTCAGTCATCAGATGCAACAAGTGGAACATTTAAGATCTCCACCTCTAAAAGTACATTTAGCAAACCTGGGTGTACGTGCTCACCTCAAGGTCCAGATCACCCAACTCACAGGTAGGTCCCAACAGAATGAGCATGTGATAAAGACTTAAGAACGAAATGTTGCTTTATTGACCATTCATATTTGATGCTAAGGTGACGAGCGCTCTACGTGAGTAAATGTGAATCTAGGATTAGATTCACTTCAATCTCATTCTTCCCTCCAGGTCTTCAAGACAGCTGTTCATCACCAGCTTAGATCATCCCCTTTCCAATACCGTGACCTCTTATACAGCAGTTAAACCACCCTCACACTCCTTAAATTTTGCTTCTGTATGCATCTCGTCACATCATCATCCTTCATCCTCACACCCTTTCATTCTCCCCTACCCATCATCGTTACCATCATCCCTCGTTTGTCCATCTCGTCTATTCTCTCCCTACACCCTGCTGTTGGTGTTTCCCCCTTCTCCTTCTCCCATTCCATTTGTTGGGCTGAGTTCTTGTTGGGAGCATACAGTATTCACAACCTGCTAGAGGGTACAACGTTTACACCTGTGGAGAAGGAAATATAGTACGAATAAAGAGTAATGTGGGAAGATAAATAATAGATGAAGACAAAAAAAAGAATTAAACTAGAGAGTTCATAGAACACCTTACCCTGAGCAGTCTTGAGAAACAAGGACAAGGGCAGGGACTATGAGCGGCAAATTTGATTGGTCGTGATGATATAAAATGCCGTAATGTTTTGTTCAAGTATTGCTAAACAGAAGGGTTTTGAATATGCCAAAAAGGCAATTTGTGTTCTACAGTGTTGAAGTATGTAATTAAATCGAAAAAGCCTGGCGTTGGCTTGGGATCCTTGGGTCCTGAGTTCGAGCTGAATTAATACATCAGGGGGTTGACTCAGCCTGTCATCCTTCCGAGGTCGGGGAAATGAGTACCAGTGTGTACTGGTGGAGGGGCACTGCATCAGCGACATAGTCGCGCTTCCAAGAAATGATAGCTACCTCGGCAGCGAAGCTGCCATACGCAAGAGGAAGATTAAATCGAAAGAAAATAAGATTTTAAAGGTTGTAGAATAAAATTTGGAAGTTTACCACCATTGATGCGGTGTCTTTTACATCACCTTATTTATTATACGTTACATTAGTTCTTCGTGCCAGTTGTTTGTGTCCTTTAAGACGTCCTTAAAAAAAACAGTACGTTTCCTGTTTAGAATGATTGTCAATTTTGTTTCACAGAGAGTGAGAGAGTGAGAGAGTGAGAGAGTGAGAGAGTGAGAGAGTGAGAGGGTGAGAGGGTGAGAGGGTGCGAGGGTGAGAGGGTGAGAGGGTGAGAGGGTGAGAGGGTGAGAGGGTGAGAGGGTGAGAGTGAGAGAGATAGAGATAGAGATTAAAAAATTTTTTATCTCACTCCTTTCTGCGCATGCGTGGTTGGGATGAATTCAGAGCCAAATTACTGTTAAACTACAGGTTTGTTTTCTGATTCATGATTCGATGAGTGTTCAAAATATAATATAAAATTTATATTATGTTGTTCCTCAATCATAAACTGACTTTTGTGGACAGACAAACAGACAGACAGACAGACAAAGTGAATGAATTGCTTAACCCCGCTTTTCGCATCTCTCGTTCAGGGTAAGAAACAGTCAACGGAAAACAAAAAGAAAGGAAAGGTGGGAGCATAAAAGTCATGTGAGTTGGTGGATAATTTTTTTTTGTCAAATTAAGTTTGGAGTGTGACCCACCCATCTGAATCATATGGGGTGAGTACACACACACACACACACACACACACACACACACACACACACACACACACACACACACACACACACACACACACACACACACACACACACACACACACACACACACTATGCTGAACCATTTGAGCATTTGAAACCAGTCGGTCAACATCTTGCTCCACCTAAGACCCTGAAACTGACCAATGCGGTGGGTCGGACAAAATCCCTAATTTCTGTCCTTTTTTTATTCGCTAAAAATATTAAAAAGGTCAAGAGTGGTCGCCGATTAATTTGATTATCACACCTGCAAGTTTGTTCTTATAATCCCTGAATCGAGATGTTCTTGATGCAAACATATCACACAGTTATAATCAAGCGATTCTGCTTTGTTGTTCAATATAAATACTTTTGTTCGTGAGCCACGTACCTTCAGTTTCAACTATATTTCTGCATTCAGTGAGTGGTGTGACCTTTCATGTATGACCGTGCTGCAAGTGACGCCCTTTGGTAACTTTTGACCACAGCAAAGTTTGACGTCATTTTGAGTGTTGAAATGTGGAGGTGTAGAAGTCGAGATCTCCATGTAGAAATTTGATTTATAAACCTTCGAGCAGGCGATTAATATATAAGCACACATTCCTCTCACTCTCTCACTGTCTGTCTCTGTCTCTGTCTCTGTCTCTGTCTCTGTCTCTGTCTCTGTCTCTGTCTCTGTCTCTGTCTCTGTCTCTGTCTCTGTCTCTGTCTCTGTCTCTGTCTCTCCGAACAGTAGAAACAGGTAAGGTGCGATGGCACTATGAAAAACACCCGTACACCATTTATATGATCACAGGCTGATGAGAGAGCCATTCAAACTACGAGTGCGAGTCAAGACGATGGTGGGATTGAAGTGTTTGGGTCATTCCTCCAGTCGTTGAAGCTCATGGCATCTATCCACGGTTGAGACTTTGATGACAAACATTTTCAAAGTTTACGTTTCTTGGTCACTTTGACGCAACTATTATACAACTTCGGTCAAGGATGGGAGAAGAGTTTTTCCAGCCGCACAATTATTATATCCATCATGACAACATGTATACTTGTATAAGGTGGTCCATAAGTTTTTAGATTTTCATATATCAGATTCTTTACAGAGCCTTGGTGCTGCCGAAGCAGTATCTTGGGAAGGGTTACACTGGATGGTTTCAGGTTTGCCATTGCCTTCCTCGCGTTGTTTGTCGGTGCTCTATCTTTTAAAATTCTGAATGCCAAGCAAGGAAGCAGCACGAGTGCGAACAACCACTCACGATGCTTCGGTCAGGGTTTTAACCACCGACCTCCCAGATGATGTTTAGAGCGGCCACTCTAATCGTTGCACCACCGAGACGAAAGTTTAATACGTGGAAAACTTCGCAAATGGAATGGGGGTGAACCAACAGGTGCAGAGAAGCACCTTATCGGAAAGAGTGGGAATAGGAACACAATAAAGCATGAACTTAGCAGAACGCACAAAGGTTGAAAGATCGTGCATTGACAGCAGGTGTGAAGGGGAAGGAAAGAAGTCACAGAAAGACTTATGGTGGATCCAAAAATGAGCTTTGCATTGAGCTTGATCACGGTTGAGTGACTGAGTGTTCACCTCTAGTCACACACTCCGAGGGCTTCAGATAGATGGGAATGGCAAAACATTGCAAGTCGGTCCTCAAAACGGGATGCTAGAAAAGGAAGGAGGATACTTTGGGTCCTGGGAGGACTCCGTCGCATCTTCTGAAACCCGCTTAAGGAGATCACAACCTATGGGGGGCATTGGGTGGCTGTTTCGAGTGCGAACACCCACGTGGACTTAAACTCAGGAGATAAAACAGTAAATAATCACAAGGGGGCAGCAGCGGGTCTCAGAAACGACACGAGCAGTGATATCGGGATTTACAGGGCATTGTGAGGGGAAGCCAGAAAGGAGAGGTGTTTCTGGTGAATCATTTACTCACCCTTAACTAGTATCCAAGTCCTAAAGGAAATGAAATCCTCAACTGAATGATGAACGCCCTGAAAATGTATGTGAACATGTAAAATGCATGTGAATACGTAATAGGAAAAGGGTGAACATATTGTAATATATACCTGGATATCATATCATTGTTTTTTTTTAAAACACAGAGTCAAGGCTCTTGGAAGTGCTTCTTCTTCTTCTTCTTCTTCTTCTTCTTCTTCTTCTTCTTCTTCTTCTTCTTCTTCTTCTTCTTCTTCTTCTTCTTCTTCTTCTTCTATATGGCAGTTTGGCTGCCGGGTAGCTATCATTTTGTTCGGGCACAACTATGCTGCTGATGCTGTGCCCTGATACCAGGACACTGGTATTTAATTCGCCGACCTCGGAAGGATGACAGGCCCCACCCCACCTGGTGTTAATTCAGCGGCAAACGGGCTCAAACTCAGGACCCTCAGATCCCAAGCCAACCACCCTAACCACGAAGCCAATACCAGGCTTGACGCACAAGAGCTCGTACTCGTACACCGAGCCGATCAGACCACAACAGGACAATAGGAACAGCAGAGGGGGGACACCAACAACAAAGCAGAAGGCCAAGACAGAAGGAAGCACACAAACAATGGATGTGGGAAGGAATGGGGGGCAGAAGAGGATGCATGGGATGGACAAGATGGATACAGAAGGAAACTCTTTGGAGGGAAAACTGGAAATTTGGGAAGAGGAGGTTGTGAGGTGGGGTGGGTGGTGGTTAACAGGAGTTTTGTCTCTCAACCTCTGCTGTTGTGTGTTTGTTTCTTTTCGTTTTTTTGTCTCTCTGTCTCTCTCGTTCCTTTTGTACTGTTATGCCCTGATCTGTGCGATGTTCTAACTCCTCCACAGGCCTAGTCTTTGTCTACCAGTACAAAAGATTATGGCTTTGGATTGGGGACATTATGTGATGGTAGTGAACAGCCGTCTTGAAGACCCGGAGGGAAGGAAGAGATCAAAGAGAACGTGGAAGTTGGTTCCACAGGTGGAAGAAAAGAGGAATGAATGAGTGGAGGTGAGCAGTGATCCTGGAATTGGGGAGTTTCATCAGAAGGAGGTTGATCGTGGACCACGTGCGCCCTGTTGAAATCTTGGGGGGGGGGGGGACAAAGTATGGAAAGAACAGAGGTTGCAAGACCAGAAAGGAGGCGATAGAAGATAAAGAGATCATCGACCTGTCTGTGATGGTGAAGTGATGGGCTCATAGACTCAGCTTTATCACGGGAGATTCCAATAATCTTAAAGGTCGCCTGGGGGCACCAGGACAGGTAATTTCCATGGTGTCAAACTGAACAAGGTGTGAGGTAGGCGAGCGAGCCCAGAGGGGAGAGCAATACTCCATCAAGCTGCGGATGAAGGCCTTGTTGGTGGATAGCAGTTCAGTTGTTCCAAGAAAGGACTTTGTACGACAGAGGCTCCTCAGTCGGCGACTGACTTTGGAGGCTAACTTTGAAATGTGTTTTGCCCAAGAAAGATCATGGCTGATAGTGAGACCCAGGACTTTGAATGACTGAACTTCCTCAAGAGGATTGTTAAGAAAGTAAATGTGGAATGTGGGGGGGGGGGGAGGGGGGGAGGTGGGTTGCCAGCCGGCCCTTTCTGAGAGAGACAGTGAGAGAGTGAGATTTGTCACTATTGAAAGACATATTCCAGGTGTTTGACCACCTTGTGATTTTTTTTTCAACGTCTGAAGAGAGGGAAGAGGCTGCAGCCTGCCGAGCTAAAGGATGAAGGATTTCGTGGCAGAGGCTAGAGCCATCAGCAAATAGATAAAGAGGATTTTTCAGAGATTCAGAGACATCATTGATAAAGATCAGGAATAGGAGTAGGCCAAGAACACAGCCTTGGGGCACTCCAGCCTTGACAGGGAGAGGAGATGAAAGGATTCTGTTCAGAGCCACACGTTGGCAATGAGAGTTGATTGATGAAGTCAGTTAGTCATGTGTGGAGTTGCCCTTGG
>NC_140973.1:79070296-79295296 GCF_056783735.1 Eptatretus burgeri | reverse complement strand
TGCTCAAGCAAATAATTCAATTTTAGTAAAGGTTTAATGAGGTTTAAAGGCATCTAAATAAATAAATTCAGGGTTTTACCGCCGTTTCCTCCCAGTGTCTATTACATCACCCCATCTAACACGTTACATCAGTTCTTCATGCCTGTTGTTTGTGTCCTTTATAATATCCTTAAAAACAGGAAGTTTCCTGTTTGAAATGATTTTCAATTTTGTTTGAGTGCCAGGCAGAAAGAGTAAACTATTATCTCACTCCTCTCTGCGCGTGTGCGATCGGGACAAATTCAGGGACAAAGTATGGTAAAACTGCAAACTTGTCTTCATTTTCATATTGATTTGTGTTCAAAATATAACATTCAACTTAAATAAGTCTTTCGTTGATCATAAACTGACGATCATAAACTGATAAGACAAACAGACGGATGGATGGCCATTAACCTATTGCTTAACCCTGCTTTTCGCTTCGCATGGTAATCACATAAATAGTCATTCAATAAACACAACCTGGAACATTAACTGTACTCTTCACTCACAGTTAAAACTAGAACGACACTCGCAAGAGTGCATACCACTGCCAGGCTGAACAGTTTACGTTTTGTATGCCAATGTTAGGCCACATCTGCATCCGTACCTTTACCAAAATTTAATCAGCTTTTTTGTCACCAAACCAAACCATCCACCTAGTTCTGTAAGAATGCATCCACAACATTTTGAGAGATCGTGCTATATATAGTTTTTGGCGCTATCTCTCAATGGTGAAGAATCTTTTTTTCTTTTTTTTTTAATCAGATATCTGTGATCGCAAAGCAATCGTTTCGGGTTAGAGTTATCATCTATCCACAAAACTCCACATCATGAAAATCAGAAGAAAATTATTCAAGTTATGATCAAACAGGGTTTCTTTCTTAATTAAGTCACAATCCGAAAAAAAATGGGTCAAGCACACAAAACAAATATCAGATGTACAACTTCAATGCAGGCACGCTATGATGAAAGAACATATTTGAAGGTCAAGTGGTCTTTGAGATTCCTCGTTGGCAAAATGGAGCGATGACAAAAAAGGCTTATTTCTTTTTTTCAGACCATCATTGAACCTTGACCTTTAATCTGAAGGGGTATAATCTGAAATGCACCTTGCACTTGACAAACCTTAGTTGAGTTATGGTGAAAAATGTTAAAATGTTTTTAATTTGGCCATGACATGAAATAATATGCGAAGATCAAAAATTATGTCAACCCTGCATACTTTCTATTCACATTATTGATGGAAAATTTAATTTTGAAAGTCCCAGCCGACTCAGAGCTATAGCTCAAAGGAAGATTTTTTTTTTCTTCTAAATGGTGGTTTTGTACTTACTCCTTGGGGTCTAAGAAAAGCTGTGTACCATTGAACATTAGGGGCACTAATTATAATTATATAATTATAGAAACAAACCTGATAACAGTTATAAGCCTCCAACTATCCTACAGGGGGAGTCTTAACTAGTTATACTGTAACAGACCCCATTTGGTGATAATGTAATGACATAGCACACCATATAATGTTGTAGCAGAATAACTCACAAGGTAATGTTGTAGCTGCATTACACACCAGGTAATACTCTACCAGTATGAGCCACAAGGTAATAGTGTAACCACAAAAACTCACCAGGTAACCGAGTGAGTTATGCTGCTACAGTGTTATGGTACTGTATCCAGTAGCGAACGGTTTCAGGATGAACTGGGCACATTATTCACATGCAAATTTGCATCTGAATAATTTGTCACAATAAATGTTGTTCCTATCATCACATAATTTGCCTCTCATCGTTGTGGTTATTTTTAAAGTAAAAAAGCCAAATTCTACATTACCACTTCATTTTAAATGAGCAGCTTTTCTATACAATTAACTCTTTCCTTCACAAATCTGTCGAAAAAGTTCAGTCAATCAAACTTTTGAGCCTCGCCATCACCAATGATCTTTTTGCGGCAAACCACGTATCTAAGATGGCCTTTCAAGCCAGCGGCCGAATAGGTATCCTCCATCGTGCAAAGTCTTTCCTTGGCACATCTGAACTTTTGTCCACTTAAAAGACCTTCATCCACACCTTGATGGAGTACAGCTATCCCCTTTTGTCCGACACCTGTGTCTCACACCTTGCTCAGTCTGACACCGTGGAAATGAAGGTCTTCAAAATAATTAGCATCATTGGTTCTGTGATCAAGCTGAGTCTCCAGAACTATTACTTTCACATCACAAGCAGGTCAGTGGTCTCTGTCTTGTCGCCTCCTTTCTGGTCTTGCACCCTCTGCCTTTTCTATGTTCTGTTCCCCCTCCTCTCCCCCAAATCCCGAGTTTCTGAAAGGGTACCCACGGTCTGCCAGTAAACCCCTTCTCGTGAAACTCACAAAATCCAGACTCACTGCTCACCTCCACTCATTCGGTTCTTTCTTCTCTCTCCGTTTAAAGATTATCGGTTTAAAGATTATCGGATTTCCACGAACTCCATTTCTTTTTTTTTTGTTACGTTCCTGCTTCTTTGTTAGTTTCCCCTTCCACTTCTGATTGAGAATCTGTGCCTGTATCAAGCTTGTTCACCCCCATGTCCTCCATCCCCTCCCCTTGGCTCTCGTTCTTCATCTTGTCCTCCAGATCTCCCATCTTGTCCCTCGACCTGCTGTTGGCGGTGCCCCTCCCTATCTCCTCCACGAGCCTTAACTCTGTATTTTTTAAATCTATAAATAACATTTTAAACATTACAAGCAATTTCATCCCGTTACAACTGCAAATTCAGCATCATGGCACGGTTTCGACAATGCAACACTTCATGATAAAATCGTTTCCTGTTTATTACATTGACATTCAGTGTACCTTTAAAAAGTAATCAATTATTATCAATAACCCGCGACACCATGTGCCAACGGTTCCTTTTATTACTTCTGCTTGCGTGGAGGATGTGAGAGAAGCCATTAAAATTTCAGACAGAAGTAAGAGCCCCACAGCTAGCTGTCTGGCATGATGCTCAGTTTTATTTAGGCTTTTCTTTGGTGTCTTTTCAGGAAGGGTTGTGTTGAAGTATTAAATAAAACCCAGAAAATATAATCCAACCTCGTCAGGATTTATTTTCACTCAAAACTCATGAGACATTTATTTATTTTCCCTCAGATGTTGAATTTAAAAATTCCCCATTAATAATATTGTTGTGGTTGACGAAATTCGCAAACCACCATTCAGGTCCCGTAGGTGAGATATCTCTGTAAGTATATGTGTAGTTAGCCCAAACCCGTTGTTTAGAGGGAATAATTGTCATTCATTCGGGCTGTGACCCTTCAAGATAGCCGTTTTTCTTTTACTATCTTTATTTTGGACCAACCGCCATTACTACCACCACAACCACCACCAACCGCATCTCGACAACCACAGCCACCTTCTCCAGAACCGCCTTCACAACACCCACCTTCTCCACAACCGCTTTCACAACAACCACTTTAACCAAAACCGCCCAATCACACCACCATCACAACCGCCTCAACCCCAACCGCCATCGCATTTCCATCTCAGCACATGGTTGCCAGAAGCCTGGCATTCATCGAGGGAGAATGGACGACGGCCTCACCCCCTCCTCCCAACGAATAACCCTGAGAGAGGAACAAAAAGCTCTGGAAAGGCAAAAGAAAGGCCCCGATCCAGGAGAAAAAACGCCGTTCTTCTGGAAGTTTCCTGCGCTTGCTGGAAGAAGGGGCAGCGGCGAAGCGTGGCAGCAGCAGCGCAGCAGCCAAGGCGGAGCTCGAGATATAAGGAGGAGGCGCAGGCTCTAGTGTGCGCGTACGCTGAGGTTTTTGTCTCTCTCTGGGCTCTGCATTGCGCGCGCTTGCTGGATCGCGCGCGCTCTGGCTCTCTGGCGGCGAGCTCCCTGGGACGGTCATGACGAGAGCGGCGGAACGAGATTGAAAGCGCCGAGCGCGGAGCGGATCGGGGGAGTTGGAGAGGTGTGGCAGCGACAGAGAGAAGAGTTTCTGTTTCGGGCTCGTTGTGACGGCGGCGAAGCGTGGCAGCAGCAGTGCAGCAGCCAAGACGGGTAGGCTCGACGCGGTCTCGGCCCCAGGCCCGTCTGCCCCCTTGTAGTTGAGGGTGGCCCCTTTTTCTTTTGCTTTGGAGTATATGTGTTGTCAGCGCCGTCTGTGAAGTAAAACTGTGTAAGTGTTGCCGTGTGCTCGCGTAGTCGGTAGTAGATCTGCATTGTGTCTCTTTTGTTGCATTTGCTTTTTGTGCAGAATTGTTGTGTTACTTTTACATTTGCTTTTGGTGCATAATTGTTGTAATTGTATATGTGTGCTTTCCGTTTGCCGCGGAATAAATGTGCTTTATGTTGAACTGTTTTTCCCGTTTCACTTCGTCTTTTCTTTAATTGAATCTCCATCTTACTTCATGTAAAGGGTTGGTAGGGGCTAAATACGCCCAATAATTAATCGGAACCGTCGAGGTTGACGATAACACCGCTCGGTTATCCCGATAATACGGAACGGGTCGCTTAAAGTGGCCCGTGTCCGAAGTCGACCTGCGGCGAGGTGCGATCGCCCGGTCTACCCTCCGTGTGGGTACTTAGGTAGGTCGAATTTGGCGAGCAACCCTATCCCACACGGGGGGCTGATTGGCACGATCATGGTGAGGCCGAAAGGCCCACCCGTGAATAGTTCCCGGCGTTAGTCCGAGAGGGTCACGACGGAATTGTCCGTCCGGTGGGCGATGTGCCGCGATTCGAGTTACGTGGCCGCTCGCACGCCGGCGGGCGCGAATTCGCAACACTGGTGTCAGAAGTGGGATACAAACTCATCCCCCTCCTCGCGGCACTGGTATCGGAGAACGGGAAAACGGGCTCTCCTATCTCCAGCTAAATTTACGGGAATCGGTCCAGGGGTGAGAGGAGCGACCCCCGATTCCCTCCAAATTACGAGCGATTCAAATTAACCTTTTACGAGAAATAAGATGGCGTCTCAAGGCGAGCGGGAGCCGGGGGTATTAGAAATGGATTTAGAATGTGTAGAATCCATGCTCCAGGATGAAAACCCCATGCAGGAAATGTTGGTTGTGCAGGAACACGAACTCCCCCAACTGAACCCAGAGCCCGAAATAGGTGCAGCGGCGGCCGCGGTGTATGACACCTCCCCTCCCCCTCTCCGCCAAAACCCCCCGGTCCTTGCCGAATCGGCTCAGCTGAGTGCACCCGACATGGCCCAGCTATACGCCATGCTGGCAGGAATCAGTGGGGACATGCAGGAAATGAAAACAAAAATGGATACAAACACAAACGAAATAAAAGGCATGAACAAGCAAATGAACGAAGTGAAGGCGAATATGGAAACAAACGCACTCAAAATGAAGGAAGAAATGAAAGAGCTGCGGGGTGAGATGCAGAACATGGGCCGAAGCCTGCAGGCGGGCATGAAGGCAGTGACCAGGGAGCTTAAAATGGCGACGCCACGTGTGGGAGCGAACGAGCTGGGAGGGAGTGCAACGGCTGTCAGGCCCGCGGGGGAGGCGGGTGACAAAGTAATTCGGGAGACGTGTTGGGCGAGGGTCGTGACGGAAAAAGTGACGGTGACCGAGAGGGAAAAACTAATTGGGGTGACGGAGACGTGCACGAGGGAGATAACAAGGGAAGAGATGGAAATAATAGTTGAGACAAGGGAGATAACAAGGGAAGGGGTGACTGAGTTGGCAGAGACACGGGAGATGGGAACGATAGAGGGAAGACTACACGATGAAGACGGGGTAAGTGACGCACACACACACACACACGGAGGTAGTGGAGGATAATGGGGGTGAGCTCGCGGACTGGGTAGAGACCCGGTGCGAGCAGTTGGATGGCCTCCTCCAGGATCGAGGGGAGGGAGTATTCCCCCTTGAAGCGAGTCACGACCAGGTGGGTTCGGTCGTGCTTTGCGTGGTTGAGCGGACGGGTGCTGTGGACAGGTGCACGGAGATCTTGGGGGGTATAGAGGCCCCGGGGACCCTTGTGGGGACACAAATCCCCAGTGTGGTTGTCCCGGTGTGTGTGGTGCGAGGTGTGAGTGCGTCCCCGTGTGTGGAAGCGACCCCGTGAGTGGTGTGGTGGTGAGTGTGCCGGAGTGCGTGCTCCCCAGCACGCCGTGTGTGGATGAGGAACCGCGTGTGAGTGTCGCCGTGTGTGTGAGTGAAACGGCCAGTATGGATGAGGAACCGCGAGCGAGTGCCCCCGCGTGTGTGAGTAGTATGGTTTGTGTGAGGGAAATGGCACGAGTGAGTGAAAGGCCGCGAGTGAGTGGAGCCATGTGTGCAAGGGTAATGGCATGCGTGAGTGAGCGGCCGAGTGTGAGAGAGACAGTGTGTGCAAGGTCGCTGTGTGTAAGGGAGATGTCGGTTGGCATGCGGGAGCACGCAGCCGCGTCTCCCAGTGTGAATGTAATGGAGTGGAGTGTGAGCGTCGTGACACGCAGGTGTGCGTGGGTCGAATGGAGACGACAACGACAATTGAGGGACAAAAGCCGGGTAGCGGCTGTAGCTGTTTCGGGAACCATGCCGGGTTCGCCCAGCAGCGAGCGCAAGGTCCGTGCTGTGCAACGCACGAGGCCCCAACGTGCTCGCTTGCGAGAGTGAAGTCCCGGTCCGGAAACGCCAGCGGTGGATTTGCCGATCCCGCGGACAGACAAAGTTTAGGCAGGATTACGGATTTGGACCGGATGGGTTCTCCATGCGGGCGTGTGTGTTAAGCTCCAACGGGCAAAGCACATGTGTTCGCGTGGGGAACCCCTCGAGACGTGGGGCTTGTGTTTTTTTTATGCGCACGGTGACGTCATGGCTGCACGCGGGGTTGGAATCCGGCAGGAGGGGTATCCCTGCCGGATGGTACCGTCCAAGGAGGGACGAGGTACACGTGCAGCTGCATGACGTCACGGGCAGGTGCAAAGTGCGCGAGCTGTGAGTTGCCGCGCTGGTGCTGCGCATGTGAAAAAAAGAAAAGAAAAAAAAGGCAAGCCTCACTTTCGGGTGCACAGGATTCCCGGGCAAGGGGTGGAAGACCCCGTTACCTGGGCACAGGATGGAAACTAGTTAGAGGGAAGGGTTAGCTTAGCTAGACCGGCTCCATGGGGCAGGGGTAAGTCCTCATGGGGCCCGTGGAATGGATTAGTTAGAGGGATTTAGATGAGCTTTAGGTGGGGAAATAAAAGTTATTTTAGAGATTTGGAGACAGTGACAGCCTTTGGATGTGTAGAGTTGACGTAGTTTAGCTACGTAGTGTTAAAAGGAACGTGCTACTAGTTTAAGGGACGACGGAGGAGCACGAGTTAGTCAGGGGATTTAGTGAGCAGGATGGCAGAGTTCAGCGGTGTGTGTGTTGAAGAGTTGTGGGTTGTGAGGTGAGTACGTGTACATGTTGAGTGAGTGAGGCCAGCGGGTCTGTGTGTATGGAGCGAATGGGGAATGCATGGTGCGATGAGTGATTGGGGGGAGGAGTGACTCCCGCCCAAGGGACCCCGGGGTCAGTGTAGAGTGAGTTAGGGGGTTAGTTTAATTGAAAAATGGAGGTCGTTTTGTTGTTGGTGTGAATGTAGGCTCGAAACCCATTTGGAGGGGTGCAGGAGCCCTGTTGACAGGCTGGGAGCGTGGCTGCGAAAGGTGAGTATCGCTGAGTGGGTACCCCGGGCACCAGGCTAGTCGGCCGTAGTAGGCCAAGGGCCCATGGGGGGCCGGGATAGCGTAGTGGGCACGGGTGCGTCTGCTTGGTGCGGGGGCCCGGGGCGCCATGAGCCGCGTGGGCAGTGTTGTGGGCACGGGTGACCCTCGGAAAGGGGCTCGGGAAGCCAGCCTGCCACGTGTGCGTTTCAGGGGAGGTGCCATGGGGGGCACTCCCTGGTGTTTAGGGAGCTGGTAGGCTCGGAGGCAGTGTAGTGCCCGGGGGTGCCATAGCGGGAGATTCGGCAGAGGGTCGTGCCTGCCAAAGGGAGCCACGCGTCCAAGCCATGAGACCGTGTGAGGGCACGGAGAGAAAATTGGGGGGCAAGGCCCGAAATTGTGAGGACACCAACACAGGCGACGGGAATTTGGGTTGTTAGAACCAATAGCTTAAGCGCGAGGCGCTTGTTGAAAGCCCCGGGGTAGTTTAACAGTTAAATGGATAGGGTAGATTAGGAAGTGTACCCCTCCGCACCATTCATCCTCTCGCTCTCGTTGTGGGCCGCTGGACCCACTTTGGGTTAGATCGCTGAAGTCTGGGGAGGCCATTCTGAGGCTTCGTTGGGCCTCGACACAGGACACTAGCTCTCCCTTGTTTCCCTCCGGGAAGGGAACGTAGGGGTTGGGAGTAGGCTAGGTGACAGGATAGGTTAGCCGAACAAAGATAGTACAGGGGGTTAGGGGACGATTTATAGTGGGGAAGTAAAAATAAAAAAATAAGTTGGGGCTAAATTGGGGTTTGACAAATTAAGGGAGTGGGTATAGACAGTGACAGGCAAAGGCGATAGGTTGGGAGGGAGACCGTAGAGTAGGTCCGAGCCCGCCTTCCGAGTGACCAGCACCACCGCACTCCCTCCACCAACCTCCACTGAACGGCGAAGGCTGGCCAGCTTCATCGGCAGCTGTTGTTTTGCTGCCAGGCCTGTGCCGGCTGGATCAGCTGCAGCTGCTGTGCTGCAAGGCCTGTACCGGCCGGATCGTCTGCAGCTGTTTTCTGCAAGGCCTGTGCCGGCCTGTTCATCTGCCGGCTGTGTTTGCCTGCAGCGGCCTTGTTCTGCAGGCTGTGTTTGCCTGATCACCTTTGCCATGCCATGCCCACTACCCCTGTTCACCAGCCCCGTTCAATTTTTGCTTTGCCCCCCCCCCCCTGTTCATTACCATGTGCGCCAGGATCAGAAAGCAACAGTTTGCAAGCTGCGAGAACTGCCCTGTTGGCAGCTACAACACGGGCCTGCAGTGGCGGCCCGTGAACCGTGTTTGTGTCCATCTATCCATCCATTGTGTTCATTGCGTGTGCCACTTGAGCTGGCACGGAGACTGCGTTTGTGCAGCCCATGCACCGTTGTGGTTCACTGCGTTCAGTTAAAAAGGGAAGGCCTTGGACTGCGAGTGAGCAGCCGGCCACGTTCCCCGTCACCTGCATTGTTTGAGCCAGAGACTGCATGCGAGCAGCCTGGCTCCCTGCTAACTGCTTTCTTTTTGCAGAGTTCATTGATCCTGGGCCATGGTTTAGTGTAAAATTTGTAAGTTAAGGTTAAGATGTACTGTAAATATGAGTGCGCCCCCGGCATGTCTGTCTTAGCGCCGGCAATTTTATTTCAGTCGTCCGTGTGAGTGGGTTTGTTTAGTTAGTTACTCAGCCATCAGGTTATTTATTTTGGGGACACGAATACCATGAATGTCGCACTCAGGGATCCGTAGGTAAAACGTACTAGGGGAAAACTACACATGATGGCACCCGAAAATTTGATGACTCGGGACGAGTCTGTAAAAAGGGGAGGGGGTAGTGTTGTGGTTGACGAAATTCGCAAACCACCATTCAGGTCCCGTAGGTGAGATATCTCTGTAAGTATATGTGTAGTTAGCCCAAACCCGTTGTTTAGAGGGAATAAATGTCATTCATTCGGGCTGCGACCCTTCAAGATAGCCGTTTTTCTTTTACTATCTTTATTTTGGACCAACCGCCATTACTACCACCACAACCACCACCAACCGCATCTCGACAACCACAGCCACCTTTTCCAGAACCGCCTTCACAACATCCACCTTCTCCACAACCGCTTTCACAACAACCACTTCAACCAAAACCGCCCAATCACACCACCATCACAACCGCCTCAACCACAACCGCCATCGCATTTCCATCTCAGCACATGGTTGCCAGAAGCCTGGCATTCATCGAGGGAGAATGGACGACGGCCTCACCCCCTCCTCCCAACGAATAACCCTGCGAGAGGAACAAAAAGTTCTGGAAAAGGCAAAAGAAAGGCCCTGATCCAGGAGAAAAAACGCCGTTCTTCTGGAAGTTTCCTGCGCTTGCTGGAAGAAGGGGCGGCGGCGAAGCGTGGCAGCAGCAGCACAGCAGCCAAGGCGGAGCTCGAGATATAAGGAGGAGGCGCAGGCTCAAGTGTGTGCGTACGCTGAGGTTTTTGTCTCTCTCTGGGCTCTGCATTGCGCACGCTTGCTGGATCGCGCGCGCTCTGGCTCTCTGGCAGCGAGCTCCCTGGGACGGTCATGACGAGAGCGGCGGAACGAGATTGAAAGCGCCGAGCGCGGAGCGGATCGGGGGAGTTGGAGAGGTGTGGCAGCGACAGAGAGAAGAATTTCTGTTTCGGGCTCGTTGTGGCGGCGGCGAAGCGTGGCAGCAGCAGCGCAGCAGCCAAGACGGGTAGGCTCGACGCGGTCTCGGCCCCAGGCCCGTCTGCCCCCTTGTAGTTGAGGGTGGCCCCTTTTTCTTTTGCTTTGGAGTATATGTGTTGTCGGCGCCGTCTGTGAAGTAAAACTGTGTAAGTGTTGCCGTGTGCTCGCGTAGTCGGTAGTAGATCTGCATTGTGTCTCTTTTGTTGCATTTGCTTTTTGTGCAGAATTGTTGTGTTACTTTTACATTTGCTTTTGGTGCATAATTGTTGTAATTGTATATGTGTGCTTTCCATTTGCCACGGAATAAATGTGAATTATGTTGAACTGTTTTTCCCGTTTCGCTTCGTCTTTCCTTTAATTGAATCTCCATCTTACTTCACGTAAAGGGTTGGTCGTGGGCTAAATACGCCCAATAATTAATCGGAACCGTCGAGGTTGACGATAACACCGCTCGGTTATCCCGATAGTACGGAACGGGTCGCTTAAAGTGGCCCGTGTCCGAAGTCGACCTGCGGCGAGGTGCGATCGCCCGGTCTACCCTCCGTGTGGGTACTTAGGTAGGTCGAATTTGGCGAGCAACCCTATCCCACGCGGGGGGCCGATTGGCACGATTGTGGTGAGGCCGAAAGGCCCACCCGTGACTAGTTCCCGGCATTAGTCCGAGAGGGTCACGACGGAATTGTCCGTCCGGTGGGCGACGTGCCGAAATTCGAGTTACGTGGCCGCTCGCACGCCGGCGGGCGCGAATTCGCAACACTGGTGTCAGAAGTGGGATACAAACTCATCCCCCTCCTCGCGGCACTGGTATCGGAGAACGGGAAAACGGGCTCTCCTATCTCCAGCTAAATTTACGGGAATCGGTCCAGGGGTGAGAGGAGCGACCCCCGATTCCCTCCAAATTACGAGCGATTCAAATTAACCTTTTACGAGAAATAAGATGGCATCTCAAGGCGAGCGGGAGCCGGGGGTATTAGAAATGGATTTAGAATGTGTAGAATCCATGCTCCAGGATGAAAACCCCATGCAGGAAATGTTGGTTGTGCAGGAACACGAACTCCCCCAACTGAACCCAGAGCCCGAAATAGGTGCGGCGGCGGCCGCGGTGTATGACACCTCCCCTCCCCCTCTCCGCCAAAACCCCCCGGTCCTTGCCGAATCGGCTCAGCTGAGTGCACCCGACATGGCCCAGCTATACGCCATGCTGGCAGGAATCAGTGGGGACATGCAGGAAATGAAAACAAAAATGGATACAAACACAAACGAAATAAAAGGCATGAACAAGCAAATGAACGAAGTGAAGGCGAATATGGAAACAAACGCACTCAAAATGAAGGAAGAAATGAAAGAGCTGCGGGTTGAGACGCAGAACATGGGCCGAAGCCTGCAGGCGGGCATGAAGGCAGTGACCAGGGAGCTTAAAATGGCGACGCCACGTGTGGGAGCGAACGAGCTGGGAGGGAGTGCAACGGCTGTCAGGCCCGCGGGGGAGGCGGGTGACAAAGTAATTCGGGAGACGTGTTGGGCGAGGGTCGTGACGGAAAAAGTGACGGTGACCGAGAGGGAAAAACTAATTGGGGTGACGGAGACGTGCATGAGGGAGATAACAAGGGAAGAGACGGAAATAATAGTTGAGACAAGGGAGATAACAAGGGAAGGGGTGACTGAGTTGGCAGAGACACGGGAGATGGGAACGATAGAGGGAAGACTACACGATGAAGACGGGGTAAGTGACGCACACACACACACACACACACGGAGGTAGTGGAGGATAATGGGGGTGAGCTCGCGGACTGGGTAGAGACCCGGTGCGAGCACTTGGATGGCCTCCTCCAGGATCGAGGGGAGGGAGTATTCCCCCTTGAAGCGAGTCACGACCAGGTGGGTTCAGTCGTGCTTTGCGAGGTTGAGGGGACGGGTGCTGTGGACAGGTGCACGGAGAGCTTGGGGGGTATAGAGGCCCCGGGGACCCTTGTGGGGACACAAATCCCCAGTGTGGTTGTCCCGGTGTGTGTGGTGCGAGGTGTGAGTGCGTCCCCGTGTGTGGAAGCGACCCCGTGTGAGTGGTGTGGTGGTGAGTGTGCCGGAGTGCGTGCTCCCCAGCACGCCATGTGTGGATGAGGAACCGCGTGTGAGTGTCGCCGTGTGTGTGAGTGAAACGGCCAGTATGGATGAGGCACCGTGAGCGAGTGCCCCCGCGTGTGTGAGTAGTATGGTTTGTGTGAGGGAAATGGCACGAGTGAGTGAAAGGCCGCGAGTGAGAGAGACAGCGTGTGCAAGGTCGCTGTGTGTAAGGGAGATGTCGGTTGGCATGCGGGAGCACGCAGCCGCGTCTCCCAGTGTGAATGTAATGGAGTGGAGCGACAGAGAGAAGAGTTTCTGTTTCGGGCTCGTTGTGGCGGCGGGGAAGCGTGGCAGCAGCAGCGCAGCAGCCAAGACGGGTAGGCTCGACGCGGTCTCGGCCCCAGGCCCGTCTGCCCCCTTGTAATTGAGGGTGGCCCCTTTTTCTTTTGCTTTGGAGTATATGTGTTGTCGGCGCCGTCTGTGAAGTAAAACGGTGTAAGTGTTGCCGTGTGCTCGCGTAGTCGGTAGTAGATCTGCATTGTGTCTCTTTTGTTGCATTTGCTTTTTGTGCAGAATTGTTGTGTTACTTTTACATTTGCTTTTGGTGCATAATTGTTGTAATTGTATATGTGTGCTTTCCGTTTGCCGCGGAATAAATGTGCTTTATGTTGAACTGTTTTTCCCGTTTCGCTTCGTCTTTTCTTTAATTGAATCTCCATCTTACTTCACGTAAAGGGTTGGTCGTGGGCTAAATACGCCCAATAATTAATCGGAACCGTCGAGGTTGACGATAACACCGCTCGGTTATCCCGATAGTACGGAACGGGTCGCTTAAAGTGGCCCGTGTCCGAAGTCGACCTGCGGCGAGGTGCGATCGCCCGGTCTACCCTCCGTGTGGGTACTTAGGTAGGTCGAATTTGGCGAGCAACCCTATCCCACGCGGGGGGTCGATTGGCACGATCGTGGTGAGGCCGAAAGGCCCACCCGTGACTAGTTCCGGCGTTAGTCCGAGAGGGTCACGACGGAATTGTCCGTCCGGTGGGCAACGTGCCGCGATTCGAGTTACGTGGCCGCTCGCACGCCGGCGGGCGCGAATTCGCAACAATATACACAGATGTAAGAGAAAGCAAGTAAATGACCATATAGCATCATTTAAATCCTGGTGTTGGCTTCATGGTGTGGCGAGCTTAAGATCTAAGGGTCTTAAGTTTGAGTCTCTGTTCTAGCATTAAATAACACCGGGTGGGTTGACTCACCTGTCATCCTTCTAAGGTTGGCAAAATGAGTACCAGCTTAATGGAAACAGGTGTCACGGCATTAGTGGCACAGTCATGCTCCCAGCAATGATGCAACTACAGGGTGCATACGGAACTAGAGAATCATATATATTGTTATGAAAATGACTGAGTGGTTAACAAGAGGTTAATTAGTCAACAGTTATATCTTAATGAGTGTTAGGTTCGTGTTTGTAAACCCCAATTAGCATCGACCAGATTTTGGATGTCTAGTTAACTTCCCGGTCATCTCCTCCCTCATTCATGTCTGCCTCTTCTCCCCATCTTCCATTTGTGTGATCCTTAAATCATCGTTATCCTATCATCACACCTCAACATGGCGTGAACAGGTGTGCTAGTTTGAGCCTCTCACGGGATTTACAAATGGCTGCCTACACGCGAGTTACCTCGGTGCTGCGAGACCACATGCACAAGACTCATGCAAGGAGGGTGGGGAGGAAGGGGGGTAGTGCACTGCCTATAAAAGGCAACAACGCTCGCATGTGGGATCAGTCAGCCTGGGCAACAAAATGCACAGCCATGTGACAGGACACAACTTGGGATCCCCAGAAAGTGAGTTGCACAGTCATTGCCACATCACTCAGGCAGCCCAGGAGAGCAGCGAGCCAGACCCCAGCTGCGGAGAGCCCAGCCAGAGCCATGGAGCCCAAAGGCGACACCAGACCAGAAGAGGGGTCCGGAGCCATTTCACCACTTTGGGGGTCTCCATTACAGCCTGCACCATGCCTCCAGGCACTTTTCAGGAAAGACCATGCACGCCACATGGTCTTCAAGATCTTGTGCATCTTGTGTTTACGAATAGACTCTGCTCATGATAACAATAGCATCAAGGATAGCTGGGGAATTGTTAATGCCCGTTAAGCGTGTCGTTGGGTTGTCTATTTTTAGTGGTTATCTCTGTATTTCTGCTGCCACGTCGTTTCCTGTGCTCCAATCCCCAATATTTATTAAACCTGCTGTTTTTTTTTGTTTTTTTTTGAAAACACATTTGCTGTGCATTTGAGCTGCAATCCTTTCCCCGTGAAAAATCAAATCATGTGTGATGACATCGCCCCGTTAAATCATACACGCATGACAAAATAACCAAGTGGTTAAAACATAACTACAATACCCACAAATTAGCTGCACATGTGCAGAACACCTCCGATTGGCGTCCTGGGAGATCATCTCTGGCGGTGTCATTTGGGAGGCCGAGTTCATTGCAATATAAAGATCTTTCTAACCACTCACTGAATAACCCACTGATATAAATGTTTAGGACTTTATAGGTGGGCGAGAAAGCTGAAATTTTGCATACTGATGGAACTCAAAGCCAATAACCCATGGGGCGGAGGAGGAGATTGGGACCATACTCTGTGCAGAGCGTTCGTGCTGCTTAAGCAGTCTTCTTGGCTATTGGGCACAATCCTGGACGGGTCGCCACTCTGATACAGTATACCAGCATGCTGGCACTCATTTTGCCGACCTTGGAAGGATGACAGGCCGAGTTAACCCCACCTGGTATTAATTCAACAGATGAGCAGGATTTGAACTCAGGACTCGAGGATCCAAAGCACACCACTGTAACCATTAAGCCAGCGCGGAGGGGGAGGGGGGGTCACAAAACTGTCCAAAACAAAAATATCCATAAAATAAGTTGGCCCATGTTGCCTCGCTCTGCTCAGAGTCACGTGATCAAAGACAATTGCACCTCAGATGATCTTGCGAGGGCAATATCACTCTCTCAAGGAGCGGGTGTTTCTTGGTTTTATGGCGGTATCATTATTATCGAAGTGTTTATGGGTTTGTGTCGTTTACAGATGATGTACTGTGAGAGGAAGTCATAAACATTTATCATTTACAGATGGTGTACTGTGGCAAGTATTGCAATGCATATTTTAAGCATTGCGTGTTCACATACAATCGGGCCACTGTATCAGACACCCTGGTTATAACAACATTCAGACGAATATTTTGTCCGCATTTACAATTCACAAAGCTGGACATCAACCTGGAAATAAAGAAAGATCACTTTGTCCAAAAAAGTTCAATCGACACAACACTTTTATCATTCCTTGGATTTTTGCAGAGTCGTGGTGGTGAAATACAATGCCCAGGAACAAAATACATCTGCGCTGCTGAGGAATAGATGAGTCTTGGTGTTGCCTTGCAACCACTTGGAATGCAAGCTCTACTTCTTGTACATAATATAAAGCTTATATTTGTATAAAGGTCAACAATAATGTAAAATGGTCAAAAGTATTTGTTTGCAGTCTGCAAGCATGCCTGACTACCCTTGATCTGTGCTCTCTCCTTCATGAATGTTGAAAGTCAAGGAAGTAAGCAGCACTTACATTTTTTTTGAAGTGGATAGTATGACTCGGTGGGGTCCTTGCAGGGGCATGATCGTTTGCGATCTTATAGGAGAATATAGCATTATGTCAACCCGAAGGTACATCGGGCTGCAGTGTTTCTTGGTTTTCTGGCAGTATGATTTGAAAAGTGTCTGAGTTTTTGTTGTTCACGGATGATGTAGTGGTTTTTGTTGTTTACAGATGTCGTACAGTGATAGGAAGACATAAACATCTGGCGTTTACAGAAGGTGAACAGTGTTAAGTATTACAGTTGGAAAATTATTTAAATATTGAGATTTATCTGCATTTTATAATTAAAAAAAACATAACCATCAAAGTAAGTGTCAGGTCAAGCCAGGTTAGATCTGTGACTTGCCACAGGTAACATGTAAACCTGTACGAACCTGTTTCATGGTGGAGTTGTAGATGACTTAAACCATCTCCCGCACTAAGTTTCTTGGTGAGTTGGGTGCATGATATGGACACCCAGCAGGATGAAGAACAAAACCTGTCAAAGGGTGAAGGAGCTCCTTGTGAGCCAACAGCCATCCATAGCTAGTGCCCAACTGTGTCTGCGGATGTCCTCCTGTAGTTGGGCTCCTTTCGATGAGGAGGTTGGTGGCAGGATTTGCACTCCAGGCACCGTAAAACCCTTCATTGTGCAAAACATACTAATAGCAGAAAAAAATTGCATGAAAGCCCACTCCGTGGGAGTACCTCCTGTGCAGCTTCTCTTCACAGGGCGACTCACCAGATGACGGATTGAGGCAAAGCCATTGGGACCCCCAATCTTTGATGATAGGAGGAAAACCACTGGGTAACCTTCCCAGGCTGGATTGCGGTAGTGTGTGTCGGGGTGGTGCTGAGGTGTCGTCCACCAGACGGCGGTCTCCTTGGGTTAACCTGAGGCAGTCCCTTCGGGTGGGTGCCTGGAATGTCCGATCCCGAAGAGAGGATGATCACCTGTCTCTGTTAGCACCTGAGCTCAAGTGTTTGGACATCGGTATTGCAGCTCTCTCTGAGGTTCAGAGATCGGATTGTGGCGAGATCATGGCGGGTGGTTACACCTACGATTGGTCTGCTCGCTGTGATGGTTATCACGCCAAAGGAGTTGTTGTAGCTGTGTCCAATAAGCTGACTCCAATGATAATTGAGGTTACACTGGTGAACGAGCGTATTATGAGACGAAGGATTTGTCACTCCTTGGGCGTCATTTCCCTGGTCTCTGTATATGCTCTGACTGAGGCGAGTGATCTCACCGTGAAGGACGTATTCTATGCCACGCTCGAGTCTGTGGTTGATCAGTGCCCCAGACGAGATACACTTCTAGTCTTGGGGGATTTCAATGCATCGACTGGAACTGATAGAGGGTTCTGAGACATGTGTTGGGCCCCATGGGTCTGGAACTCTGAACTAGAATAGCACTAAGTTCTTTGACTTTGGAAGAAGCCATGGACTTAGTTAGGGTGGCTGGTTCATGGTTTCAGCACCCACAAGCTCATCGCTGGACTTGGTATTCCAACGTTGGCGGTGGTTGGTGTGGCAAAGGACATTGACCATGTGCTTGTTGATGGTCACTGGAGGATGATCCATAACTGCAGGGTCTACCAGAGTGCTCAGTTCCTCAATACTGACTACCAGCTAGTTAAGTTGCAGTTTTGCAACTCTTAAGTTGCAGTTTTAATCCAGGGGAATGGTACGATCCCAGCCGAGGCTGGATGTTGGCAAGTTCAAGGATGAGAGGTTAGCGGAGGATTTTTCGAGCAGGCTGAGTAGAGATTTGGAGGTTCTGGGTGCTTTTGGGGATCCTGAAGAGTTGTGGAGTGCCTTCAAGACCACCGTGCTTGATGTTGCTCGTCCATGTCTTGGAATTCACCATCGGGCGAATAAGAATTTTGTCTCTCAAAGGACACTGGATACAATTGACAAGAGTCCCAGGGCCAGGTTGAATGGCAGAGTTGAGCTGTTCAGGGAGCTGAGGCGTAAAACTGTACGTGCGCTAAGGGTGGACAAGGAGGCCAATTTGTGAGAAATCTGTGAGGGGGTAGAGCATCACCTGTGGTCAAGTGATTCTCATCCTGCTTACAGGGGAATTCGCACATTGCGTTCATCCAAGCCCGTTCCTCGGTGTACTGGAGTTAGAGCAGAGGGTGGTAGGCTCTTGACAGAGAAGTCTGAAGTGAAGGCCCGCTGGGCCAGTTACTTTGAGCGGTTGTACCAGGCTGATCCACCAGCTGTCGAGTTGGATGTCAGGGGTGTTACAATCCTTATTGCTGACCCTCCAATCAACTGTGGTCCACCTTCGTTTGTGGAAACACAGGCTGTGGTGAACCAGTTGAAATGTGGTAAAGTTCCTGGGATCTGTAGCATCCACGCTGAACTTCTCAAGGCTGATGGAAATACTGTACTCATATCATTGCATGCGATTCTGTGCTCTGCCTGGAACACAGGCATCATCCCAACTGACTGGAAGAGGGGCCTTGTTGTCCCTCTCTGGAAAGAGAAGGGTGATCGCAAAGACTGCAACGACGACCGAGGGATGAAGCTGCTGTCAGTGCTGGGCAAGGTCTTTGCTCAAATAATTATTGATGGGGTTCGCCACCATCTGCTTGAGCACCAGCGTCCAGAGCAGTCAGGCTTTACACCAAAGAGGTCAACGATTGACCATATTCTTGCTCTTCGGGTCCTCGCCGAACGAAGACGAGAGTTGCGACAGGGGCTGCTTGCAGCTTATGTTGATCTATGTAAAACGTTTGATTCATTGAATCAGGATGCCCTCTGGAGGATTCTTGGTCTTCGTGGGGTGCCACCAAAACTGATGTCTGAACTCCACTCTGGTACTGAGGGTGCTGTGAAATGTGGTGGTACCATCTCTGACTTATTTTCAGTTGCTACTGGAGTTCGTCAGGGGTGTGTAATGGCCCCCACACTATTCAGCACTTGTATGGACTGGATTCTGGGGAGGAAGTTGGAGAGATCAAGCTGCGGTGCATCGTTTGGGAATATCAAGATCTCTGACCTTGATTTCGCAGATAATGCAGTCCTCTTTGTGGAGACTCTAGATATCCTTTTTCGGGCCCTCAAGGTGCTGAATGAGGAGTCGGAGCCACTGGAATTATAAGTTTCCTGGGTCAAAACTAAGATCCAGGCTTTCAATGACATCTTGGATGCTGCTGTACTGCCTGTACCTGTTTGCGGTGAGGATTTTGAAGTCGTGGAGAGATTCACTTACCTTAGCAGTGATATTCATGTCTCTGCTGGCTGTGAGCCAGAGGTTAACAAATGTCTGGGTCAGGCCTGGGGAGTCATGGATTCACTGGATCATGGGGTGTGGCACTGCCAGTACCTGTGCGGGAGGATGAAAGTCCGAGTCTTCAGGTCCTTGGTGCTTCCAGTCTTGCTCTATGGATGCGAGACTTGGACTCTGACCAAGGATCTGAGACAGAGACTTAATTCCTTTGGTACCAGGCCTCTTCGGAGAATCCTTGGCTCTTGCTGGTCGGACTTGTGTCCAACGAGCAGTTGCTGACAAATACTCAAATGAGAATTGTTACCTGTATAGTCCATGAGCGTCAGTTGCGGCTGTTTGGACATGTGGCTCGTTTTCCTGACGCTGATCCTGCTCATGAGATTCTCTCAGCAAGGGAGCCACGTGAATGGAGGAGGCCAATGGGCCAACCACGTGCATCGTGGTTGCAGCAGGTTGATCAGCATTTCAAGGAGATGGGGATGGGCCTGGCATCTGCATGGGGGATGACCAGACACAGGCGCCTGGAGTACAGGCAAAAAGTGGACGCAGCGACGCCCTGCTCTGGTGGATATTCCCATACCTGTTCACCACCACCTCTTATCATCCCCCATCCAAATCCTCGATCTTTTCTACCCCCGATAATCCACCTAAGCCCACTTCCTTCAATTCCCCTGCTTTCCTTCCTGAAAGTCCCTGTAATGGACTGTAATGTAATGTCCATCTTCTCTTCCCCATGTTCCCCGTCCCATCCCCATCCCTCTCCCTTCCACAGATCACCTCATGTGTCTGTTCTCCACTGTTTTGTCCCTTCCACTCCCACCTCTCTTGTCTCATGCCCCCTTGCTGTGCGTTGTGTGTTAGCTCTCATACAAGCCTCGACAAGGTATACAAAAAATAAATAAATAAATACCTCACCTGACCTGACATCAAAGTAAGCAATCATTTAATAACTGACTGCAACTTTGCCTCGCTCTGGTGAGGAAAGATACCGTCCAAGAAATGAGGTGGAAACACTCAGCTGGGTGAACAAAGCTTCCTTGGAACCACCCCCTTGGATCAGTCAAGGGAAAAGGCTTGGAGAGATGGAACTTACGTTTTTGGGGTTTTTTTTTGGAAACTGAATTTATGCTTCACAGCAGTATTTTGTCTTCCAATCTCCTTATTATTATTATTCTTACGTTTGCTGTGCAATCCTGTGGGGTAGCATCATCAGCTGAGGGCATGGCTGGGCTGCTGAAGCAATGAGATCTGTAGGTTAGGGCTGGAATTTGGAATTTGTTCAGGGTGTGGGTGATAGCTCACCTACTCTTCGTGAAGAACACCGTGGGATCTGTAACGTCCACAAACAAATGCTGGAAAATGTAATGCCCATCTAACATCTATCCGAGGGATGGCACGGTGATGAATCACCCTGACGTCTTCAGAAGGTGTACAGTGTGCACAGCCATACGAAACACTGGGTTGAAAGTTAATAGGTGGTTCGAGATTCAAACTCAGGCAAGACAGCTGAGAGGTGAGTGTGCGGTACCTCCAGAGTCAAGACCATCCTGCCAGCCGCCTACCCAGTAAGGCATGCCTTCTTCATCATCTATTAAAAGCGTGCCTCGTAGCTTAACACAATCCCTGAAATTGGTTCTGTTGTTGATGATGTGCAATGCGGGAGCATGAGCTACAATAATATGACAATTGCCGTTTGTTTTCTATTTTGGTTTATAAGTGCCAGATCCACCACTTAGTGTCTGGCTTCGAGTTTATAATCATGAACTCCACCTCTTGCCGTTGCCGAGCAACTGATTACAATGTAACGAATAGTAATATTTTACAACTTATGATGTATTTACATTAAAAATGAATGTATCTCCAAGCTGTTCCATAAAGACCTCATTCTGATCACTCATTCTTGATTTAATTGAGTTATTTAGCTACTTGCAGAATGCAAGCACAATCCACTTCATCAAATACAGTGCAGTATATAAAGGTCTTTCACAATCCCCTTCATCAAATACATAAAGCTTATATAAATTGCCTCCACGTCGGATGCACCTCAGCTTTTGCTGGCATCCTGCAAGCATATCACACGAGCACAATATAAAGGTAAACGAAAGCAGGTAAATCACGATGTATGCAAATATAGGAAAGAGAAAGCAAACGTTCATTTTGGCATGAAAAACTTAGATATTGAGCGTGTATGTACATATTGGTAAGGTAAGCAGGTAAATCACTGTGTAGGAAACGTACGTAAGAGGCGGCAGGTAAATTACTGTGGAGGAAACACAGGTAAGAAGAGGCAGGTGTATTACTGTGTATGCACATATCTATGTCAGAAAAAGCAGATAATCACAGTCTCCGTAAATATAGGTAAGAGAAAGCAGGTGCATTAGTGAGATTATTAAGATGTATGTGCTGTGTATTGATAAAAGCAAGCCTGATATACTCATGCAGTGGAAGCCATACCTACAGAGCATGACGATAACAGAAGGTACAGAAAAGAAAAGACAGGCGCTCAGTAAAAAGTCGCATGGTGACGCTGCGCTAAAGGAGGCAAGGGAACCATAAATGACAGATCATTCCGCACCCTAGCGACCGGATCCAAGAATTATCGGCAGTGGAATGGAAGATCAACGTTTTTCTCCACAATCCCCTAAAGCACATACATCAACCGCCAGAGAGGCGGATCATTTAATAGTTCCCATCGCGGTGGCAGCTCTCGGGCCTTCAAGCCGCGCTTGAGTTATTGCTTCTCTGGAGATCCCAGAAGATGTTGGGAAGGCAGCAGGAAGAGGGAAAGGAAATTTGCGAAATCACATTAGCTTTATTGCACACTTTGCAGTGCTCACAAATTCCGCCGAATGCAGATTTCCCACCCAGGGACTCAAGAACGAGGTAATGAAAATGGCGGACGTGCTGTAAATCAAGAATGGAGAAAAGCTACTCCGCAGCCGCTCTTTGTCATAATTGTTCAACGCGTTGCACTTCCGCGGGACTCTCGAGGCCATCCGTTACACCTGCCGCCTGAATCGCTGTCAAATGTCTCTACTGGGGAACGAGAGGGAGGTGTGAGTGGTTGGCTCGGCTGGAATGATCTGGCCTGTGTAACACGTGGTGACATCACTACAGAAACCAACGTTGATAATTTCCCAAAGACGGTCTTTACCATCCAAACTTGTGACTTGGGATGACACCGCACACCCAAAAGGGACAAGGACACTTGCCTTGGCTTGATGGTGATAAATATAAGTAATGCATCTAACATCACTGATACAATAAAAATCACAACTTCATAATGTGTATAGAAAAGGGATTGTATTAAAGTTCAATCGCTAGTAATACAATATAAACAAGAAAAAGAGCAATCAGAGATTGCAGACCTTCGCCAGGACTTGTTTTGTGTGGTGTTTGTGTAGTTTTGTGTGGTGTATTTTGTGGGGCGTTTGTGGACTGGTGTGTTCCATAATTAAAAAGAGACATAACTAGAACTGCCACTATATAACTGCTGGCAGTGATGACCGGGTACCAAAACGTCCCGCTTTGATGTAACCCCACTTCGATTAGACACCTGACCCCGACCCAAAAAAGGTTTCTAAAATTATTATTCAATTGAATTTAGAATGGGATTAAAATAAATTCAATTCAAATCAAACAGAAGACCAAGTAGGTACAGTCCTGGATTGGAGTCATCACGAGGAACACAAACAAGCAACAAGCAAAGATGAAGTCATCAGAAGGAACCTTGATAGGATTCACATTTCAGCTGCTACTCCTCTACCCTCAAACCCATCCAGGCACAGCCAAGTGAGCCTTATTCAAAAATTAAAAATAAAAATCATTGAAAAAAATTAAAAAGAACCCAGATTAAAAAAAAATGCTTCTGGCTGCCAAACCATGTGTCTGATCAAGTTGAAATTTAAAACGTGTATGCCTCATCTCGACTCGATCACAATTGTGAAGTTTCATGTCAATTGATTAAGCAGTTCCAGAGAAAACATTATTTAATATATTTCTTCAATCCAATATGGCTGTCAAACCACATGACCTATCAATTATTCCTTAACAAACGTGTATACCTGAGGCTTAGGGAACATTTGTGTGAAGTTTCTCCTCAATCTGTTCAGCCATTCTGGAGAAGAAGATTTTTTATGGGGTTTAGGGTAAATCCAATATGGCTGCCAAACCATGTGACCTGTGACGTCATATGTGGGAACCTTTTGTTCCTCATGGATAGGCGGACATACATGTAAAGTTTCACTTCGATCTGTTCAGCCACGTTAGAGAAGAAGATTTTTGAAGGTTTAAAAAAAACAAACAATATGGCTGCCGAATCATATGACCAATGACGTCATAAAAAAAATCTGTGGAGTATTATCTTCCAAGATGACCCTCAAAAATTTTCATACTGAAGAGATGTAGCACTCTAAATATGCAATTATGACATCATAACAAAGGCACCTGTGACATCATAAAAAAATCTCATTCCCCATGAGGAGTACATGTCATGTACCAAATTTAAATTTTTTCCTTGATGTGGTTTCAGAGATACAGAAGTCGAAAGTGTTTCCGTTTTCCAACATGGCTGCCACACCACATGACCTACGATGCCATATTATAAAAATAACATTCAACATGAGTAGTCACTCCTATAGTAAAAAATTTGCCTCAATCAGACAAGTGGTTGCGGAGAAAAACACGAAAGTTTTGTGTGGACAAACAAACAGACAAACAAATAAACCAATCTCACCCGCAGGGTGACCCGTATCTTGCCAAAAGGTGACCATGTGTGACTTCTTTAAGGTCACACTGAGGTGAACAGAGCTGCTATCCACCAGGAGCGACTCCTTGAGGAATATCTGCCTACGAGAGATTCCGATGAGAATCGTTCTGCAGAGTAACCATGAAAAATATGCTTTTGCCTCATAACGTCACCAAATGACGTCATAATGTCTCAAGCTTGACATATCTAGAAAGCACTCATCGAGGTGTTCAATTTGAGGTACTACACAATATGGTTCCTAAAACTTGAAAATTTGACCTTGGGGTCAAATTTGTTTGACCTCAGGCGCTAACCATGAAGGTCAAGGCCAATCGCCACCAAAAATTAATCAGCTGAGCGCCAGACCATGAACTATATTCCCATGAAGTTTGAAGACGATCCGATCAAAATTACTCAAAAAATAAGGGTTTCGTCGACTCCCCTGATTTGCGACAAAGTGACCTTAACCTTTGACCTTGACCTTCAAAATTTTGTGCACTGAAAGGGACCTCTATAGGCCTCTGATATGCGAAGATACAAAAATTTCCAATGATAACTGTGCTCTGAAGAATTTTTTATACGTGATTACAGACAAACAAGCAAACAAAAAAAAAAAAACACATACAAGCTGACCAACATATCTTGCAAAAACTTCGTTTTGGCAAGATAACAAACGGATCCAAATGCAACACGCTCCCTTTGGGAGGATAAATATAGGTTGGTGACACCATAAGGTCCAATCACAGAATGGTCATGCAGAAGGAGCGCACTATGCGTTCGATTCTGACTCAGTTATAAACTGTTGGATCCATGATTCGCATGCAGGACGGGCAATACATCAAAAACTGAGCCATACCTCGGGGTATACGCTAAGCCAGGTGCCTCATCTGTAAGCATCATCTCAGGGAGGTTACATATCCCATGGTATTTTCTATCACAAAGAGTGGGCGAGTTTTCACCAGCACTCTGAACAAATGACAAACTCCTGTCAAAATCACCTTCAGTGGAATGTCAAGTCGAGCCTACTGCTTCATGAAGGACTTGAACTAAAGTCCTTCCCTGGTCAACCCCCACTACAGTGGGAATTGATTGTGGCTGTCAAAGTTCACGTCTTAATGTTTTATACCTGGTGTTGCCTTAATAGTAAGAGTGGCAAGCTTGGGATCCCACGGTCCTGAGTTCAAATCCTGCTTGGCTGTTGAATTAATACCAGGTGGGGTTGACTCAGCCTGCCATCCTTCCGAAGCTGGCAAAATGAGTACCAACTTGTTGGGATGATTGAGCCATTCGAGTATCCTGTGTCAGAGTGGTGACCCGTCCAGGATTGTGCCCAATAGCCCAGGTCCTTGGTGCTTCCAGTCTTGCTCTATGGATGTGAGACTTGGACTCTGACCAAGGATCTGAGATGGAGACTTAATTCCTTTGGTACCAGGTCTCTTCGGAGAATCCTTCGCTATCGCTGGTCAGATTTTGTGTCCAACGAGCGGTTGCTGAGAGAGACTCGGATGAGATTTGTTACCTGCATAGTCCCTGAGCGTCAGTTGCGGCTGTATGGACATGTGGCTCGTTTTCCTGATGCTGATCCTGCTCACCAGATTCTCTCAGCGAGGGAGTCTCGTGAGTGGAGGAGGCCAATGGGCCGACCACGTGCCTCGTGGTTGCAGCAGGTTGACCAGCATCTCAAGGAGATGGGGATGGGCCTGGCATCTGCGTGGGGGAAGGCCAGACAGAGGCCCCTGGAGTACCGGCGGAAAGTGGACGCAGCGACGCGCTGTTCTGGCACATGCTCCCATACCTGACCTGACGTGACTCTGAGCACCCAGATTTGATTTTATCTGCATTTGCACGAATCGTTCGTCAGTTGCATTCCTTAAGTCCAAGCACTCGGCCAATGTCCACTGCTAGTTCACTTTTCTCATGTCGCTCATTCTTTTTTAATTTCACCTTGAATGAGAAAGCTTCTTTTTTGTTTGTTTTTAGCACAAAAGCACTCGTATCACTTGTTGGTCCATTCAGGATGAGTTGATGGATGCACAATATATTACGCAATAAGTTGAGCTGAGGATTTGATGCACTCATACACGAAGATGGCTGACAAAGAACTTGAGGCTGAGGGGCGCTGCGTGTTTGGTATTGGTTCACGCAAGCCCAGCATCCCACGGCCCATCTCAAACTAGTTCAGTCAGCGCGGAGTGATGGGTGGTTGGTTTTCGGCAGCTGTGTAATAACAAAAAATTACGAGCTCTCCGATAAATGGTCCCAAATTAATCAGCTGCTTCATAACGAAAACTCGTAAAATGAAAGGGTCTTATGTGAGGAATTACTGTGGTTGAATAATTCAAGTAAATGAAGAACGAATGACGAGGACGAGGTCTTTATTAAACGGTTTACAGCTATTGTCATTATTAATGTAAATACGTCAAAGGTTATAAAATAAAAGGAAGAGGCAGAGTTCATGATTCTAAATTGATAACCACATTAAGTGGTGGATCTGACACTTATAAATGGAAGTGTAAAATATACAGTAATTGGCTTATTATTGGCGTTAATGCTCCCATGTTGTACATCGTCAACAAAAGAGGCAACTTGATTTATCGTGTTAAATTTCTCGGCATGCTTTGAATAATGAACTAGAACGGGCACTCGGTAGAGCGCATACCTTCGCCGCTGCTACTTTTTTCCGGGCACATTTGAAAAACGTCATTTAAAAACGTCCATGACGTCACAACCATCAGTCCGATGGACGTCAAATTTGGTGTTAGACGTCATTGAGGGCAGTCCAACAAAATGGAATGATAAACACTGAAAAAAATCGAAAGTTTAAAAATGACGTCATCTTGTGACGTCATTTTGACGCACTTCCAATGATGTCACTACCAATCGCGGACGACCATCCTGAAAGCTCTTATTTCACGGAACATTTTCACGTTGGTTTCATGTCAATAGCTCTATTCGATCTGAAGTTATGCCTACAAGCATATTTTGACCTTGAGTGTGACCTTGACCATAGAGTTAATTTGCAAAACCTGTTCATAAATAAGGAGATATTTTGGTCCTGATCATAATGCCTGGATTTGGGACAATTTCCTTTACAAATTACATAGATATTTGAATATAAAATCTTCTTCTTCTTCTTCTTCTTCTTCTTTCGGCTGCTCCCGTTAGGGGTCGCCACAGCGGATCATCCGTATGATCCGCATAGTGATTTGGCACATGTTTTACGCCGGATGCCCTTCCTGACACAACCCTGGTCGCCTCTTACGACACAGGGATAAGATATTTGAATATAAAATATCAGGACATTTTAGCCACAATTGAAAAACGTTATGTTCAAACGTCAATGACGTCATAACGGTTAGTCCGAACTACGTCAAATTTGGTGTGTGATGTCCTTAAGGTAAGTCCTACAAAACGGTATGATCAAAACTGATGAGGTCGAAAATTGAAAATTTACGTCATCTTGTAACGTCATTTTGACGCACATCTGATGACATCACGTCAAATCTGACACCACGTACCCGAAAGGTATTTCATCATGGAACAATATGGCGTTGGTTGCATGTCGATTGCTGTCTTATGAAGGAAGTTATGCTCAAAAGTTTGTTTTTGACCTTTTCATGACCTTGACCTTTGACCTGATTGCTCCCAAAATCTAATCAAATCGTCCTTGGATAATCACGAATCATCCCACCAATTTTCATGCAATTCGGTTTAATACTTTCTGAGTTATGCGAATAACAAACAAACAAACACACATATTCACAAATAAATAAATACACAGCGACCAAAACATAACCTTTCGCAGAATGTGAAGGTAATGAGGAGTCGTTCTATAGATAACATGTATACATTCGACAAAGAATCAAAATCAATCATCTAATAATCTAATTCTCAACCCCACCGTGCTTGGCAATCGTGTCGACTCTGTCACCACCTACGTCCCCACAGTGGAAGCCGCCATATTTGTTCAGATTACATTGTGGGTCTATTCACCAAAGTAAAAGGGAAAACTATTTATTTTCATTTTCTGATCTCTTTTCTCGACGAGAAACCAATAAAGACAACTGGGATAACAAACAGGAGATAAACATTTGTTTGCGTTTAACACACTCCGAGATTCACAACAGGGTGATCTTTGAATACCTCATGACAGTACCACAGTGCCAAATTCAAATGAATAACAGTGTGACTCAAGCAGTGGTATTTGAAGATTGTTCAAGTAGATATATATACATATACATATATATATATATATATATATATATATATATATATATATATATATATATATATATATATATATATATACACACACACACACACACACACACACACACACACACACACACACACACACACAGAGTGTCAATAAAAGGTTGACTGCTTCAAATGACCTTTGTCCTTTTACTCATTACCTTTATTTTTTTGGTTTTGCAGGAGTGATCAAGGGTCTTTGGAGAAGTCATTCAAGCATAACCAAAGTATTCTATAGAAAAAAAATGACGTTTTCTACAGAGCAAAGAGTAAACATTGTCAAGTGGTGTTTTGAGACCAAATCAATTGCTTCTGTCAAGACGAGGTTCTGTACTGGCTATGGAGTGCATCCCAGAAACAAGCCGAGCAAGCCAACCATTTGGAAACTTGTGAAAAAGTTCAAGAGTGAACGGACGATTTTCAACATTAAAATAATCCAATGTCACCCCCAGGGTGACCAGTATCTTGCCAAAATGTGAACATGAGTGACTTATTTATTCAATTAAAGTTACTCAAAAAATAAGGGTTTCGTTCACCTTGATGCTTGACCTTCTTGTGACCTTGACCTTTATATTTTCGTACGGTTAATGGTATCTCTCCAGGACCGTTGTACATGAAATATCAAGAGATTTTGATGAGAACTAGGGAAATAAAATTTTCATGAAAAATCCGTTTTTTCGTCATGACGTCATCATATGACGTCATAGCGTCAAACTTTTGACAGATCTGGAAAGCACTTATCAAGCGCTTTCATTTGAGGTATTACTCGATATGGTATCTAAGATTTCAAAATTTGACCTTGGGGTCAAAAACTTTCGACCTCCAGCGCTAACCATGAAGGTCAAGGCCGATCGCCACCAAAAATTAATCAGCTGAGCACCAGACCATGAACTATATTCCCATGAAGTTTGAAGACGATCCGATCAAAATTACTCAAAAAATAAGGGTTTCGTCGACTCCCCTGATTTGCGACAAAGTGACCTTGACCTTTGACCTTAACCTTCAAAATTGTGTGCACTGAAAGGGACCTCTATAGGCCTCTGATATGCGAAGTTACAAAAATTTCCAATGATAACTGTGCTCTACAGAATTTTTTATACGTGATTACAGACAAACAAAAAAAATAAAAAATAAAAAATAAAAAAACATACAAGCTGACTGACATATCTTGCAAAAACTTCGTTTTGGCAAGATAAAAAAACAAAAACATACAGGCTGACTAACATATCTTGCAAAAACTTTGTTTTGGCAAGATAAAAAATACCCCCGTATGGGAGTGACGGTCATCTCTGCGAGAAAATGCATTGCCTCCTGAAACTAGGGCAGTTTTTGCAAACTTTGAAGTCACGTGACACGAAAACGAAAGTGAAATTCGAAAATCCGGCCCGACCAAATTTAGATATTGTCCCATAGATTCATATGCCACAATCAAATTCAAGATCGCTTGAGAAATGTAGGAGGAGATAGATTTTGAAAATCGGCATTTTCGCATTTTTTGCCAACTTTGAAGTCACGTGACACGAAAACGAATATCGAAAATCCGGCCTGACAAAATTTAGATATTGTCCCATAGATTCATATGCCACAATCAAATTCAAGATTGTTTGAGAAATGTAGGAGGAGATAGATTTTGAAAATCGTCATTTTCGCATTTTTTTGCCAAATTTGAAGTCACGTGACACGAAAATGAAAGAGAATATCGAAAATCCGGCCTGACCAAATTTAGATATTGTCCCATAGATTCATATGCCACAATCAAATTCAAGATCGCTTGAGAAATGTAGGAGGAGATAGATTTTGAAAATCGGCATTTTCGCATTTTTTGCCAACTTTGAAGTCACGTGACACGAAAACGAATATCGAAAATCCGGCCTGACAAAATTTAGATATTGTCCCATAGATTCATATGCCACAATCAAATTCAAGATCGCTTGAGAAATGTAGGAGGAGATAGATTTTGAAAATCATGATTTTCGCATGGAAATCGTCATTTTTGCATTTTTTTGCCAACTTTAAAGTCACGTGACACAAAAACGAAAGCGAATATCGAAAATCCGGCCCGATCAAAATTTAGATATTGTCCATTAGATTCATATGCTGCAATCAAATTCAAGATCGCTTGAGAAATGGCGGAGGAGATAGAATTTGAAAATCGTCATTTTCGCAACTTCAAAGGCCTCGTGACCTTGACCTTGACCTTCGGTGACCTTGAAAGTCATACCATCGTGTACGTCTGATCGACCTCTATCAGGATCACTAATGACCAGATCTCCCGCTTCAACTTCATTGTGAACGGACGGACGGACGGACGGACCCATATTACCCTTTCTCTCACCAATATTATTAGGTCATTGGAAATGACCTAAAAAGGGAAGGTCCGGTCGCCCAAGAAGTGTACGGTGTGAAAGAAACATGGAACGAGTTCGTGAGTCAGTCATGCAAAATCTTAAGAAATTGAATCGACAAAGATCGGCTGAACTGGGTCTCACTCCCAGCTCTATCAGAAGAATAATGAAACAAGATTTAAACCTCTTTCCTTACCCACATCACAACAGCCCATAAATTGACTGATGGGGATAAAGCAGCACGAGTTACTATGTGTGAGATGCTGCAGCAGAAGATGGAGGCAATCCCAAACTGGATTTGTGATGTCTGGTGAAGTGACGAGGTGCACTTTCACGTCAATGGTGCTGTCAATTCACACAACAACATTTTCTGGGAAAGTCAACGTCCAGATGAGGTTGAAGAGAAGTCGCTTAAGGGTCAGAAAGTCACTGCTTTTGTGGCTGTCAGCTACGGTGGTGTGTTTAGGCCATATTGGTTTGAAGACAAAAATGGAAGAAAGGTTACCATCAATCAAGAACGATACTGGTTGATTGTCAATGCATTTTACGAGGACTTGAAGCAATTGATGATCGCTGCAGCCCTCCAGCGACAGTGGTTCATGCAAGACGGTGCTACCCCGCATACAGCCAACAAAACAACTGCCTTTCTGCATCAAAAATTCGGACAACAACGAGTTCTCAATTTGCGTATGGAAAATGAATGGTCTCCACACAGCCCCGACCTCAATCCACTGGATTTTTTTTTTCCTCTGGAGAACATGTAAGGTTAACGTCTACAAAGAACACCCCAGATCTGAACCTGATCTGTAGGCAGCAGTTGAGGTTTATGTGCAGACAGTAACCATGAAAAACTTGTAGAAACGTCATTGAAAACTTTGCAATTCGTGTGAATGCATGTTGTGTGTGCATGGGGGTGCTCACATCGAACACCTCAACTTTAAACGCATTAACGCATAATGAGTTTCATTTCTCCATGATTTGGTTTTCATTTTCCGAGTGAATTTTTCGTTTTATTACTCAATGTTTTGGTTAATAAAGTTTTGAAGTAGTTAATCTTTTATTGACACACTCTGTGTATATAGTGTTGACACAATTGCGTGATTTCGCCTTTAAAAATTATTTCTAGACATATTTTTCAGCTAATTCGTTTCCTCCGGTAACTTTCAGAGTTGGCACAGTCGACAGCCAGTATTAATGGAGCTCTTCGATGGCTGTTTTGCGGTGGATGAAATTTTCCACACTCATTCAAGGTGAACATATGGAAAAGAAATACATCGTTTTCACATATGCAATTAGCAATTTATTTACGTCAGAAAGCTGCACGGATATGGACATAATCCTCAAATACCTCTGCAACTCCACTGTGTTTGGATTTATGTACATATTTTTCAGTTATTTAGTTTTCTCCAATACTTTGTTAGTTTCTAGGCTTTGCCTATTTCATATCAGTTGATCGAGAAGGCATGCCTTACTGGGTCGAAAAAAATGCTGCCACGAAGCATAAATTCAGTTTCCAAAAAAAACCCCGAAGTTCTGTCTATCCGACCTTCTTCCCTTGACTGTTCCAAGGGGACAGTTCCAAGCAAGATTATTTTGCCCAGCTGAGTGTCTCCACTCCCTTTTCTCAGTGACAAAAACTGTAAGTTTCCTGTTTGGAATGATTTGGAATTTTGTTTGACTGCCAGGCAGGCAGAGTAAAAATATTATCTCACTCCTCTCTGCGCATGTGTGATCGGGACGAATTCAGAGCCAACGTATGATAAAACGAGAAACTTGTCTTCCTATATATTGTTGCGGTTCTTGGAAATGCATGCATACAACAGATATGTGTCCCAAGACAGTTATCCCATTATTATACGTGTAGATAGTCTCCTTCCTTTTGTTTAGCGGGACAACAAGGGAGTGCGTTGCAATGATCTGATAGCTAGGATTGCTGAAATCATTTTCTTCATTTCGACCCCACTCTTCTTCTTTTCTGATTATTCCTGAGGTAAATCAGCCACGTGCGCCTTGGAGGCCAGCGCGTGCGGCGCCATGGTGGGGAAACTGCAGCGAGTCATGTGATGTGCGTTTGGCAGTGTGGGGTTGTCAGCTCGAGCTTCCGATGGTCTGGGGAGAATTGCCGATTGCATTAGAAAGGCATGCAAATAAATACCTCTAAAGAGGCTGCACGAATGGTGTTTTTCACAGCACGACAATCCATGGTACCCTCTGTCCCGCTTGCTCCTCGTCTCATTTACCACAGCGTGTTTGAGTGTTCACAGCATGACGATCCACGGTACCCTCTGCCCTGCTTGCCCCTCGTCTCGTTTACCACAGCGCGTTTGAGTGTTCACAGCACAACGATCCAAGCCGCACGAAACACTTGCAGAGGCCAATAAAGCCGACTCCACACCATGTTGGGCAGGATACGAGTGTGCGGGTAGAAGCGGCTTGTTCTTTGTTTAACCTCAATACCCGACACATATTGGTGTTCGCCCCGCGCACACGCTGGCGGAGTCGTGCGAACGCGAGCACCAGGCACGTGCGTAATGGCGGAACCGCGTGCAGTGTATGAATGTGCTCGAAAGCAGACACGTACGCCGCTCATGAAACGTGCATGGATTTATCCATAGCGATGTACCTTCGGTCCTCGCTGGCAGTGGTGGATTCTCCACGGATGGTGAACGTCTTCTCGTCTCTGCGGCCAGTAAGGCTGCAATCGAGCCAGGCAATGTACAGTGCGGGCCACGTTGGCACGTGCGAAACAAACGTGTTGATCGACGCTGGTCAGACACCCGAGCGTGCATGCAGGGCCCTCGACCAGTTGCCCGGGGTTTTTTTGCAAGATCATTCGCGTGCCAATTTCGGTGTGGGCGATTCATGTCATCTCGTGGGATCGGAGCGCAATATTCCCACTGTTCGGGATGGCCTTGCCGGAAACGAAATGAGGCGGTTTCCAGCCCAAGCTGGTGGGCCACGTGAGGGATCGGGGCCAATCGGAGCGCCCGATTTGGGTGATGATGTTTGGATTCGGCATGGCCCCTCCCCTCGAGCTGCGGGCCCTATAAAAGTCGGGGAAGTCCCTCTTGCTCTGGCTGGTCTGTGTTTTCCGCTCCTCGACTCTGCCTTCTCGTCTCCGTCCACGTTGACACCGCCCGCCTACCTGATTCCGCCCACTGCTCCACCCTCGCCCTCTGGACTCCGCCCCTTCTCCACTCAAGCTCCTCCTTCACAAGCACAGTCTCCACACGTGCGGCTTGGGCCAGAGGCAACGCGCCCACTGTTGGGTACCGCACCCCTAAGCATTCCCCCCCCCCCGAAATGTATTGGTGGCACGTCGAGCTATCGGGCGCACAGATACCGAGATCATTGCCTTAACCCCACCCCCCACCCCCTCGGTTGCAAAATTCCCTCTTCATCGGGTTCTGTGTCTGTGTGTGAGCGTATGTTTGTGTGTGTGTGTGCAGGCGCCTGTCTGCTGAAGTAAGACTGTAGAAGATTGTTATCATTGTTATTGTTATTATTTCCACGTTAAGTCTGCTCTGTGTCCCCTTTTGTAAGTTGCCTGTTTATTGTCGCACCACACGCTTCTTTCTATCGCTGCACAACACACCCCAATAAATCTTCACTCTGCCACATAGCTTTCCTCGCCTGCTTGTAAATAAATAATTATCATTAGGAATGTTCCCTGCTTGTTTTTGTCTTTTCTTCCGTTGATCCAGCATGGTCCGAATCCAAGTTTAGCCAGGACTTTATTCCCAACGATCTGTTCCTTTTAGCTGGTACGTCCTTGGCAGTGTCGCTCGGCTGCATCGGATCCGGTAAAGTGATCCGGTTCGGACAAGGCGTACCGAGGGCGTGTTTCCCAGGTAATTAAACCACGTGATTTATTAGGTAACCCGATTAACCCATAGACGGGAGGACCTGAGGTCACGCGGTTGAGTTATTGGTGTCTACGATCGGTTAAGCGACCTTCCGCGTCACGGAATTATCCGTGTGCAACGGCCTACAATTCCGGGGAGTCTGGTGGGAATCGACATAGCTTCTCACACCTAGTGGTCTTCTCACCCGACCCCCCGGCCCGCAACAATATGTTCCAATTTGAATTAAAAATATAACATTCAAGTGAAATTTAAGTCGTTCCTCTAAAATGACGATCATAAACTGATCAGACGGACAGACGGACATGAACCAATTGCTTAACCATACTTTTCGCTTCACGTGTGCAGGGTAATTCTGATAAAATACTCAGTTATGCATGGAATTCTTTCTGCACTCTCAATCTGTTTACTGTTTTTGTAGAGATCTCAGCATTACTCATTTTACACCAATGGTTGCTGTTAGATGTTAAATATTCCACAGTGCCTTTCACAAGGGGTAAAGAGGTGACTACTGCATTGACAGTCAAAACAAAACAACGCCCTGGCTACCACTCGGAAGGCAACTGAAAAACCACCCAATGTATTCCTTGTCGTGAGGCTGCATCAGGAACTGCCCTTGGGAAGAGAACACCAACAAAAAACAATGATGCATCCGTACGGAAGCAAACAACAGGTAGATGTGCAGAAGCATGGAGGCAAAAGGGAGGTAGCTACAAACCAGTAAGGATGTCGCCAAAAAGAACACGTACACAGAACTATGGAGGCAAAAACCGGTAGGTGTGGAAACAGCAATGAGGAAACAACAAAGCAAGTAAGTATGCAGCAATGTGAAGCAGAAAATGCAGATAGGTATGCATCAGTACCGTGCGATGAAAGATGTAGATAGGTATATGTAGAAGGGGATGGAGACAACAAAACAGATAAATACACAACAGTATATAAGGAGGTAAGAATGCAGGTAGATACGTAGCAGCTTGAGGCTCAGTTGGCATATACAATATGTTGCCTATCCAAAAACGACCATTTAAGAGTCGAGCCATGATGTCATCACATAATCCTTCGGTCTCTCTTTCTCTGTGAGCACAGCACGACTTGCACGTGGAAAAGACCCATATAGTACAGTAGATTAAGTCAACATTTCACCAGAATCGTTCAAAATGTGAAAAGTGTGAAAACTGGTCCACATGACTACTTTTACATGCTCTTTCATATAAGAGCAGGACACACATGATCAGACTCCAATTATGGCCACCATCTTAAATTTCAAAATGGCCATCACCAAAAACTATTTTTACGATAACTTGGTCACCAAGAGGCCGAAGCACTTGAATAAAGAGTCTAATCCAATGTTGTCACATACAAGGAATCCAATAAACACACTTATAATGCTCCATTTTCAGTCTTTCTGCTTTAAAATCGAAATGAGACCCTTTCATAAACAACTAAATACTTAAAAGTGTTTGCTCGATGTTTGATATCCAAATGCTATGAGCGTGTAGAAATGGCTTTATCCAATTTAATTTTCAATATAATGTTTTGAAAGGTGTCATAATTCTAAGAGTCTGTCTGTCATTCGCTCTGAAACTATGGTCCGCGGTCGTTCCAGCTGTCAGTCGATCCATGCATTCCAGAGAACGTCCCTGTGCGTGGGTCAATCACCATCACTCTTTGCATGCGTGAATATGATCTGTATTGCAATTGATGCACTAAAAATCAGTTGCTGTCTGAAAATAATGAGATGTGATTGGAATCACTGATAAATAATCCTTCTGCTTTGATCAAGTGGATTACAGCTGGTGCTGAAGTGGCTCGAATCATCGACGAGTTTGAGAATTCATTTGGAATTACTTCCAGAAAATCTACAGGGCACCATGATTAGGGACAATCCACTCAGTTTAAATTTGCCCAACACATCAAAGCTGTGGTTGCAACATTTGAAGAATAAGGTAATCCTTTCAAAGAAGATACAAATGATCTGATCGTGCTGGACACAAAGGAGGTGATGACAGAAGATGCAATCTTTAGGCTGAGGAATGTGGAAGCAAATGGGTAGTCAAAATATGACACATATGCTGCTGAATGCTTGGAGCAGCGAGTGAAACCAACTTCAGACATCATATGAAAGAACAACATGGCTCCCTTCCACAACACTTCACCCTCAAAACACTCCAGAACATCACACCAAATTATGACTGAGAAGCAACTGTGAGTTGTTTGGCAGAATGTACATATCTTGTCAGTCCTGAGAAGGGGACATGGATGAATTCTTCAGTCATGAAAACCAGGGATCACCACCTTCTCTATCAGACATGGGAGAACTGAGGCAGTGTACTAAATCATACCTTATTGGATGTTTCGACAAGCTGGCTACTAGTCCGGCTTCTGGGTGTGGTCCACCAGAGGTAAATGCCAAGATTCTCGATGGATCTGTTATCGTCAATATGCTGCTTCCTAAGTCCTACTCAACATTCGGAGACTATGCTGAAAATGTGTTCTTGCCTTATGTACTAAGAAATCTGCAAAACACAAAACGTCTGGATGTTATATGGGATCGGTATATTGACAACAGTTTGAAGAGTTCAACGAGAAAGAGTAGGGGAATGTGGAGACGCATTATTGTCACAAATTCTACGCCAATTCTGCAGAACTGGCAGAGCTTTCTTCGCGTGGACCAAAATAAGAGTGAGCTGTATCATTACCTTTCAGTGCGTCGCTAAGTTATCCACACAAGAGAAGGAGCTATATAGTACACAAGATACCAATGTCATCTCTTCCCAAGAGTGCAACATGATATATTCTCTAGCTCCATGCAACCATGAAGAAGCCAATATGAGGTTATTCTTGCATGCTCTCCATTGTGTACAAAATGGCCATCACAGAATCCTGATCAGGTCAATCGACACTGACATTGCTGTCTTTGCAATTGCCATATTTCACACTTTATCCCTTGACGAACTATGGGTTGCATATGGAGTCAAGAAACCCTACAGGTTAATACCGGCTCACATGATTGCAAACAGTCTTGGTGAAAATAAGGCCAAAGCTGTTCTGTTCTTCCATGCCTTCACTGGCTGTGGCACGTCGTCGTCATTCAGTGGTATTGGGAAGAAAATCGCTTGGGACACCTGGACCAATTTCCCTGATATAACGGACACTTTCTTGAGTTTATCCCAAGAGCCTTCATCAGTCTCAGATGAGAATGTGTGTCAACTGAAAAGGTTCGTCATACGCCTTTATGATAGAACAAGTGAATGCACCGAGGTGAATCAGGCAAGGAAGCTTCTTTTCGCGAAAGGAAGACAAATAGATGGCCTACCCCCCCCCCCCCCCCCCCACAAAGGCAGCCCTCACGGAACACATCAAGAGGTCGACATACCAGGCAGGACACATCTGGGTCCAAGCGCTGATATCTAAGCAGCAGTTACCAAGCCCATGCGACTGGGGATGGACGAAGAACGCCATTGAACATTGGATACCTTTCTGGACAGCATTGCCGAGGCGGCCAAATCCTGCACAGAGCTGATCAAATGCGGCTGCAAAAAGGTATGCAGACCACCATGCAAATGTTTCTGTGCATCTCTCCCGTGCACTGAACTTTGCCATTGTGCAGGAACATGTTATCAGACAGATTGAAGTCAGAATTGTATCTCGACCAGATGAACTATACTTGGGACAGTGTATATGCCATTTTAAAGCAGAAAGACTGACAATAGAGCATTTTAAGTGTGTTTATTAGATTCTTTGTGTGTGAAAACATTGGATTTGACTCTTTATTCATTATGCTCGGTCTCTTGGTGACCGAGATATCGTAAAATATTCTTTTCGGTGGTGGCCATTTTGAAATTCAAGATGGCGGCCATAAATATATTCTGATCAGGTGTGTCCTGCTCTTATATGAAAGAACATATAAAAATGGACATGTGTGCCAAATGTCACACTTTTTTCACAATCTGAACGATTTTTCTTTAATCTACTGTACTAATAAACGTGCTTCACAAGTAACCTTAATGGGGAAGTTTGGCTTTACATGTGATTGGGGAAGTGATCCAAAAGTGGAGTGAGAAGGTCGAAGCAACTCAGAGCAGAAAGAGGGTGTTCTTGGGATTGGTTTGTCATGTTTGTGAAGTGAGGTACAGACAGGATATGGAGAAATGGAAGATCATTAAGACGATCATAGATGTGGGGCGAGTTTCCTGTACGAAAGGGAAACGCGAGAAATAGGAAGAGGCAAGAATGATTAAGTAGTTTCAATTAAGCTCATCACATTATGGACGCACAAGAAACATTGCCCGCACGAAAGGAACAATTGGATACGCTTATGAAAAGACAGCAAGAGTAAAAAACAAAAGGTAATGATCGAGGAAACCAAGAGGTGAGGATGGAAGGAGGGGAGGGGAATTGTTTCTCCGTTATCCATCGCTCATTGCAGCTATTATCCATTGGATTGATTATTGTACAGACAATGGCTCCGAGGGTGGAGATGAGGCGGCAGCACGGCCTTGACGGGTCGAATGGCTTTATTCATTTTCCTACATCTGTATTCCTCTGCATAGTTCAATGGGGGCTGACAAGATGGCTTAGGAGTATGCACACTCGCCTTTAAGCTGTCTATCGTAGGTCCGTCCTTGGATTTGAATCTCGCCTGAGCTGTGAACTGCCATCCTGGTGTTTCACAGGTAAGGCGTGATTCAATTCAATTTCACAGGTAAGGCGTCCTCAGATGGACGTTAAATGGGTGTCCTGTCTTAGTTGCTGGATGTTAAAGATCCCACGGTGTCCTTCGCGAAGAGTAGGCGAGCTGTTGCAGCCATCGTGAACAAGTTACAAATTTCTACTCCAGCCTACAGGGGGCACTGCACCAGCAGCCAAAGCCACTCCCCCGAGCCAATGATGCAGCCCAACAAACAGCCTTGTGCTGCATCCAAAAGAAGATACCAATGGGATAAAACTAGGGAAGGAAAAGTTTCCCAGAGAAAATCTTTTGTTTGCTTTTCCTTCGTTTGAATAATTATATGATTTGGTTAATATAATTATATTAGTATGAAAAAAGTATAATGTGCACAGGTAGATGTGGTGTGGAACTACCGTGCCATGTTTATGGTGCCGAGTGAATGAATGCAAGTATGTATAACTCCATTATGAGATGGAAAGTGTATTTAAAACTTCATGGATGGTTTGTAACTCACCTTTACTGGTGAAGTTCTGAGGGTATCTGGAAACAAATGAAATGGACAAAAGTCATTAAACTCACAAGAAGATAATAACGAAATGATCCGGTACTGTTCAGTAAGTGCTGACTCGTCAGCTACTTAAGCAAACATTAAGACCACAGGTATATATATTATAATAAGGTAACCTGATGCGCATCGATAAAGTGTTTGTAACATCTCAGGCACTCGAACGCACAACCCAATGAGTATGCTAATGAGGTGTAGTGACGTGAAACGCGTCATAACAGAGACATCGCGGGGAGAGATAAGAGGCACAAATAAAAGCTAATTAGACGCTTCAAAGCGGGAGCTTTCCTTTTCCTGGCACATAAATCAGAACGAACCCCCCGCTCTCCCCTCCCCACGCCAGGCCGCCCCCATCGCGCCTGCGATCCATCTCTGAACGGCCTCTCGCGCTCGTGTAAACGCGCGCGCGCACGGGAATGCCCCTTCGGCTCCCCGGGAACACGGAATCCATCAAAGGGAATTGGTCACGTCGTGCGGACGTTTAACGGTTTCCCAACGCACACGCTCACTCGTTCAAAAATGGCGTTCGCTTTTCCGCCACGTTATTTAAACATCCCCGTGATGCGTACGTACGTCATGTACGTTTTATGTAGATAAACCCGAGGCGAAGCGAAGCGCGTGCGTACACGTGCAAGCAGGTGAACACAATTAAGTTAATTACCAAATTCAAACGTAAAACCGACGACTGTTCTTCGTCATGTCCACGTGTTCTCATTCCACATTCAATGGGAGTACCATGTATGATGTAAATATGACGAAGGACGACATGAGGAGGCCATAAGGCCCATCTAAGCCTATGCTATTCACAACCTATGGTTGTTCATCCGTGCTGGATCCTTCTTTTTTTAAATACCGAGCATCAAGCAAGGAAGCAGCAATCACCATATTTACCACGCTGCTTCCTTTTAAAGATTCAATTTTTTTTTTGAGGTTGTATCGAAGCCTCCTGATGTTACGGTATCATGAGGATGAGGCCCACCAATTCGCAGACAAATGAACTAGCACGTGTCAGGCCTCATAACACTTCTACTGTGTATGGGATGCTGTAATCCCGCAATGACCAGAAGAAGAATGGAACCTTGGGACAGACAAAAACGAGGGGAAGAAATAGGACAACCTGAGAGTTCATAGAACACCTTACCCCTTGGCACTCTTGAGAAAAAGGTCATGGGAAGGATATTTTAAACTCGTGCTTTGCCTTTCCGGGCACGACCGGTATTTCCTGCGAGTACGAGCCACTACTTTGTCTGAATTTCATTGCTCGAGATGGCGTAAAATGGCGGAATATTTAAAATAGGACAACCTGAGAGCTCATAGAACACCTTACCCCATGGCACTCTTGAGAAAAAAGGACATGGGAAGGATCTTTTAAACTCGTGCTTTGCCTTTCCGGGTACGACCGGTATTTCCTGTGAGTACGAGCCGCTACTTTGTCTGAATTTGAATGGTCAATATGGCGTAAAATGGCGGAATATTTAAAATAGGACAACCTGAGAGCTCATAGAACACCTTACCCCATGGCACTCTTGAGAAAAAAGGACATGGGAAGGATCTTTTAAACTCGTGCTTTGCCTTTCCGGGTACGACCGGTATTTCCTGTGAGTACGAGCCGCTACTTTGTCTGAATTTGAATGGTCAATATGGCGTAAAATGGCGGAATATTTAAAATAGGACAACCTGAGAGCTCATAGAATACCTTACCCCATGGCACTCTTGAGAAAAGGACATGGGAAGGATCTTTTAAACTCATGCTTTGCCTTTCCGGGCACGACCGGTATTTCGTGCGAGTACGAGCCGCTACTTTGTCTGAATTTGATTGGTCGAGATGGCGTAAAATGGTGGAATATTTTGTCCAAGTGCTGCTAAACCGTTGGTTTTTTTAAGTGACATCAACGCGATTTGTGTTCTGCATCGCAAGTATATAAATCAATTTAAATAAAATAAAGATTTTAAAGGTTGTAGTAATAAAAATTAAAAAACATTATTTCATACATTTTACCGCAGTTGACGCAGCGTCTTTTACACCAGCTTATTTAACACATTTTATTACTTCTCCATGCCTGTTGTTTGTGTCCTTTGTGCGTCCCTAAAAACAGTTAGTTTCCTGTTTGGAATGATTTTCAATTTTGTTTGACTGTCAGACAGACAGAGTGAAACATTATCTTACTCCTCTCTGCGCATGTACGATCAGGATGAGATTCCGTACAATTTGCCAAATTCAGAGAGAAAGTACTGTTAAACTGCAGGTTCGTGTTCCGATTGGTGTTCAAAATATAACACTTCATACTAAAGTATGCAATTTGGTGTCCGTCATGTCTGTCTGTTTTGTTTTTCAACCGCGATACACTCGATCGTTACTTATCCAATTTCAACCAAACTTGATAGGACTACGGGTCACATGATGGAGGTTGTAGCGGCTTCATCCCACCCCCTCACAAAGGGGGGTTTTTCCACCTTGAGTGAAATCCGCGTTAAGGTGTATATCCATGTTAAGATAGCTAATTGCGGCGTTTTTTTCAAGGGCACTTCTAAAAACAAAAGTAATGACGATACTTATGATGATAGTATCATATTAATACTAATAATGTCCACTTTCCTCAAGGGGTTTTTTCCTCGGATAAACATCATGATAATGTGGATAAACAGCTTATCATGGCGTTTCGTAGGGCAGCCCTACCGGAAGTAAGAAATATAAATCACAAACATGGATCATTAGCTTTTTAAACCATCACTACTGCTGTTTAACACGAAACTCAAAGAGATTTGGAGGAATCCCAACATCCTTGATGTTCCCACAGACAAATGGACCTCACCAAAGATCGACTGTAATCTATATAGCCCAGAGAGGATGACAACACGACCCTTCGTGCAGCTCCTGGAGGAAGTGCATCTATTAGTTCAAGTGAAATGGAGTGGTTCCTCGATCATAGACTAACTGATGACAGACAGACAGACAGACAGACAGACAGACAGAGCCAAATGCTTGAGCCCGCATGCACGAAGTGGGACTTGCATTGAAGAATCAGAGGAAAATTTTAATACTTCACTGCAGATAATCAGGGATTGTTTAAGGATCGAAGACTGCAACAAAATATACAATCTTTGTGGATAAAGGAATACTTTAGGCAAAAATCCCCTCCCCCTCCGCATATAATGCCTTTCGCACTTTCGACCACGTCGTTGGCGGGAAAGCAGTTTGTGGCTCAACTCTCAGGGGGGTAAGAATATTTTACCGAAGAATGAATTTCCAAAATAAGCGAGATCCACTGTTATTGGAGAGTCTCTGAGGGACCATCTAAATATTACGTACCGTAAGTGTAATGGGGTTGACCGTTTTTGAACCCCCACCCCATGGGTTTGAACCCCCACCCCAATCATGATGCTGGGTTTCCAGGTTCGAATCCCGTGTCATTGTATAATAATTAATTAATTCACACGCTCATGTCCTCATGCCACATTGTCTGTGATTTGTGCATCATGTCCTCGGTGAGCCTGATTGGTAATATATATATATATCTGTTATAATATTCAATTTGAACGATTTAATGATCAAGTTGTGTCAAAAGCAGCGAACAGTTGAAGTAACATCAATAGTCTATTTTAATGAGGTTTTGCTGACTTTTGTTGACTTATGGAGTTATTAGAACATGTCATTCATTGTGTTGTGCTTGTGCTCGGCCAGACGCACCGGGATCTCAGTCGACCAAAAGCCTGGACGAGGTTCTCTTGCCGTTCTTTGGTCTTCTTAGTCAACTGTTTCTCTTCAGCCAGAACGTTGGAGAGAAACTCCTCACAATCTGGAGAGGTTGTGGTCAACAAAAAGGAAGAGTGGAGAGTGAAGAATGGAAGAGAAATGGGAAATGTGCAGAGGGTGGGAACAGGGGGAGGGAGGAAGGAAACAGGAGAACAGAGAGAGGGAGAGAGAGGAAGATGGATTATGAAAGGGTTGGTAAGAGGGAAAGGGTGGGCATTGGGGTAGCTGGAGGAAAACACTGAAATGGTGGGGTGGGGGAGGGCGGAGGGGACTTCATCGAGCAGGACAGATGTCTACACAGCTGTACCATGGACAAACACAGAAAAGATGATTCCCCCTTCATATTCTCGTTATCCCCCCTCCGTTAATATCTCCCTGCCCCCCTCAGTTATCTCACCCCTCCGTTAATATCTTACCCCCCCCCCCACCAACTTATCTTACCCCTCTGTTATTTATCTCATCCATCCCCAATGAAATGAAGTCGATAAACTCATGGGTGGCATTAATGAGGTATTTATAATAGCGTAGGCATGATGGGCCAGATGACCTCCGGCTGCATAAAAAGATATTTATAAGCTGCTGTGTATTCAAATATTTGTTACGCAAGCACGGGGGGCGGGGGGGGGAAGGGAGGCAAAATAAATAAATCAAAAATTGAGAAAGAAAAGTAGGGAAGATAATATAGGGGGAAAAAGCGAGGGGGAGACAGAGAAAGGAAGGGTGGGGGAGCGAAGGGTAGAGTGGGGGAGAGAAGAGAAGGGTAGGGAATGTGGGAAGACTGGAGTGAACGGAAATTGGTTGGGAGGAGATTCGAGTGAGAAGGGGAAGGAAGGGCTTTATGGAACATGTGGAAGGTGGAAGAAGGGAAGGGGGCAGAGGGAGGGAAGGGGGCAGGGCAAAGGGGGAAAGGGAGGTGGAGAGGGAAGAGAAAGGGGTTAGGAGGGGTATGGAATGGCCTTTACGGAGCATGCAGGGACGGACGGGGAGAGGGTGCATCAAAAGTTCCTCCATATAATTGCACATGTAAGAAATAGATGGCCCGACATCAAAAAGTTATCAACATCATCAGTCTCCTTTTCCCTTTGTTCACCCCTCCAGGTCACCACAATGACAATGGCAAATATTCGTTTTGTTTACTGTAAGAACATAACGCTTTTAAAACGACAAATTCATTTACACAAACAAATTGTAAACTACCCCAAACGTTCAACATGACAGTCGGTTTGTATTTAATTCTGAACAATGCTCACTCATTGATCAACTCATACGGTATCCGGTATATAACAATAGATCTGTTATTAAAGGGTTCGATATAACCATTCATCATCTGGAAAGAATCCCGATGAAACACACACCCCGACATCTGCACACCCGGCATGCTCCATATGCAGCACTCCCATCGAACACCCTCAAAATCGATTTTTATTTCATTTAAACTTCACCAACATTAAAACCTCGGAAAGAACAGAAGTTCAGGATAAAGAAAAGAAAGAGGAAGAAATAAAGGACACAAGGAATCGAACCGCATACCTTTGAGTCAGGAAGGTCTTTTTGAAGACGTCCATGGTATGTTATGAATATCTGGGATTTTGTGCCTAAATTTACGTGCAAGTACCTCCTGTTGGTAAATCCTCGATAGTTGTACAGCAGGTACCGGTACGTAGCATTATTCCCATCAAGATACATGGTATTCCCATCGAGGTAACATGCTATTCCCATCGTGATACGCACTCTTCCCATCGAGGTAAGTGCTATTCCCATCGAGATATGGGCTATTCCCATCAAGGTAAGTGCGATTCCCATCGAGGTACGCGCTATTCCCATCGTTATACGTGCTATTCCCATGGAGGTACACGCTATTCCTATCGAGGTACGCGCTATTCCTATCGAGGTACGCGCCATTACCATCGAGATACGCGCCATTCCCATCGAGGTACGCGCCATTCCCATCGAGGTACATGCTATTCCCATCGAGGTACGCGCTACTCCCATCGTGATACACGCTATTCCTATCATGATACACGCTATTCCCATCGAGGTACGCGCTATTCCCATCGAGGTACGTGCTACACGCTATTCCTATCGTGATACATGCTATTCCCATCGAGGTACATGCTATTCCCATTGAGGTACATGCTATTCCCATCGTGGTACACGCTATTCCCATCGTGATACACGCTATTCCCATCGTGATACACGCTATTCCCATGGAGGTACACGCTATTCCCATCGTGATACACGCTATTCCCATCGAGGTACACGCTATTCCCATCGTGATACACGCTATTCCCATCGAGGTACACGCTATTCCCATCGAGGTACACGCTATTCCCATCGTGATACACGCTATTCCCATCGAGGTACGTGCTATTCCCATCGTGATACATTCGATTCCCATCGAGGTACATGCTATTCCCATTGAGGTATGCGCTATTCCCATCGTGATACACGCTATTCCCATCGAGGTACACGCTATTCCCATCGAGGTACATGCTATTCCCATTGTTTTTCCTCCAAATTAGGCATTCAAGAGCAAAGTACACACAGATTGCACAAGCATTTACTCTTTATACCATACAAGTACATGTACCGTGTATTAAGCTATTAACCCACGGACATATGGCAAGGGATACCTTACAACCCACACTACATACCTTCGAGAAGTCGCTGGACATCGTCTGGCAGAACCATCGTGTTCCCAGGACGTCGAATCCCGAAGTCGGCGCGGAAGTTGAATTCACAGCAAGACGAAAACGGAAGGAAATTGCACACGCACTGTATCAACGCCTAAAGCGAGAGGTATGTTTGAGTACTGCGGGTTTGGTATGTTTGAGTACTGCTTGTTTGGTATGTTTGAGTACTGCGGGTTTGGTATGTTTGAGTACTGCTTGTTTGGTATGTTTGAGTACTCCGGGTTTGGTATGTTTGAGTACTGCTTGTTTGGTATGTTTGAGTACTGCGGGGGTTTGGTATGTTTGAGTACTGCTTGTTTGGTATGTTTGAGTACTGCGGGTTTGGTATGTTTGAGTACTGCTTGTTTGGTATGTTTGAGTACTGCGGGTTTGGTATGTTTGAGTACTGCTTGTTTGGTATGTTGAGTACTGCGGGTTTGGTATGTTTGAGTACTGCTTGTTTGGTATGTTTGAGTACTGCGGGTTTGGTATGTTTGAGTACTGCGGGTTTGGCATGTTTTAGTACTGCGGGTTTGGTATGTTTTAGTACTGCAGGTTTGGCATGTTTTAGTACTGCGGGTTTGGTATGTTTGAGTACTGCGGGTTTGGTATGTTTTAGTACTGCGGGTTTGGTATGTTTGAGTACTGCGGGTTTGGTATGTTTTAGTACTGCGGGTTTGGTATGTTTTAGTACTGCGGGTTTGGTATGTTTTAGTACTACGGGTTTGGTATGTTTGAGTACTGCGGGTTTGGTATGTTTTAGTACTGCGGGTTTGGTATGTTTTAGTACTGCGGGTTTGGTATGTTTTAGTACTGCGGGTTTGGTATGTTTGAGTACTGCGGGTTTGGTATGTTTCAGTACTGCGGGTTTGGTATGTTTCAGTACTGATTGTTTGGTATGTTTGAGTACTGCGGATTTGGTATGTTTGAGTACTGCTTGTTTGGTATGTTTGAGTACTGCGGGTTTGGTATGCTTGAGTACTGCGGGTTTGGCATGTTTTAGTACTGCGGGTTTGGTATGTTTTAGTACTGCAGGTTTGGCATGTTTTAGTACTGCGGGTTTGGTATGTTTGAGTACTACGGGTTTGGTATGTTTTAGTACTGCGGGTTTGGTATGTTTGAGTACTGCGGGTTTGGTATGTTTTAGTACTGCGGGTTTGGTATGTTTTAGTACTGCGGGTTTGGTATGTTTTAGTACTACGGGTTTGGTATGTTTGAGTACTGCGGGTTTGGTATGTTTTAGTACTGCGGGTTTGGTATGTTTTAGTACTGCGGGTTTGGTATGTTTTAGTACTGCGGGTTTGGTATGTTTGAGTACTGCGGGTTTGGTATGTTTCAGTACTGCGGGTTTGGTATGTTTCAGTACTGATTGTTTGGTATGTTTGAGTACTGCGGATTTGGTATGTTTGAGTACTGTGGGTTTGGTACGTTTTTGTACTGCAGGTTTGGTATGTTTTAGTACTGCTTGTTTGGTATGTTTGAGTTGGTTATTTGAACCATTTATGTGCGAGTACATACTGTGGGAGGGTGGCACTGTGTGAACACTGATCGGGTAGTGGAGGTTTATGTGCGAGTATATGGTGGGAGAGGGACACTGTGTTAACACTCAGGTAGTGGAGGTTTATGTGCGAGTATATGGTGGGAGGGGGACACTGTGTTAACACTCAGGTAGTGGAGGTTTATGTGCGAGTATATGGTGGGAGGGGGGCACTGTGTGAACACTGATCGGGTAGTGGAGGTTTATGTGCGAGTATATGGTGGGAGGGGAGCACTGTGTTAACACTCAGGTAGTGTAAGTTTATGTGCGAGTATATGGTGGGAGGGGGGGGCACTGTGTGAACACTCCGGTAGTGGAGGTTTATGTGCGAGTACGTAGTGGGAGGGGGACACTGTGTTAACACTCAGGTAGTGGAGGTTTATGTGCGAGTACGTAGTGGGAGGGCGGGACTGTGTTAGCACTCAGGTAATGGAGGTTTATGTGCGAGTACGTAGTGGGAGGGGGGGCACTGTGTTAACACTCAGGTAGTGGAGGTTTATGTGCGAGTACGTAGTGGGAGGGGGGCACTGTGTGAACACTCAGGTGGTGGAGGTTTATGTGCGAGTACGTAGTGGGAGGGGGGCACTATGTTAACACTTAGGTAGTGGAGGTTTATGTGCGAGTATATGGTGGGAGGGGAGCACTGTGTGAACACTCAGGTGGTGGAGGTTTATGTGCGAGTACGTAGTGGGAGGGGGGGCACTGTGTTAACACTCAGGTAGTGGAGGTTTATGTGCGAGTATATGGTGGGAGAGGGACACTGTGTTAACACTCAAGTAGTGGAGGTTTATGTGCGAGTACGTAGTGGGAGGGGGGCACTGTGTTAACACTCAGGTAGTGGAGGTTTATGTGCGAGTATATGGTGGGAGGGGGGGCACTGTGTGAACACTCCGGTAGTGGAGGTTTATGTGCGAGTACGTAATGGGAGGGGGGGCACTGTGTTAACACTCAGGTAGTGGAGGTTTATGTGCGAGTACGTAGTGGGAGGGGGGCACTGTGTGAACACTCAGGTAGTGGAGGTTTATGTGCGAGTATATGGTGGGAGGGGGGGCACTGTGTGAACACTCCGGTAGTGGAGGTTTATGTGCGAGTACGTAGTGGGAGGGGGGCACTGTGTTAACACTCAGGTAGTGGAGGTTTATGTGCGAGTACGTAGTGGGAGGGGGGCACTGTGTTAACACTCAGGTGGTGGAGGTTTATGTGCGAGTACGTAGTGGGAGGGGGGCACTATGTTAACACTTAGGTAGTGGAGGTTTATGTGCGAGTATATGGTGGGAGGGGAGCACTGTGTGACCACTCAGGTAGTGGAGGTTTATGTGCGAGTATATGGTGGGAGGGGGGGCCCTGTGTGAACACTCAGGTGGTGGAGGTTTATGTGCGAGTATATGGTGGGAGGGGGGGCACTGTGTGAACACTCAGGTAGTGGAGGTTTATGTGCGAGTACGTAGTGGGAGGAGGGCACTGTGTTAACACTCAGGTAGTGGAGGTTTATGTGCGAGTATATGGTGGGAGGGGAGCACTGTGTGAACACTCAGGTAGTGGAGGTTTATGTGCAAGTATATGGTGGGAGGGGGGGCACTGTGTGAACACTCAGGTAGTGGAGGTTTATGTGCGAGTACGTAGTGGGAGGAGGGCACTGTGTTAACACTCAGGTAGTGGAGGTTTATGTGCGAGTACGTAGTGGGAGGAGGGCACTGTGTTAACACTCAGGTAGTGGAGGTTTATGTGCGAGTACGTAGTGGGAGGAGGGCACTGTGTTAACACTCAGGTAGTGGAGGTTTATGTGCGAGTATATGGTGGGAGGGGAGCACTGTGTGAACACTCAGGTAGTGGAGGTTTATGTGCGAGTACGTTGTGGGAGGGGGACACTGTGTTAACACTCAGGTAGTGGAGGTTTCTGTGCGAGTGTATGGTGGGAGGGGGGGGCACTGTGTGAACACTCAGGTCGTGGAGGTTTATGTGCGAGTATATGGTGGGAGAGGGGGGGCACTGTGTGAACACTCAGGTAGTGGAGGTTTATGTGCGAGTACGTAGTGGGAGGAGGGCACTGTGTTAACACTCAGGTAGTGGAGGTTTCTGTGCGAGTGTATGGTGGGAGGGGGGGGGGCACTGTGTGAACACTCAGGTCGTGGAGGTTTATGTGCGAGTATATGGTGGGAGAGGGGGGGCACTGTGTGAACACTCAGGTAGTGGAGGTTTATGTGCGAGTACGTAGTGGGAGGAGGGCACTGTGTTAACACTCAGGTAGTGGAGGTTTATGTGCGAGTATATGGTGGGAGAGGGACACTGTATTAATACTGATCTAACCCCCACCCTCAACCCCAACCCCACATTTATTTAAATTCGATGAAGAAGACCCACCCTAGGATTGGTAACGAGTTATTGGAACTGCTTGATTGTTACAGGTCATTCTTCACTACGTTGACAGTTTGCATTTAAGTTGATTTATCTGAAAAAAATTTCCTTCATTCCATGCTTGATATAAATTTACATCTCCATAAGGATTTGAAGATAAAATAAACAACTCTTGAAAAGGAACAAAATATTTACGTTTTATGCAGCAATTACAAACCATGTGTCCTCCACAACATGTCAAGTAATGTTTGAACACCTGAATAAGGTACTTGTTCTTTGACCATCTGACTTGAAGTTATCTGCACAGTCTTCTTCTTATTCTTATTCTTCTTCGATAACGGCACCAATTGTTCCCACGTTTTTGTGGGGTTGGCCGGAGAAAGTTTTTGGTCCAAGCCTTTCACGAACCGGCTGGATCAGCCTGATGCTTGACCAAGTAGTTTGGGCAGGAATTTGGAATTTGGTCAAGGTGCCGGCGATAGCTCGCATACTGTTCACGAAGGAGTTACCAACGCATTGCAACATGAAAAAGCATTGGACACTGCCTTGGGACACTCCAGCCTTGACAGGGAGAGGAAATACAGTATAAGGATTCCGTTGAGAGCCACGCGTTGGACACGGTAGTAGAGGAAGTCAGTTAGCTGTGTGTGGAGTTGGCCCTGGATGGCATAAGAAGAGAGTTTGGAGAGTTAGGCCGAATTCCAGAATGTGTTGAATGCTCGAGATATGTCCAGAGTCGGCCATGATGTCATGTCTAACATTGAGGGCCTCCATCCATTGCTTGGATAGTAGAAACAGCATGACCAAGGTGAAGTGACCTGGTCTGAAACCGAGTTGGTGATCGGTTGGAGAAAAGGAAGGATTCATATCAACTGCGATGATGGATTCCATGACCTTGTTAATGATTGCAAGTATCTGTTAGGTCTGAGTAGTTAAGGAGATTGGTTTTTCTACCTTGTTGATGCAATGTAGTGATGTTAGCTAACTACCAAGCAGATGGAAGATGACTGAGGCTAAATGATGGGGTGAACAGAGCAAAAAGAGGGTGTCTTACAGCAGAGCAGGTTTTTAGGACATGTGAGCTTGCTTTGGTTGCTCGAACCTTCTCCACCTTCTCAGGTACAAAGGACACCATCCTGGATCAGTTGGGTGTGACTGGGTAGGGTGGGTACAGGGAGTGAGAGGTTGGGGACTCAAGATTTGGAATCAAACACAGAATTGAGACATTCGGCCTTCTCACGAGTGGAGTCGGCTGTGGTGCCATTTGAAGAGAGGGAAGGGATGGAATTGGAGCCATATGGTATAAATATGGACACAAGGGAAAGCAAGCTTGTATGGAAGGATTCCCAGGCAATATTGTTGTGGGCCGGGGATCGGTTGCGAGCACGACCGCTAGGTGGAGCAGTAGGGTCGACTCTGCCGAACACCCGGAATTTAGATTGTACCTTTCGGAAAACTCCGAGAGTACGGGGCCCTTACCGGACCGTGAATCGTCAATAATTCCACCATGTGGTACAGGGTTATTTGCCAAACTTCAAAATACCTAGACCCACGTGGCGAGTTACCGAGTATTCACACCCTTGACGGCACTCGTACGGGACGAGCCGAATGCGCGCTTGACCCGTGCGTGACCCGAGCGGATGGTCACCGAGCTCCCGTTGGTCCCAAATGCACACCACTACGGCAACGACGGCCTTTCTAATTCCCCAACACCCACCGTGTTAAACCAATAAAAGAAACACAAAAACGAGCTGATACATTTACCAAATAGGGTATTTATTAACAGTAAGTGGGGAAGGAGGGAAGCACTTAAGGGCAGAGTTATCACAACTAATAAGAGATGCAAGGCAAATAATGTACAGCGAAGGCACTTAATAATTTACTACTTAAAGACGGGCCCACCGACAGACACACATACACAGATACCCAGAAGGACATGGACCTGTCCACTTCGTGTGGTTTGGCTGACATGAGCGAACCAGGCCAGCGTCGAGATGCGGTCCAAAGAACCAAGCGCCAGCGATGGGACGAGCAGAGCCCAGAACACGCGCTCGAAGAAACAGCCCGAAGAACCAGGCACTAGCGAGAGCGATCAAAGTCCAGAGCTCCGCTCAGCGCTCGTCCCGACAACCAAAACTCCACTTTTTCCAGCAGATCCGCGCACTTATCCTCCGCTCTCCTTTCCTTTCTTTCTCTCCCCCACCATCCGTTCAGGCGTGGCCCTCTCTCATTGGCTGCCCGACGGCAGTCTCGCTCGCACCCCTCTGATTGGCTGAGAGGGGCGCCATGCCCGTATTTGGAGCGAAATCCAAGATGCCAATGCCCCAAAGAAACCCTGCCTGGCACATTGGACTCCGCCCACGTATGTGCTGACACGCACGTTGGCCATGGCGTCGGTGTGAAGAAGTGAGGTGAAGGTGAGGGTGATGCTGCTGTTGTAGTTATAGTTGATTTAAAATCAAAGAAAACCCTGACTATCAAAATAACTCCGCAGCGCATGAAAATTTAATTACCCATTAAACAAGGGAAAGGGAGCTATCTATCCACATTTACTTTTCGAAATAACTGAGCGAGAGGACCTGTATGTTGAGTGCTCATGGCTTCCAGATTCGTAACAATATTACTATCAGGAGAGGTGGAAATGAGGACCTGTCTTGACATGAGGACAGCTTACAGTCCCTGCCAGTCAGCTTGAGTGAACTGCCAGACTCTAACAACGCTCTCCAACTATAGACAGAGAGATATTGACTCTCACAATTACATGATCAGATTACATTGAACCTATTGGGGAAGAAAAGGAACATTCTTCATGAACAAATCCAGAAGGGAGAACGTGCCATTGGGATAAATCAGGGTTGGAAAGTTCACCGATTGGGTGAAACCCGTATTTCCATATCACACTTGATTTTGTGCTGTACCGCTGTCAGACATCAAAAACAACATTCAGAGTAATTGTTGAAGAGGATTGTTAAGTAACTCGTGTCCCTTTACATTGACAAAGCTATAGGTTCCAACTCAATGATGCCAAAATGAACAATTCAAAGGCAAGTAAAATTTAGTTTATAATGGAAACTAATGATTGTTTTTTTGCTCTCCAAACATGTAGCCAATGTGGTCAGTAGATACCCAGACCCAGAGTACACCCGAGAGCATCGAAAATCCCAAAGTTTCCATAGGCCTGAAGTCGGTCCGGGATCACAGGCTTTGTGGCTTTGCGCTCGCAGCATCTGGGAGAGTATGTACCTGTTCGCTTGATTTATAGACCACCCAACCATCCTTTCAAAAAAAAATTCTGGATCCACCCCTGACACACACACACACACACACACACACACACACACACACACACACACACACACACACACACACACACACACACACACACACACACACACAATTGAGAGAGATGTTCAGTACCATTTGTAGGCACAACCATTATTCAAAGAAAGATGTCTGGATGGTTTCACATGATGATATCTTAGACCATCTCAACCTTGTTCACATACTTTTGGCATTCCATCCCCACATCCTTTTCCACTGACAAACAAAAACACACTTTTTATTACTTTGTAACTTGTAAACGAGTGACCAATTTTCCACCTGCCTGGATCATCAGCTGGAGGTTTGAACCCTTTTATCCCAGTACCTCTCGGAAGGAAGTCCAGGACGTTTTTGCACTGTCCAAGGAAGAAGGGGAGAGGGATAGGGAAATGGGGAAGGGGAGACGATGAAGAGGGAACGGATGGTGGTAAAAAATGTTTTGTACGAACATTCCAATGTTCTGCGTCTCATCGTACATATATTTAAATTTCGCCAATATCACCTTTTGAGCCTGCTCGTGGATTGTGTGATGTCATGGGGTTGGAGTTGGAGGGTGTGCATATAGAACAGGCCTGATGTACTCATTAGCTTCCTCTGCATGAAAATCTCCAAGTATTAACATCCCGACCATCGTCCATCACCGACAACATCACTTCCAACCACCTTCCTTTCCCAACTGACGCCTTCCTCTGCTGCTTAGAGACATTCAAACCCACGTGGATTCATCACGACACATGAACGGAGGAAGCAGCTCCTGGTTTTCGCTCACATCACGACACCAGCCCAGGGGGTAACCACGTAGAAAACAACCCGATAATCTTCGAACCCCGGGAGCCTTGTCATACACACGTCACTATATGACACATAAAAGGGTATTAGCAAAAGCGCATCGATTCTCTGTTAGACGAAACAACAGTCAATACACGTGAAACACCCGAGGCGTGGCGACATTGCCACCTCCACGGGAAAGGTCGTTTGTCGCTCTCGCTCGCAATGCCTGATGCTTGTTTCTCTTTCAGGAGAGATCGTCGTGTCACACCCAAGGGGAGAAACAGTCATTTTGTACTCTTTCGTTAGCAGTTAGCATGATGTATATCTGATCATCGAGCAATCGACCAGCCAAACAGCGCTCGTATGAATCCAACCTGGCACGTGTACATGAACGCACCGATAGTACACGTGTACCTAAATACACATTGAATACCAACAGCGACGCTGCAGTGGTACAGGGTCAAGGGGGGCAGGATATATTTTAGGGTAAAACAGAGGAACATCATATTCTTCCCTTTAATTGGTTTATGGTCGAAAAAAAAAAACATATGGAGATAAACAACAAGTTGAAAGTTGAAGGAAAAATAAATAAGTAAATCGAGGACTCAAATCAAACGAAAAAGAGAAATAGGAATGATTGACACAGATCATGATCATGACACGATCAAAATGGAAGTGCAGCAGTCAGATGCTGCACGCCAAAAGGTCCCCAAAAAGTGAAAGCACCTACGTTCGGCAAGATTTATATTTTAATGAATCTCGATACCGAGAATTAATCACGAGCGGGCACTCCCGCCCTCTGGAAAGACCTCCGGGCGAGAGTGCCCATGTTGGTGCACCTTCGGTGGGCAACGTGCTGCGGCACAGTCATAGAAAATGACTTTACAACTTTTGGAATTTTGAAAGAAATTTTATTTATCACAACATATTCTACTCAACGTAAGATAAAGGAAGCCGATTTAATATACCAGCGACCACCAAAGGTGGTGCTATTTCTGCTGCATGTCAATTTTGGAGTTTTGGTGACATCAATGTTTGCTCCATTCGAATAAGATATCAATTAGTGGTCGTGTACTGCACAGCACCATCGCTACCCGAGCACATTGTACGTAACTCTACGGCAACCAAACTTAACATTCCTTCCACTCAACTATAACTCGGTTGGGTTGTGTCTGCCTGCTCCCTTTTTAACCCCCTTACCCCAAATTTTCTTTTCTTTCATTTAGCTCCTCCATGAGCCTCGACTTCTATCACGAAAAGGGAAGTACCAGCTCCATTCACTCTGGTCACTATATGTTTTGCATTTTTTCGCAATTTTCCAATCCGCAAAATTGGAAAACAATTTTCGCAGTGTACAATTATCATGGCCCTTCATATTTGTTTTACAGTTATCTGTACATATGACCTTGCTCAATGTCCTCACCATTTCTAAGTAATTCTTCCTTTTCCACCCTTCGCACAGGGGAACAAGAAAGGGGAAGCAGTGGTTCTCCAATCACGACTAGCATTGTATGACTCGTGGACGTCATGGAGTTGTGAAAACGCATTTGCCGTGCAGACAGTTTTCCTCGTAAATGCCCCACATTTCAACAATGCAGTTTATTAATGGTGAACATGGCCTGCTTTGGAACTGTATCAATATTATTCAAATCAGAGGTCTTCCTCTTTCAGCACACCACTGTTTTCTGTCAGCAGTGTTTCAGTGTACCTGCACCACATTTATTTTCCAGGAAGATATTTTTTCATTATATAAATTATTTTATTAAATAGATTGTATAAAACAGCACACCATGGGTTATTCCAAATTAAAGTCAACCCACGCTGATTTATTACTCTGCGCAAGCAAAGCAAAAAGTGAGGTTAACCAATTGGTTCACTTGTCTGTTTGTCTGTCTGTCTACAAACATGAGTTTAAGATCGAGGACAACTTAAATGAGTTTTTTTTAATGTTGGTGTGCATGGTTTCTTTTTGTCCTCCGTCTCTCTTTCTTTTACTTTCTCTACGGAGGGGTGAATGTTGCAATCGTTTTTTGTAGGGTTCACATGGCTGCGCCTGGATGGGTTTTAAGCTGAAGGAGTAGCAGCCGAAAGCCAAATCCTATCTAGGTTCCTCCTGATGACTGCATCTTTGTCTGAGTTCCTCCTGATACTTCAGTGCTGTATTTGGTCAGTTATTTGATTCAATTGAATGTTTCATTTTGAACATGAATCGGAAAACAAATCTGCAGTTCAATAGTACTTCAGCTCGGAATTTGTCCCAATCGCACATGCACACAGAGGAGCGAGATAACATCTTTACTCTCTGACTGTCTGGCAGTCAAAAAAAATTGAAAATCATTCCAAAGAGGAAATTTACCTTTTTTAAGAACGTCATAAAGGACACAAACAACAGGCAGAAATAACTAATGTAATATGTTAAATAAGGTGGTGTAAAAGACACTGAATCAACGGCGGTGAAATTCTGAATTTTTTTCTACAGCCTTCAAAATCTTTATTTTACTTCAATTGAATTATATACTTGAACACGAGAACACAAATCCTCTTATTGGCATTTTCAAAACCCTTCCGTTTAGCTGTACTTGGGCAAGATATTACGGCATTTTACATAATCTCGACCAATCAAATTTGCTGCTCATAGACCCTGCCCATGTCCTTGTTTCTCAAGATGGTGCAGGGTAAAGTGTTCTATGAACTCTCCAGTTAACTTTTTACATTTTTTTTTTATGTTGAAGGCTCCAGTCACGGACTAAATAGTCCTCATCGAGGCCAGGCCATAAATAAAGAGAAATAAAAGAGGGAATGTAAAGTGAGGAGTGAAAATGAGTGAGTAAGAAAAGTGTGTGATGCTTGTTTGCAAGAGAGATTAAAGCCAGCCCAGGTAGCTTAAGTTTGAGTGAGACAAAGACCAGCAATCCTGACACGGAGAGTGTAAGATGGTTCTGGGCAGCACTTTAACGCTTCTAAGTCAGAATGGTAGTACTACCCTGAGCGGTTGCTGTCTACAACCTACTCCATAAAAAACCAGTCTTACCGGATGGGTGTTTTTTTTGGAGACACCATCTCCTTACTGGATAGCCGTTGGCTCCCTAAAGGAGGTCATCCGCCTTTTGGCAGGTATTGTTTTTATGCTGCAGGGTGTCACAGTCACCCTCCCCCCACTGGCGAGCGAGCCAGTGAGGGTAGTCAGTTTAGTTGCCGATAACCCGACCATGCAGCAGGTAGCACTGGGTTACATGTTACCAGTGGCAGTCAAGAGCTGTTTGATTTTCATGATTTTACACGTTTGTAAAAGAGCATTAAATTATTTTATTTTTAACTAGAGAGTTCATAGAACACATTACCCCATGTAGTGTTTATGTGTATGACCGTTTTTACAGCCATTTTTCCCTGCTGTGCAGGGGTTGGGCTTTTTCTTGAGGAAATGTTTTATGGCCGGATGCCCTTCCTGACGCCAGTAGTGTTTATGTGTATACTTCAATTGATTAATTTTTTTTAATGATTTCAAAGATTTAAAAAAATTCCAGAATTGTTGTGCTATTGAAGTAGTCTTATACATTACCCTGATGCACCGCCAAACTTAACATATCAAAGTACTGCAAAACGGAAGGGTTTTAAAAGTGACAAGAAGGCGATTTGTGTTGTACAGTGTTCAAGTATAAAATTCAATTGAAAGAAAATAGATTGTAAAAGTCGTTCAAATAAATGAATTCTGAAATTTACCGCCGTCCCTTGCATCACCTTATTTAACACGTTACATTAATTCTTCATGCCTGTTGTTTGGGTCCTTCAAAACAGTACGTTTCCTGTTTGGAATGTTTTTCAATTTTGTTTGACTGCCAGACAGGCAGAAACAATAAATATATCATCTCACTCCTCTCTGCACTGCATGATTGGGTCAAATTCAGAGCTAAAGTTCTGTTAACTGCAGGTTATTTTCGATTCATGTTCAGATCCGTGATCAAACACAATAACAATCAATTGAAATAAAGTTGTTCCTCGATCATAAACTGACGTTTGTAGACACAGACGGATGCACATGAACCAATTGCTTTACCCCACTTTTCGCTTTGTGTGTGTGGTGTAAAAACGTTTAAAACATTTCAAAAGAGTTAAAATTCCAAGAGTACCAAGAGGCATTTTTGAAATTACACAGACAATGATTTTTTAATGACTAACAAATATAGAAATTATTTCCCAGGGAAGTGGATCCTAATATTTAAGAAAGAAAGTCAAAGATATCAGAAAGGATGCATCATGACAGAGCCACTGCTTCATGATGTGCATGCTGCCACTGCACCAGTGACATCATAATGAGAAAAAGCACAAATCTATATTAATATTTCGGCACGCCCTTTCTTTGTTCCACCATCAGATTTTTGTTACTGCATGAAATAAAACAAGCTTTGACATATATAGTAATGATATTATTGTCTTCCTTAGGAGGCCCCTCAAAATTCGTTTTGATGATTATGGTAGTTAAATCTTATTATTATCTATATTAATATTTCGGCACGCCACTTTTTTTGTTCCACCATCAGATTTTTGTTTCTGCATGAAATGAAACAAGCTTTGACATATATAGGAATCTGATGGTGGAAAATCTGATGGTGGAACAAAAAAAGGGGCATGCCAAAATATTAATATAGATGATATTATTGTCTTCCTTAAGAGGCCTCTCAAAATTCATTTTGATGATTATGGTAGTTAAATCTTATTATTATATTATATTAATATTTCGGCACACCCATTTTTTTCTTCCATCAGATTTTTGTTACTGCATGAAATGAAACAAGCTTTGACATAGATAGTAATGATATTATTGTCTTCCTTAAGAGGCTCCTCAAAATTCGTTTTGCTGATTATGGTAGTTAAACAGTTCGTGTTCTCCATTTGCAAAATGGGAGGAATTATTGCACAAAAAAGAAATAAAAATGTTTCCCATTTTTTAGAGGACCACTAAGATGAGTTCGTAAAACCTTTTGTAGAGTTATATTAATCACTATACGCCATAGTAAATTGCTCATGTTATTGAGCTGTCAATAAGCTATCAATCATAGACATAATAAACTCACTTGAGTATTCATATCTCTATTTCAATGCGCAATATCAAGCGGTACCTTCATGATGACCTAATAAAACCGGTCTCGATGTCCGTCCGTATATCTGTTCACAATCAAACCGATCATGATGCTTTTTAAGGCTTTCCGGGAGCTTTGGAGAGATTACCTACACTCCCGCACGGTGCTGTTTTTATTATTCCTACTGCACTTCATGAGAACATAGATCGTGGATGGATGTGCAGATCCCAGGAGAACAACTATAGCTGTACAGAACAATTCATATTATCAATGGATAAAAATGATATTTAATTGATCTTATAATAAATTGTTTATTTAAAATATCTTCAAATTTTGTGAGTTTTTAGTTTGTTGTGAAATATTAGGTCCTCGGGTCTCCGCATAGTGGCGTACAGGCTTAAGTCGTACTTCTGTTTACTACCGTAGAAAATCACAGAACCATCCGATTGACATGCTGTTAACAATTTCAGAATCAGCTAAAATCTACAAGATATGAATATGTAGACGAAATTGATCCGGCCTTTTGGATCACTTTAAAGTAGGGTGCCCTGTCATTAAAATGCGCTCTATGGATCCTCTGGGACTCACGAATGGTACACGTTGTGCAGTCATTAAACTACGTGGTAATGTCATCGAAGTGGAGCTACTGCGGGACAGTCAAAGGGGAAAACCTGAATGATAATCAATGGATAAAAATGATATAATATATTGATTAAAATACATTCATGCTATCTGTCTTTTACCATATGTTGCCAGTGACGCCCGTCCAAGACGGGCACCTTTACTAGTAAAGAAATAATCAGCAGATAAACATGAATGAGTAATGGGAGAAAGAGCACAGATTTAGAATGGAAAGAAAAAAGAAAATAATAATTGCAGTAATAACTCATCTGTTGGAGATGTGGTGGGAAGCATGCCCCAGACAGTTGCCGATTCAGGAATGACTTGTCTTCATTGTGGTAAAATGGGTCATATCGTGAGATGTTGTGGTAAGAAGGTGGAATCTAATCATTGAGGAGTGACTCAACCAAAGTCGAGAGTCCATTGTCTGGATTCATCAACGGATGTGGTCACACCAGTGTTGGAGACATCCAGCTCTTGGGATCACTCCTCAGTCGGACTCAGTATAACATGAAGTATGATACACTGTATCACATGTCCAGTTCTGGTGCTTTTACATGCACAGTCCACACTGAAGGAAACAGGGTTGACAAGGAGACATACATGGGAGAATCGTGCTCTGCCATCAGTCAAAGTGTACGATTCTCTGAAAAGTGGGCCAACATTGCTTAATTCTGTCCATAATATTAAGACTAGAATGGGTGAAACTTTTCCGTTTGTTTGTTGTTTGTTTGTCTCTGTCTGTCTGTTTGTCTGCACAGAACTTTGGTGTTTTTCTCTGCAACCGCTTGTCGGATTGAGGCTAAATTTTCACCATTGGAGCGACTACTCATGTGGAATATTTTATTGATAATTAGGATGTCATGGAACATGTGGTGTGGCAGCCTTGTTGGAAAACGGAAAAACTTTGGACCTCTGTCTGAAACCACACAAAGGAAAAAATTTAAACTTGGCACATGGCAAGTACTCCTCTTGGGGAATAAGTGTGATTTTTTAATGACATCATAGGTGCCTTCATTATGACGTAATTGCATATGTAGAACACTACATTCGATCAGTATGAATATTTTTGAGGGTCATCTCGGGATAAAATGGTCCACAGAAAAACATTTGACGACGTCATTGGTCACGTGATTTGGAAGCCATATCGTTGTTGATTTTTTTTAAACCTTCAAAAATCTTCTTCTCTGAAAGTGGCAGAACAGATCAAGGTGAAACTTTACACAGATGACCGCCTATCCATGAGGAACAAAAGATTCACACATATGATGTCATAGGTCACATGGTTTGGCAGCCATATTGGATTTAGCATAAAACCTTTTAAAATGTTCTCCAGAACGGCTGGACAGATCGAGGGGAAACTTCACACAAATATTCCACAAGTGTTGGGGCCCCCAGGGTATTCTCAAATAATTGATAAGCCATGTGGTCTAGCAGCCATATTGGATTGAGCAAAAATCTTTTTAAAAAAATGATTTCTCTTGAGCCGCTTAATCAATTGATGTGAAACTTCACAATTATGATTTGGTCATGATGAGGAATACACATTTCAAATTTCAATCTGATTGGATGCATGGTCTGGCAGCCCGAATTTTTTTTGATTATTTTTATTTTATTTTAGTATTATTATTATTATTTTAATAAAGTTCACTTGGTTGTGCCTGGATGGGTTTGAGGGTAAAGGAGTAGCAGCTGAAATACAAATCCTATCCAGGTTCCTCCTGATGACTTAATCTTTGCTTTTTGCTTGGTTGGGATCCTTCTGATTACCCAATGCATTTTTTTTTTTTTTTTTTGTATACCTTGGTCGAGGCTCGTATGAGAGCTAACACACAACTCACAGCAAGGAGGCATGAGACAAGAGGGGCGGGAGTGGAAGGGACAAAACATTGGGGAACAGACACAGGTGAACTGTGGAAGGGAGAGGGATGGGGATGGGACGGGGAACATGGCGAGGGGAAGATGGACATTACAGGGACTTTCAGGAAGGAAAGCAGGAGAATTGAAGGAAGTGGGCTTGGGTGGATTATCGGGGGTAGAAAAGATCGAGGATTTGGATGGGGGAAGATAAGAGGTGGTGGTGAACAGCTGTTTTGAAAGCCTGGAGGGAAGAATGGGAAAGAATAGAGTGAGGAAGTTTATTCCAAAGGCGGGAAAAAAGAGGAATGAAAGAGTGAAGATGAGCAGTGATTCGTGATTTTGGTAGTTTTACCAGAAGGGGGTTGTTGGCGGACCTTGAGCGCCCTGTGGAAATGTGGTTGGGACAAATTGCAGAGAGAGCAGGGGGGGCAAGGCTGGAGAGGAGTCGGTAGAAGACAGAAAGACCACCGACCAACCTGCGGTGATTGAGTGAGAGGCCCAAAGACTCAGCTTCATTGCGGGAGATGCCAATGATCTTAAAAGCCCTGGTTTCGACAGCGTGAAGTCGAGAAAGGTGGGAGGCAGGAGCACCAGCCCAGAGGGGAGAGCAGTACTCCATCAGGCTACGGACAAAAGCTTTGTAAGTGGTCAGGAGCTCAAGAGGGCCGAGGAAGGACTTTGCACGACGGAGGATTCCCAGTCGGCGACTGGCTTTTGAGGCAAGGTTGGAAATGTGACTTTCCCAGGAAAGGTCATGGCAGATAGTGAGACCCAGAAGCTTGAAAGAAAAGACTTCTTCCAGAGGATTGTTGAGAAAGTGGATGGGGGGTTTTGTAAACGGTCCTTTCGAAGAGACATAGTGAGAGTGTGAGATTTGTCTGGATTGAAAGACATGTTCCACGTGTTGGACCAGTTTGTGATTTTATCCAGATCTGCAGTGAGCGAAGAAGCTGCTGCTTGCCGGTCTGAGGGATGACAGATGGTACGGCAGAGGGTGGAGTCATCGGCAAAGAGAAATAGAGGATTTTCCAGAGAGTCCGAGAGATCATTGATGAAAACCAGAAAAAGAACAGGGCCCAGAACGCTACCTTGAGGAACTCCAGCCTGCACAGGAAGAGGGGATGAAAGAACTCCATTTAGGGCCACACGTTGACTGCGACAGGAGAGGGAGTCTGCGAGCCATGAGTGGAGATGGCCTTGAATACCATGGGAAGAGAGTTTGGTGAGTAGGGCAGGGTGCCAGACTGTGTCAAAAGCACGTGATATGTCCAGGGATACGGCTCGGATTTCCTGTCTGGCATTGAGGACCTCCATCCATTGATGGGAGAGCAGTAGCAGCATATCTAGGGTAGAGTGACCTGGTCTGAAACCAAATTGATGATTGGAAATCAAGCCATTGGAGAAGAGGAAGGATTTCATGTCTGAAGCGATGATGGATTCCATAACCTTGCTGATGATTGGGAGAAGGCTGATTGGTCTATAGTTACAGGGATCTGTTTTTGCACGGCAGCGATGTTAGCAGATTTACAAAAACAGTGATGTTAGCAGATTTCCAAAATAGCAGATTTCCATCCATCCATCCATCCATCCATTTGGATCATACTCTGTGCAGAGCGTTGGTGGTGCCTGTGCAGTTGTTAGGCTATTAGGCGCAATACTGGATACCTATTAGGTATTAGGATTAGGCTATTAGGCTATTGCCACTCCGACACAAGATACCAGCAAGCTGGCACTCATTTTGCCGACCTCAGAAGGATGATAGACAGAGTCAACCCCACCTGGTATTAATTCAACAGTGAGTGGAATTTGAACTCAGGATCTTAGGATTCTGGCTTGGATCCCAAGCCCACCACCCGAACCATTAAGCCAACACCAGGCATACTCCAATGCAGAACTGTATATATTTGGTATTACATTTGGTTTGAATTGAATTTAATCACATTCTGAATTCAATTGAATAATAATAAACGTCATGGGTCAGGGTCGGGTGTCCGATCAAAGCAGGGCATCTTGGTACCCAGTCATCACTGCCAGCGGTTATAAAGTAGCAGTACTAGTTATGCCTCTAATTAATTACGCAACACACCAGCACACAAATGCCACACAAAATACACCACACAAAAGTACACAAGCACCACACAAAACAAGTCCTGGCGAGAGTCTGCAATCGCTGATTGCTCTTTTTCTTGTTGTGATCTGTATTAGAGTGCTAACCATGAATCTACAGTCCAATCCTGACCAAGATGATGGCGAGCTGCAATGCTGCAAACTAGGGTCCTTTTCAGGACCGGCACTGTTCATCATGTCAACCAACGTTGAAGGTCTTTCAGCAGCTAATTAATATCTTCTGGAAGATATTTGCATTAGAAAAAAATGTGACATTATTTACCGACACGAGATGCATCGTGGAGCTTCTAGGATCCATCAAAGGATTCTGGGTATGGCACTTGTGACAGCGAGACCACATGATCAGTATGGCGGTGCTGGTTTTGTCCACAGCAGAGTTGCTGTTGATAAGTTCTCCATGTCAGAACTTGGTAATATTGAAGTCATTAACATGCAGCTTGTGAGGATCTCCTAGTAGCACAATGTGGTGTACAAACCACCTAATGAGGAGTTCTCTTTCTCAGATGGTTCCATTGATAATTCTGTTAATGTGGTGATAGGCAACCTCAACAGCCATAGTGTACTATGGGGAAATTCAGAAACAAATGATGATGGGGAATTCGTTGAAAACGAGTCAGATGAAAGACTGCTGTCCCTCGTTCATGATGCAAAGCTATCAAGTTCCTTCAACAGTTGCAGATGGAGACATGGCTAAACCCAGACCTGGTGTTTGCTTTAAACCGCAATGCTAATCAATGTGAGAAAATTGTCCTGAACCCAATCCCAAACTCCCAACACTGACCTGGAATCAAAGTCCGTGCAGTGGTTGCCCCTCATGCAGTTCCTTTCCGCCGATGTTTCAACCTGAAAAAGGCAAACTGGAAGAACGGACTTCTACCGCAACTCATCAGTGAGGACTGAATGGTGATGGTTAGGGAGATCACAACGCAGCTTGGCAAAGGATATCATGCCATACAGGAGATGACAGCAACCTTGGAATATCTGAAAGTTTGGTCTCGTTTGGTTCTGTTGGGTTCCCCATTTGCTTACGGAGGAACACAAAAACACATGCATGTATGTGTCATCACGGTTGCTTCAACAACATGCTGCAGAGGGTGATCACTTCCTGTTCCGTATCATGATTGACGATGAAAGCTGGTTCCACTATTTCGACCCAGAAACCAAGCAGCAAAGCATGGAATGCCATCACTCCACATATCCAAAAAAAAGGCCAAAAGAGTACCCACTGCTGGAAAAGTTATGAGAATCGTCTTCTGGAATGATGAGGGATGCATACTGGTCATTGTCCTGCCCAAAAGGGGGAACCATCAACAAGCCTCGCTATGTTCAGATGCTCAGCAAACTGAAACGTGCACCTCAGGAAAAGTACCCGATGAAAATGCTGTCATCTTTCAACATGACAACGTTCGACCTCACACTGCATATCTGACATTGGAGGAAATGGAAATCTCGGAAGTGCTCCCCCATCCCCCCTCCCCCACCCCCCAAAAGGAGTCTGTGGTTGGCCCCCTTGGACTACCATCCATTTTGGTCCTTGACAGATCACATGAGAGGACAGCACTATGAAAATGAGGCAGTTCAGATAGCCATACATAGCTGGGTGTGAAGTGTTGGAACAGACTACTACCACAGCGTGATTTTTAAGCTGGTGCAGCACTGGCAAGAATGTGTGGATTGTTCTGGAGATTTTGCAGAAAAGTAATGTGGTATGTCCAGTTACTATTGACAATATCCGTTTCCTTCCATGTACCTTTGTTTTACTGGACAATAAATGTGCTCATGACATTCAGCACACCATGATATCTCAAAACGTTTTGGATGGGATATTAACAAACTTGGTGGATGAGTTGGGTCAGTGATCTTATTAGCCATATTATTTATATTACAAAATCCTATTTAATAAACATAATATTACAAAGTCTTATATAATAAATTTGTTCCATATCAAATCAGAAGTATAGGCTTATTAGTGTTACAAACACACTGAACACAAGACGGGTCTGGAACAATGTGGACACAACACATTTATGGCACAAAACATAAACTGCTTTCGTAACCTTCCGAAAGTGAGAGGAGCAATCCTACGATAAGAGATGCCAATAAGTCTGAAGGTATTCATCTTCACCAGCACCAGTGAAGTAAGGTGAACATGTAAAGCTTTAGCCCAAAGTTCATGATAACTCATCCTCCATGGCACATGAGGTGAATGACTTGTACATCATTATAATCTTTCTCCATTTCCTGACATGAATATACATCATGACACTCTCCAAAAGAGGAATAAGATATCACAATGTTCTGCCTGTAACATAATCTCCAAACTTTCTTTGAGCAAGAATTACCGGAACATCATGCCAATGGCATCCTACATGTGCTTCCAAAGTCCTTTCTCAGCTGTTATGACAGATGAAGGACTGAAGAACTTTGTGCTCCAGAGGCGAATCAAGGATTGTGTGATGGGTGCGGTTGTAATATGGGAAGGGGAGGGGGAAGGGGTGGAGAGAGAGAGAGAGAGAGAGAGAGAGAGAGAGAGAGAGAGAGAGAGAGAGAGAGAGAGAGAGAGAGAGAGAGACACACACAGACAGACAGAGACAGAGACAGAGAGAGAGAGAGACAGAGAGAGAGAGACAGAGACACACACTAACTTATCCAAAAAAGTATTAAAAATCTCCAGTCAACACTGTCCCAGCATCAGATGATTGAACATTCATGGTCAAAATCCCAAGAGAGAAACATTAAAATAATGAAAATACTTCAGGAAGGTAAACACCCCTCTGGTCTCTCTTGGATCTGCTTATTTACCTGCTTATTTACTTATTGACCTTATTTTGATTTTCATTCAATTACCCTTGCTTCTTAACCCTGATGCTCATGATATTTAAACACCTAGTCAAATGTCTAGGTTTAGGGCTAATTGTTGCTACCTCAGTTATTGCTGGTTTGCAAGGTGAAGTTAAGGAAGGCAAAGCGTGTTGTGTTAATTAATGGCGCTCCTCTGATTGGCATGGCTTAGGCTTGGTTAAAAGGCCATCCCTGTCAATGCCGAAGCACCTCTGTTGGAAAAGAAGAGTTGCCGTCAATTAATCTATTAATTTAAAGATCAACATTTAGTGCTGTGGAAGCATTTTTGGAGGGTAGCTTTGCTAATTATTCCAGCTATTTCCATCACCTCAACACACCCGAGTCAATTTCCTAGCGCAGATCTTTCAGGAAAAGATGGTGTTTGATGAAATTCACTGAAATAAGTTTGAACACACCATAGGAAATATCCAAACACATCTCAAGTATATCTGGAAGTTCACTAACAGATTAGTCTTCAGTGAGAGTCAGGATCTTTTGAAAGGTAAAAATGATAATAAATTTAACATATTGACATAATGTACAGGAAAATATACATTGGATGATAAATGACCTTTAAAATTAGTTATGATTAATTGGAAATCATTTTCTAAATAATGAAGTAATCTGCATCAAATTGTATGTTTTACTTCCTTATTTAGTGTTACGTTTGATAAAGAGAACCCTGCAGGAAAAGTTAATCACCACCAGCCACAACCTTTCTTGTTAAGACAATCCCATAACCGACCACAAAAGTAAGAGGCAGATTGGAATTCTTCATAGTCCGATAGTTGAAATCCTCATGGCCTACAATGCATTTGAGGGAGCAATATTGTAAAAACCCGAAATGGGGATATTGCTCTCCAATGTGGACAGGCGATCCCACATTCTGCATCTCACTCCTGGATGCACAGAAGATAAGTAAAGCAAGCTCTGTGAATCATTTGAATCGATTATCAAGATTGACACACAGGACCTTGACTGCCCTATCACCAAAGACAAGTTGGTAGCCTTTCAGTCTACTCGGGTCTTGCACTTCTTCTCAACTGTGGTCTTGCACTCCTCCCCACCCCTACATACGAGGCCAAGTCATCCAGGAAATCCCTCCTTGTCAAACTTCCAAAGTCAAGGCCACATTCCCATCTGTATCCCTTCAGGATTTTTTTCTCCCACCTGTGGAATTGTTTAACGCTGTCCAATCATGCTCTTCCCTTCAGTGCTTAAAGGTTGCAGATCATGACCTTCTCGTGTCATCTCCCATTCCTACCCATGGATCATTTACTCTGACTAACTTGTCTGGAAGCAAATCTTGAGAAGGGGGCTGGGGAAAGGGGTAGGGATAACGATTTGTTACAAGCAGACAAGTACAGCCCTTTTGGGAGATACTTCCTGAGCAAGAAAAACCATGTTGCCACCCTGGGAACTGGTCAGCAGCTTTTTCATGCATGAAAATGTAAGGGTACCCTGATATCTCCAAAACGGCATTTTGCATGAAATGTCATACCATGCATCATCCTGTAAGTATTACAACAACCATGTTGTTGAATAAAATTAGATAGTCTATGCATTGAAAATACTTTCTGACATATTTTAATGTCTCGTCCAAAGGTTTGAAACAAAATTATGCTCAAAAGATATTTAAAATAATTTGGATACTGGGCGATGCAAAACATCAAAGACAAATGCTGAAAAGTAACGAGAACAGCACTCAGTAGAACACGTAGAACAAAAATACCATTGGTAACTGAACACGCTACAATTATGGCTCACTGCTATTATAGCCCGTATACCCGCATCATCCATACACCCGATTATGTCACAAACATTGCCATTATCCGTAGATGTATTGATTGATATTAAGATATTTAACGACCACTTTTGTGCACATTAAGACTAAATTGCATCAATGAAGGTGGATATAAAAAAAATTCAAACTGTATATTCCCTGTGGCTAGTCAATAATATAATATATATTTACTAGTGATACCCGTGCACATACACGGGATAGCAGTACAACATAGCTGGTAGCAGACGACAGACCGTACATGGGGAATGACAAAAATACGCATTGTGCAAAATGCAAGTGGTACTATGGAACGCCAAGACTTCCCAAACATTGTCGGCATGTCCGTGAAGTGCCACAGCAATTTCATAGGGATCGTGTGACGGCGAGCCAAGTTTTTAGTGTGCAAGCTTGGTATTATATATATATATATATATATATATATATATATATATATATATATATATATATATATATATATATATATATATATTGTTACGAATTCTGGCCCGCCCGGCGTGCGAGCGGCCGCGTACCTCTAATGGCAGCCGCGTCGCCACCAGACAGATATTCAGTCGTGACCCTCCTTGGAACTACCGCCAGGAGATAGTCACGGGTGGGAGTTTAACCTCACCACGATCGTGCCAATTGCCCACATGCGCAGGATAGGGTTGCTCGCCAAATTTGACCTACCTAAGTACCTGCGTGAGTAGTCGACCGGGCGATCGTACCTCGCCGCAGGTCGGCCTAGGACACGAATCGCTTAAGTGGTCCGTTCCGTGCTCCAGTGATAACCGAGCGGTGTTATCGCCGACCTCGACGGATGTGATTCTGTTTACCGGGCGTTCAAAACCCATTACTCATTCCACGATACATGATGGCACTTTCACAAGGGAAATGGACGCAACAAATGGGATACGTTTCACACAAGGACATTTATTCATACAGCACACGTATTCATAAGCAAGGCAGTCATGCAATATACAAGCAAGAAATAAAAAACAAAAACAATACAACCGACTATAAGCAAGGATCAATTTATATGCACAGTTACTTACATAGTTTCTACTTGGCAGGACACGGCGCCACAGCATGCATACAAAAACAACAAAATGGCCACCCCCAAAGACGAGGGTGGCAAACAGGGTCCGCGGACCTTTATGGCACGGGACCTGGAGGACCGAACGGGTCCCGTGAGACCGAAGGATCTTACCCGCGACCTCGTGGCGCGACGGTGGGCAGATCGCGACGTCGACTCCCCACGGCCTTGCGTAGCCGCGACTGAACTGGGGCCCCTGGCGTGGTCAGCGAGCTCTCTCCGGCGTTGCTGCTGGTGCTTCCACGACCCACGACTAAACAAGCAAAAGACTGAAGGGCAGAAGGGGCTTCAGGACCAGAGAGAGAGAGAAGCCCAAAACGAAGAGTCCAAATGAAGAGGTCCAAACGAAGGGAGGGAGAAGAGAAGCCCAAGGGGTGACTAGCGCCACGAGACCAAGAACGAACGAGCCAGCATGAACCAAGAAGAGACCCCCGAGCCTCGTGTCTGTTCGCCTTTTGTAAAGCGGGGCTCCCCCCTTTGCCCTGCCCCGTTTCTGGCTCCACCTCCCTTCTGGAAGCTTCCCAAAAAGGGGCGTGGCCTCTCGCTCCCCGTCTCAGCGCCGTGCGGGGGACGATGAAAGTCAGTTTTGGCTCGGGGCCAGGGAATTATTCCCCCAAAATCAGACCCCTCCTTTACATGACCTTTGACCCCCGCTCGGATCGCACCTCCCCCACACCAAACGCGGGGAAGAACAGGCGGGAGAATCAGGCGGGAAAAAAAACCCCACAGGCTTCACAAGAGCTTTTTGTTCTGCCATTCGGAAGCGGTTGTTGAGAGCGACGTTGGTGGTGGTTCGGTTGTGGTTGATGGTTGAGGCGATCGTGGTTGTTGTGATGGTGGTGTGGTTGGCATTGTGGTTAAGGTGGTTGTTGTAATGGTGGTTGAGACGTGGTTGGTTCAAAATAACGACAGAAAAGAAAAACGGCTATCTCAAAGAGTCGCAGCCCGGTGAACATGAAGAATCCCCTTCAAACAACGGTGGGGACCGAGCTGCACATAAACTTAGCGTCATAACTGATCTAAGGATCCTTTATGGTGTATTGCGAATTTACACAGCCGTAACAATATATATATATATATATATATATATATATATATATATATATATATATATATATATATATATATATATATATATATATATATATATATATATATATATATATTCTATGAAGACCCTTGTTTTCACCACCTATCACCACCTAAAAAAGAAGAAGAAGAATTGCGACGTCAATCGTGACGTCATAGCACCGTGTCCTGTCACTGGTTTGGTAAATAAATGGCCATAACTTGGGAACCACTTGTCCGATTAATATTGTTACGGCTGTGGAAATTCGCAGAACACCATATAGGTCCTTAGTTCAGTTATGCCGATAAGTCCGTGTTCAGTTAGATTTCCCCACCGTTGTTTCATGGGTTTTATCCGTGTGGACAGGGCTGTGATCTTCGAGTTAGCCGTTTTTCTTTACTATCGTTATTTTGAACCAACCACAACGCCAATCACCTTCTCCACGCCACCCACCAACCACAACGTCAACCACCAACCACCCTCTCCACACCACCTTCATAACAACATCTCCTCACCATCTCCCAAACCGCATCTCCCCCAATAGACCAACCCGAATAACATCGCCTCACCTTCAACTCCGCAAACGCCGCCATCTTTGCGCCAGCCCCGCGAGTTCCCAGCGAACAGCATCGCTGCAGGCACACGCGGGGGTTTACTCTCCACGCAAGTCTGGTGATCTCGCGCACGTCCGCTCTGTGGAAGCTTCGCCACGGAATTCTGATCAAAAGATCGAAAGGGGCAGGGACTGTGGGGGTCGAAGGTCGAAGAGCGGAGGTCAGATCTCGTCTCGTGAGCCCTATAAAAGGCCGAGCGGTTCGCAGTCGTGAGTCGGTGGAGTCAGTCGGTGAAGTCTGGAGTCTGGAGAACACAGTCGGGGGAGAAGTCCAGTAGAGCGGAGGACACACGAGCTGAGAGCGTGGCCAAACCTGCTGTGCCGCGCAGACCTGCGCGTTCGTGTGGAGAGAGCCGGAGAGAGCTCGCCAGCCAGCGCCAAATGGTCTGTGGTGATCGGGCTTTGGGACAGTCCGAGCATCGCTGAGGAACGGACGGGTTCTTACAAAGAGCATCAACTTTGGAAGAGCATCAAGACCCGTTCGTTCCTCTCAACGCGTCGCCGGCTGAGGCCCGAATCACCCGGCCGCTTTGCAAGGCCTGGGCTCAACCGCAGCTACGCTAGCTGCCGTAGGGATGGGATGTCCCGGGTTGCCCCATCGAGGAACCACGAGGGTGGAGGTAACCTGCAACGGTCTCGCGAAGCCTCTGCGATCTACACGGCTCCACGTTATAAAGGACTACGGGACCAGTCTGACCCCCTTGTCTTTGAGGGGGTCCTTTCCTTGCTTTTATTTGTGTGAATGTTGTGGCGCCATGTCCGCAAGTAGAACTGTTGTTAAGTGCTTGTGAATAATAAATAATAGACGGTTGTAGTGCTTTGTCTTGCTCGAGTCTTTTCCCTTCCCACCAATTCCATTACTTTTCTGTATACGTGCATGTTGGTGTTTTGCATACGTGTGTGAATAAATGTGCGTGTTTAAATGCGAACCCGTTCGTTGAGTCCTCTTTCCCCATTGAACCGCCGTATTGCATTTCGGAATGGTTGCGGGCTTTTTACTAGACGATAAAAGAATTGGGTCCAGCGAGGTCTCACGATAATACCCCGCTCGGTTATCGCAGAACGGAACGAGCCGCTTAAGCGGTTCGTGTCCAAGCAGACTTCGCTGAGGTAGGATCTCTCGGTAGTCTGCCCACGCGAATACTTGGGTATATCGATAATTCGGCGATTGACCCTGTCGCGCGCGGGTAGAGTGTTGACTAGGCAGTGGTGTGCGCTTGGAGCACACCAGTGACTGGTTTCCGGCGTTGTTCCGGAAAGTCGCGACTGAATTGTTCGTTCGGTGGGCGAGACAGCCGCCATTGGCTAAAGCGGTCGTTCGCACGCCAGTGGGCGCAAATTCGTAATATATGTGTATATATATGTATATATATATATATATATATATATATATATATATATGTATATGTATATATATATATATATATGTATATGTATATATATATATGTATATGTATATATATATATATATATATATATATATATATATGTATATGTATATATATATATATATATATATATATATATATATATATATACATATATATATATATATATATATATATATATATATATATATATATATACATATACATATATATATATATATATATATATATATATATATATATATATATATATATATATATATATATATATATATATGTATATAAATATGTATGTATATATGTATATATGTATATATATATATATATATATATATATATATATATATATGTATGTGTATATATATATATATATATATATATATATATATATATATATATATATATATATATATATATATATATATATATATATATATATATATATATATATATATATATATATATATATATATATATATATATATATATATATATATATATATATATATATATATATATATATATATATATATATATATATATATATATATATATATATATATATATACAGTGGGGAGAAGAAGTATTTGATACACTGCCGATTTTGCAGGTTTTCCCACTTACAAAGCATGTAGCGGTCTGTAATTTTTTTATCATAGGTACACTTCAACTGTGAAAGACGGAATCTAGAACAAAAATCCTGAAAATCACATTGTATGATTTTTAAATAATTAATTTGCATTTTATTGCATGAAATAAGTATTTGATCACCTCCCAACCAGTAAGAATTCCGGCTCTCACAGACCTGTTAGTTTTGTCTTTAAGAAGCCCTCCCATTCTCCACTCATTACCTGTATTAACTGCACCTGTTTGAACTCGTTATCTGCATAAAAGACAGCTGTCCACACTCAATCAATCAGACTCCAACCTCTCCACAATGGGCAAGACCAGAGAGCTGTCTAAGGACATCAGGGACAAAATTGTAGACTTGCACAAGGCTGGGATGGGCTTCAGGACAATAGGCAAGCAGCTGGGTGAGAAGGCAACAACTGTTGGCGCAATTATTAGAAAATCGAAGAAGTTCAAGATAACAGTCAATCTCCCTCGGTCTGGGGCTCCATGCAAGATCTCACCTCGTGGAACCTCAATGATCATGAGAAAGGTGAGGGATCAGCCCAGAACTACACGGCAGGACCTGGTCAATGACCTGAAGAGAGCTGGGACGACAGTATCAAAGAAAACCATAAGTAACACACTACGCCGTCATGGGTTAAAATCCTGCAGCGTACGCAAGGTCCCTCTGCTCAAGCCAGCGCATGTCCAGGCCCGTCTGAAGTTTGCCAATGACCATCTGGATGATCCAGAGGAGGAATGGGAGAAGGTCATGTGGTCTGATGAGACCAAAATAGAGCTTTTTGGTTGAAACTCCACTTGCCGTATTTGGAGGAAGAAGAAGGATGAGTACAACCCTGAGAACACCATCCCAACCATAAAGCATGGAGGTGGAAACATCATTCTTTGGGGATGCTTTTCTGCAAAGGGGACAGGACAACTGCACCGTATTGAGGGGAGGATGGATGGGGCCATGTATCGCGAGATCTTGGCCAACAACCTCCTTCCCTCAACAAGAGCATTGAAGATGGGGCGTGGCTGGGTCTCCCAGCATGACAACAACCCGAAACATACAGCCAGGGCAACCAAGGAGTGGCTCCGAAAGAAGCATCTCAAGGTCCTGGAGTGGCCTAGCCAGTTTCCAGACCTGAATCCAATAGAAAATCTTTGGAGGGAGCTGAAACTCTGTGTTGCCCAGCGACAGCCCCGAAACCTGAAGGATCTGGAGAAGATCTGTATGGAGGAGTGGGCCAAAATCCCTGCTGCAGTCTGTGCAAACCTGGTTAAGAACTACAGGAAACGTCTGATCTCTGTAATTGCAAACAAAGGTTTCTGTACCAAATATTAAGTTCTGTTTTTCTGATGTATCAAATACTTATTTCATGCAATAAAATGCAAATTCATTTTTTTAAGATCATACAATGAGATTTTTGTTTTAGATTCAGTCTTTTACAGTTGAAGTGTACCTATGATAAAAATTACAGACCTTTACGTGCTTTGTAAGTGGGAAAACCTGAAAAATTGGCAGTGTATCAAATACTTGTTCTCCCCAGTGTGTGTGTGTGTGTGTGTGTGTGTGTGTGTGTGTGTGTGTGTGTGTGTGTGTGTGTGTGTGTGTGTGTGTGTGTGTGTGTGTGTGTGTGTGTGTGTGTGTGTGTGTGTGTGTATATATATATATATATATATATATATATATATATATATATATATATAGTTTTGCCTCGATTTGTGGAGATTTTTTTTTAATGCTTTTTTTTTTCAATCCAATATGGCTGCCAGATCACATGACTGATGACATCATAAATTCAATTCTTCACTCATATCAGGTTGTCGATCAGATATATGAAGTTTCAGATAAAGATTTTGATTCAACCAATTATGGCTGGAATACCACTTCACCGATGATGTCATCGTTATCACCCTATATGCCCCATTATCACCCTATATACCATATGTTGATGATGTTTGCCACATTGCAATTTTTTTCGTTGAGCAGTTTTGGATAAGATGTCCAAACGTTTTTCCTTCAATCCAATATAGCTGCCACACCATGTGACTTATAACATCAGAGTTATCAATGAAACATTGTCCATGGGGAATCCTTCCCACATATGTTTAAAGTTTTGCATAGATCAGACAAGCGGTTGCAGAGAAAAAGAAATGTAAAGTGAAAATATATTGAAGTGGACACACACACACACACACACACACACACACACACACACACACACACACACACACACACACACACACACACACACACACACACACACACACACACACACACACACACACACACACACACACACACACGCACACAAACATGAAGATGGCGGTGAGAGGCAGACAACATTCTTTGCTGTCTCCCTCTCACATGGGCGGAAGGGATCGAGGGCTGCGTCAAATACATCAGTTTTGACAGCAGTGAAGAACAAGCCGAAAACGGCAGCTTGGAGGGAACAAGCTGTGCACATGTCTCCCGATATCACGCCATTCGACATGCATTTGTGATGCAGCCTGGTCCTGAGACTTGCAGTTTGGTGGGACTTGTTGACCCCATGCTGCTGGGACAGAAAGTTTGAGCTTTTGCTCACTCCCTCTTGCAAAGTTCCACCTGTTGAGGCCAAGAGAGACCGAGGTTTGGGGCATCGTGGCATTGAGGACTGTGCTGAATACGACTTCAATATGAGTGAGAACCGAGCCGGGGACGGCAGTTTTTATGGGATGAAGGGCCGTGCACGTGGCACCAAGAGTTGAGCCGATTGACATGCGTATGGGTCTGGTGCCCTCGCCTTGCTGAGCAGCTTGCTGGGTTTTGTCGATTCTGTCCTGTCAAGGAAGGGTGAGACCAGGGAAGGATAGGACCGAGAGGGAAGATGGGTTTTGTCGATTCTGTCCTGTCAAGGAAGGGTGAGACCAGGGAAGGATACGACTGAGAGGGAAGAGACCGAGTTCGGGCATATCCCGGAGGGCACAAGGGATGTCACCGCTTTGGGGATGGATGTAGGGTGAGGTGCAACACGGATAAGGATAATGCTTGGTCCATAAATTGTGGTTCCTTGCTGGGGTGAAGATGGATGCTTCAGAAATGGGGAAGGCTACGTTCAGTCTTAGAGACTTGTGAGTGGAGATGAAGACCAGTGGCGGCGGCACGTACTCGCGCACGCACGCACGCACGCACGCACGCACGCACGCACGCACACACACACACACACACACACACACACACACACACACACACACACACACACACAGTTCCGTTATGGTAATACAGTTAATATACATACATACCCATAAAATACATAAAAACGACAAACACAAAGATTTACCTTCGGAGTTCTTTGAAAGAGGAATTCAAGTGTGAAATTTGCAAAATTCAATTGAAAGACATATGAAGGCCCAGAACACAAAATGTCGATCTCTACTCTCTGCCTTCACAGCTAGATCACGGCAAACACGTGGTTGGATGGACCTTATTGTTTTATATATATATATATATATATATATATATATATATATATATATATATATATATATATATATATATATATATATATATATGTCGAAGTGAGGAGTGGATTATATGAGGAGATCGCACAAAAGGTTAAACAAAACGATATCCTGTAAAAACATAAAATTACACATTTTTAGTGGATGAGACACCTCTCGAGGCACCTGCGGCACGACACCGCAGGGCCCAACACAGACGGAAACGTACGTCTGTCCAATCGATGTTCCATTGAAAGCACGGGTACTTTTAGCGAAATGAACAACCAAGCAGCTTCGAGAGCCGTTAATTATCTTCCAAAGTGGTGTTTTAATTAACCCAAACACACAATTTTCACTCTTTCACTTCCTTGGAGTTTTCTTAGTTTGCATGCAAAGTTTCAGGCTGCTCGGCTTTACGATTTTGGAGTTATGGAGGAGACGCACACACAAACATGGTAACGGTGGTGGATACTTTGAGACCGGGTATATCTCTGTTCCACCTTCTGAAACCCGCATATGGATTTACCAACCAACAACAACAACACACACACACACACTCACACCCACACACACACCCACACACACACACACACACACACACACACACACACACACACACACACACACACACACACACACACACTAGTAGCTTCACAACCCCTTCAGGGCGAGACTAAAACCAGAGTTCTACATAGTTGTTACCGAGTCATTATACTTTTAAAGTTTAATGTTTTTTTTCACTGTGATTTCTTGAACCGGATGTTAATATCTTTTTGCTGCTTGTGGAACCAACTTCCACGTCCTCTTCAATCTCGTTCTTCCCTCTCGGTCTTCAAGACTGCTGTTCACCACCATCTCAAATCATCCCCAATCCAAAACCATGATCTTTTCTACATCCGTTAAACTACCCCACCAATCCCAAAATTTTGCTTCTGTATCCATCTTGTCCACCCCTTGCATTCTCCGACACCCCTCATCGTTACCTGCATGCCTTGTTTGTCCATCTCCATCTACTTTCTCCCTCAGTCCTGCTGTTGCCATTTTCCCATTCTCTTGCTGTTCCCTTTGTTGTGTTGTGTCCTGATCCATTTCGTGTTCTAGCTCTTCCACAAGCCTCGACTATAGGATTGCACAAGGACCACTTTATAGGAAGTCACTTTTGGCAAATCATAAAATACCGTTCCTTAATAAAATTAAATCTGATAAATATGTCTCATAGTATTGTGTATTTTGAAGATTATTTTTGTATTTATTTTTTACTCATTGTTTCTTCCCTTGCAGGAAGACATTCATAATGCTAGATTTACATTGTAACATTTGTTAACCCATTTCAGTTTTCTATGAATGATCAACTAATTAAAATATTTTAAAAATATAATTAAACAAACGTTATTAACAATGATTTTGTACCACATGGACAACGTATCTTACTCCATAAAGTGTTCCACGCAGGTTTAATTGTTATCCGCAGTTGCATGGTGATGACGTTACTGAATATACTTTATCAAATAGAATACTGTTTATAACGACAAATTGTTTAGAAGAATTTCTCTTTGCAAATGCTACATATGTGGAGTCCTGTTTGGATAAAACGGTTATGATGACACATTGTAAAATTCATGGTTAACAGATTGGGGTTCCATCTCATACTCTACGAATCACTATCTTGGACATTGTTGAAGGAATTTCTGCACCAGTCATTACATCTGCAGCCCCCTGTGCACCTGAGCCTGCTTCCTTGGTACATACATTGCCCTGTTCATTGAACATCCACATGCTGTAAATTCCACATACTCAGCTGACAGGCCTTCTTGAGTCATGAGAAGGGGCATCAACTTGTTTTGTTCCAAATTCCAACCCCTTGTTGTTGAATAGGAGATGTCTGGATTTGCCACATTTGAGTTCCTCCATTCTAAAGCCTGAAAGTGCTGATGGATGTGCTGATGTGGTGCATCCTGTGTTGGAGGCAAATTTTCGAGCTTCCCTTTGCATTTTCTGAAAATGGGAACATCTAAGTGAGTGAACATTCTTTGTGTCCCCTGTGGGGTTACGCAGTTTGCACACACATTTCTCTGTTCTAGTACCCAAGCTCAAGGTTTTGTGCTACCTATAGCTGGGACAGGAGATGTGGAACATCACAAAATATCTCCCAAGATGGTTTCTTTGGTATTCCTACCAACTGGCGTGTGCTGTTGAATCCTATAAAAACATGGGAGCCCTGAATGCAATCTCTGACTTCATCAAGACACCACAACTTGTGGACAGCAATGTAACGCTAAGTTGTTTTTTTTTTGTCTCAGCTTTTATCCCGAGTACCCTCCAAGTCTTCAAGACAGCTGTTCACCACCATCTCAGATCTTCCCCCAATCAAAACCATGATCTTTACTTCCCCCATTAAACCACACCCCCCTTCCAATTTCCAGTTTTTCCTTCCTGAGAGTTTGCTTCTGCATCCTTCTTGTGCAACTCCACATTCCCCCCTCATCCTTACTCACATCCCTTGTTTGTCAGTCTCCTTCCATTTTCTTCCTAGGTCCTGCTCTTGGTACTTCCCCCTTCTATTTCTGTGGTTCCTTTTGTGCTGTTACATCCTCATCCATTCTGTTTTATAGCTTTTCTACAAGCCTTGATTAAAAAAAAAACAAAATAAATAAATAAATAAACAAGGATAGAAAGCAAGCAAAAAGAAAATGACATCAGTATCACTGTTTGTAATAATGATTCGCTCATACACATTTGACTTGGCTTCAGGCTTGCAGAACCATACTGTCCAAAAATGCAAGAACACAGTATGGCCAATTTCGTGATTTTGAGATGCTGTTTTGTTTGTTCAATGCCAACCTCCATCCATCCATTGGGACCATACCCTGTGCAGAGCATTGGCGCTGCCGAAGCAGTCTCCTTGGCTATTGGGCACAATCCTGGATGGGTTACCACTCCGACACAGGATATGGCAACCTCATTCAGAGTTATTGTGCAAATGGGTCCACCCCAGGCAAAAATAACACTCCTTTCCTGTAGTAATTCTCTGCAGACTATTGTCGTATATTAGAGTACAACTCTCATACACTATAGTTCTCACTGTAGCACTACTGTAGTATATTAGAGTACAACTCTCATACACTATAGTTCTCACTGTAGCATTTTTGCCCGAGACATATCAATGGAACTACGCTTCTCTGAGAGCTATGGAGAGATTAAAAAAAATAAAAAATAAAAAATAAAAACATACCGTAGGTGCAATTTCATGTAAAAGCTGAAATGCGACAAAAATGGATATCCTGTGTTCTTCCATTTTTGGGCAGCACGTGCGTACCTGCCTCCTCTTGTGTACAGCAAAGATAAGATGGTCCACATTGCTACCCGTAGATGAGGTAAGCTGCACCACAATTTCCACCACTGATAACCAATTCCTTGTGGCCAATAGAAGGTGCATGTGTTTCTTTTAGCTTAAGGAATGTCTGAAGTTTCATAAAACCTTGTTGCCATCTTGTAGCAAAAAGTGACCCTGCTCCCACCAACCCACATGTCACATTTCTGGGAAGTGCCTCCAGGCTGGGAAGTGTTATTCTGTGTCCGAGCTCCTCCATGAGCTGAGACAAGAGTGAGAATTGCTTTGCAATGCATGTTCCCTACTACTCCCAATGAATGTTCGAAAGATAAAAAAAAAAAATTGCTTGCGCTTAACGCACGCTCAAGCCGATGCCAAAAACAAAATGAAGAAGAAACTCTCTCTACCACCATGTTTCATCAGTTTCTAGGGTTTGCCTACTTCATATTAAAATAGTCTAATGTACACAGCTTTTGGGCAGATATAATACATCATCTTATATATTATTTCCGAGTTAGTGGTTTCATGTCGCGCTATCTTCGACTTTGTTCTGCGCTCGAGTAACGTGATATTCGGCTTACATTATCTCAAAGACCATATGAGGTGCATGGTACAAAAAAAGTAAATAAAATGGTTCTGAAACAGTGAAATCGTATTCCACTTACTGCATTAAAGTAAAATTACTACTGATACTCTGCATCAGTTGCTTTCTCAAACACACCACCCCAACATGTCACGCAGAGCGCGGGTTATGCTAGTGATTTTAAAGGTCAGGTCAGGTATGGGAGCATGCACCGGAGCAGTGCATCGCTGCATCCACTTTCCACCGGAACTCCAGGGGCCTCCGTCTGGCCATCCTCCAGGCAGATGACTGGCCCATCCCGACCTTGAGATGCCGATCAACCTGCTGGAACCACGAGGCATGTGGTCGGCCTGTTGGCTCATCCACTCTTGAGGCTCCCTTGCTGAGAGAATCTGGTGAGCAGGATCAACGTCAGGAAACTGAGCTACATGTCCATGCAGCCACAGCCGACACTCATGGACTATACAGGAGAAAATCTCAACTGAGTCTCTCTCAGAAACCGCTTGTTGGACACAAAGTCTGACCAGCAATAGCCAACGATTCTCCAAAGAGACCTGGTTCCGAAGGAATCGAGTCGCTGCCTCAGATCCTTGGTCAGAGTCCAAGTCTCACATCCGTAGAGCAAGACTGGAAGCACCAAGGTCCTGAAGATTCGGACTTTCATCCTCCTGCACAGGTACCGACAGCGCCACACCCCATGATTCCCCAGTCCCAACCCAGATATCTATTGACTTCTGGTTCACAGCTAGCGGAAAAATGAATCTCACTGCCACTGCAAGTGAATCTCTCATTGCCTCAACATCCTCACCACAAACAGGTACAGACAATAAAGTAGCATCCAAGATGTCATTGAAAGACTGGATCCTAGTTTTGACCCAGGAAACCCATAATCCCAGCAGCCCCAACCTCCTCATTCAGCACCTCGAGGGCTCTCAAAGGGATATCCAGAGTCTGAGCAAAGATGACTGCATCATCTGCAAAATCAAGGTCAAAAATGTTGACACTCCCAAACAATGCACCGCAGCTTGATCTCTCCAACATCCTCCCCAGAATCCAGTCCATACAACCGCTGAAAAATGGGGGGTGTGGGGGGGGGCAATACACACCCGATGAACTCCAATAACAACTGTAACCAATTCAGAGATGGAACCACCACATCTCACAGCACTCTCAGTGCTACAGTGAAGTTCAGACATCAGATTGATCAGTTTTGGTGGCACTGAACAAAGACAGAGAATACTCCGGACGGATTCCTGATTCACTGAATCGAACGCTTTGCAGAGATCAACATAGACTGCAAGCAGCCCCTGCCGAAACTCTCGTCTGCATTCGACGAGACCCGAAGAGCAAGGATATGGTCAATTGTTGACCTCTTTGGTGTAAAGCCTGACTGGCCCTGCGACTATGGTCAATGGTATCTAGTGTCCCTTGACAGACAAAATTGTTCTTCACCATACGGTGAGTTCCAAGACATACACCGGCAACATCAAGGATGCTAGTCTTTGTAATGTACTCAATGGACAGGGACGAAGGCTCTGAAGTGGGAACAACAAGTATATTCGGGCACGGGCATAACACAGCACAGCACAGCATCAGAACATGGGTGGGTCACATGACTGCTTAACCATGCCCCAATGCACCCATGTATGCATGCATTATCATAAACTACTGATACATCTCAGTCTCGAAGGCAGTCCACAAATCTTCAGGATTTCCCAAAACACCCAGACCCCCACCCAAATCCCCACTTAGCCTGTTCGCAAACTCCTCAGCTACCCTCTCGTCCTTGAGCTCGCCAACATCCAGCCGAGGCTGGGATGGTCCCGTTCTCCCGGATTTAAGCTGCAACTTCAGAGTTGCTACAACAAGCCTGTAGTCAGTATTGAGGAACTGAGCACTCTGGTCGACCCTGCAGTTCTGGATCATCCTCTAGCAACGATCAGCGAGCACTTGATCAATCTCCTTTGCCACATCACCAGTGTTGGAATCACCACATCACCACCTCCTTCAAATTCGCTGCTTTCCTTCCTGAAAGTCCCTGTAGCATCCATCTTGTTTACCCTGTGTACCCTGCCCCATTCCCTCTCTGTGCCACAGATCTCATGTCTCTGTTCTCCAGTTTTTTTCCTTCCCTTTTCCACCAGTCTCCTGCCCCCTTGTTGTACCTTCTGTGTGTTAGCTCTCATACGAGCCTCGACATTGTATTAAAAAAAAACAAAAGAAAAAATCTCGAACTTGTTGTGTGACATCATTACAAAGTCATGCACCAAGTTTCAGTTGAATATGTTGAAGCGTATGGGGAAAAAGTCTAAAAAAACAAAACACAGGTGGGACAGACAAACTGAGAGCAAACATATAGTCCTCTCTGGTGAAACCCATAGGGGACTAATAATAATAATATTAATAATAATAATAATAATAATAATAATAATAATAATAATAATAATAATAGACTAAACACTCTCCCATTCATTTTTTTCAATCTCTCAGTCGATGTTTGTATGCATGTCTATTGTCTGCCTTATCCATAACTCTGTCCTGTGTCATTTGATGAAACTTAACCTATTACTCATAAACACAACGGCAGCATCGAACGTGTCACGAGGACGCTGGTGGTAGTCGGGACAGACAACAGTGATCATGATAGCATTGTCTAAGACTCTAAGGTATTGTTCCATATGTGGTTGCTCAGATCCGACTGCTCTTACCGAATCCGAGTTCAGCCATCTGATTATAATACGAGTTCCCTTTCAAGGAACTTCAATGCATGAGTCGGCCATTTGGGCTATCAAGCCTCTGCAATGGTTGCCAAACTATGGTTGTCGTGATCTTTCATTTTTAAATGCCGAGCACCAAGCAAGAAAGCACCAGGTACCATTTTAAAAGTCTTTGGTATGACTCAGCCGGGTTGGGTTCTTACCACCGACCACCCAGACTAAGAGCGAATGCTCGAACCATTATGCTCCAGAGTGCGAATCTGGTTGCATCATCATTCCTGGGTGAGCCTGTGCCAGTAATGCAGTGCTCCTCTTCATGAGGGCAGGAATTTGGGATTTGGTATATAGGGTGCCGATACACAACAGTTCTTTACATCCTCCAGCGAATGCGAATGCTCGCAGTCGGAGCAGCTGGTTTAATGTCCCCTGCGAAGGACGACACTCATAGTCGTTGAACGCCTGGCTGTGAAAATCAGACACCTTCGTTGCGTACAGGATGCAGCACCTGCATCGTGTTCTGGGCAACATCACATCATCTCCGAAAGGTCAGACCCTAATAAGATGTCGGTTGGCAGGGTTTGAAGGCGGTATCGATTGCGGAGCATTCTAATTGGAAGGTTACAGCAGTCCCGTGGGTGAGAGGGACCTGGTAGGACGTCAAGCACAGAGAGAGTGAAACACAAATGAGTGCGCGTCTCCCCGGCTTTCTTTATACTTACTGACAACACGTTTCATTGTTACAATTTATTAACAAATATGGTTGTTGTTCTGTTACCCGATGCGCTCTTCGCGAAAACTAAGTCTGTTGTCCATCGATCTTCCCGATGTTCTCTGGACGTTCCAAAGATTTGGTGTTGTTGGTAAGAGTATGAGACGTGAAACTTCCATGGGATGAGCGAGAGGGTTTCATGCACGAGAGTGACATTGGATTTTGTTAAAACTACAACTTCACTTAAACAGCAAAAATATGAGGAGACACCTATTTATTGTGTACACACGGGGAAGGGTGGGAGGAAGGGGTAGGGTCAACTGAAAAAAAAGAGAGATAGAGAGAGAGATATAGATATAGATATAGATATAGATATAGATATAGATATAGATATAGATATAGATATAGATATAGATATAGATATAGATATAGATATAGATATAGAGATAGAGATAGAGATAGAGATAGAGATAGAGATAGAGATAGAGATAGAGATAGAGATAGAGATAGAGATAGAGATAGAGATAGAGATAGAGATAGAGATAGAGATAGAGATAGAGATAGAGATAGAGATAGAGATAGAGATAGAGATAGAGATAGAGATAGAGATAGAGATAGAGATAGAGATAGAGATAGAGATAGAGATAGAGATAGAGATAGAGATAGAGATAGAGATAGAGATAGAGATAGAGATAGAGATAGAGATAGAGATAGAGATAGAGATAGAGATAGAGATAGAGATAGAGATAGAGATAGAGATAGAGATAGAGATAGAGATAGAGATAGAGATAGAGATAGAGATAGAGATAGAGATAGAGATAGAGATAGAGATAGAGATAGAGATAGAGATAGAGATAGAGATAGAGATAGAGATAGAGATAGAGATAGAGATAGAGATAGAGATAGATAGATAGATAGATAGATAGATAGATAGAGATAGATAGAGATAGATAGAGATAGATAGAGATAGATAGAGATAGATAGAGATAGATAGAGATAGATAGAGATAGATAGAGATAGATAGAGATAGATAGAGATAGATAGAGATAGATAGAGATAGATAGAGATAGATAGAGATAGATAGAGATAGATAGAGATAGATAGAGATAGATAGAGATAGATAGAGATAGATAGAGATAGATAGAGATAGATAGAGATAGATAGAGATAGATAGAGATAGATAGAGATAGATAGAGATAGATAGAGATAGATAGAGATAGATAGAGATAGATAGAGATAGATAGAGATAGATAGAGATAGATAGAGATAGATAGAGATAGATAGAGATAGATAGAGATAGATAGAGATAGATAGAGATAGATAGAGATAGATAGAGATAGATAGAGATAGATAGAGATAGATAGAGATAGATAGAGATAGATAGAGATAGATAGAGATAGATAGAGATAGATAGAGATAGATAGAGATAGATAGAGATAGATAGAGATAGATAGAGATAGATAGAGATAGATAGAGATAGATAGAGATAGATAGAGATAGATAGAGATAGATAGAGATAGATAGAGATAGATAGAGATAGATAGAGAGAGAGGGAGAGAGAGAGAGAGAGAGAGAGAGAGAGAGAGAGAGAGAGAGAGAGAGAGAGAGAGAGGATGTCAGGGTAGTGTGTAAGTAAGTGGCCTCTCAAAGAAGAAAATTAATTAAATAAAACAGCTTTGTCAGTTTACATGATGACATTATTGTAAAACGTATTGAGAAAAGTTTACAGTTTTCCTCTTGTAGTTATTGACATCAACATGTCGTCAACGTTCAACATCATCGGAGTTGTGCAACGCTTTTTAAAGTTACAGGTAGCTGTGATATTGACCATTTTGTTTGCTCGTCCAAGATGATTGAACCGTTCCCCAGACAAGATGAGACGTATTCCATCGGAGATGTGAAATGGATCCGTAAGGAGGTCTCTGGTCCACAAATGCAAAGTCACAATTTGATTACACGAGGGTGTCAGAAGAAATGAGTTTGAAGGTGCGGATAAAGGTTTACATGAGAGACCACTTGGTGCACACACCTGCTTTCATGATGCAACCTCAACAAACGAGTAGCTTTGATAACAAGCACCACCGCCCATTGATCCTGGAGAGGGGTCTGCACGAGCATTGCCAAGGACCAGCCGCCACAGTGGGAAAATCTGGAAGTGGAAATATCAGGCAACAGGAGGCAGCACACAGAAAGATCGTGCTTTAAATACATCCACAATGGGAAGAAAAAAACAATTGGACTTTGAGGTTCCGCGTGATATCCCTGGCCTTGAGGTTTATCGTGGCCAAGATGACAAGGAGGAACACAGGTCTTTGGTTGTTTTGTTTTTCTTCAACGTATGAGGCTCATCGAAGGCCTTGTGCATACGTCACGTGAGAACACAGACATTATTTTGGAGGCATCAGCAAAATTTTACAGGGATTATAAGCATATTGGAAGACAATGGACAAAGCAACCAGAATATAAGATTTGAACCTGTGATCCCTGGTATCATTTGCTCAGATGGGAACACCAAACAGGACAACAGACTGTTTGTGTGTTGGTGTCGAGCTCAGCCCTATGGACCTACATGCAAGTGCATGCCCACACCGGAGGAGAGGGGGGCTGGAGGAGTGGACGAAGGGTGCTGAAGAGAAACTTGACCCTTCGGAAAGTTTTGAAACCAACATTATTTTAGTTGAACAGACCCTATTTGATAATGCATTCTATACTTAAAAAAAATATTTAAACTCTCATTGTTTGAAGTTTTAAGGTGTATATTGCACACGCCATTTTGTAAATCTTTCGCCAGAATGCCACCCTCCCACGCAATGAAACCCATTCACATTTGCTCTCATGATCTGAGGCAGCGGCAAGTACATGCCTGACAGGTGTGTCCGTGAACGGTAGACAACTCAATTTAGTTTGGGGTTTGACAGGACATGAACAGCATCCTTGACAACCTGGAAATCAAAACAAGATTTTACAAAAAGAGTTGTGATTTCACGTATTGTCGAGGAGAGACAAATGAATAGCTGGAGGTGAACGCGACAAAGGTGTGTTGGATATAGGTGAGTGACAATCCATCAACACACCTGCCAGCACATGCATGAAACCCAACTGACTATCCAGTTATGGCATCAGATGCACACCTGTGACTTCATCTGTGGATGGACTTGGGTGAGGGGTGGGCACAGCAACAGCTGAATAGCTGTACCTCCGTAAATGATGCAACCAGCATTAAGGTGCTGCATAATGGAAAGATGAATTACGGTTAATATATAATGATAAAAAAAAATTTTTTCCTGCAGTCATGAAAGGAGTCATGACCAAAAAAATTTAAATGCAAAAGCAAATTTCGCTTTTCAACTCGTTTTGTGTAACGCCTGAAGTCTTAATCATGCTTTGATGACGTCACAGAAATATTCTCAACAGGTGGTGTTTTTGTTTTGAATTTCATTTTGGGGAAAAAGTCAAAAATATCCAAAGGAAATAAATTACCACTTTTGTAAATAGTGGCTAAATTAATTGATTAGTGAAGCCAGGTCTTCTTTTATTCCCATGTTATTGTGTGGTTGGCCAGGTGGGGAGGGGGGGGGTACCAAGTCTTTCACGAACTGACTGGCCAGGACTGACGTTCGACTAATGTGAGGGAAGGAATTGCTAATCTGGCCAAGGTGCCAGCGATCGTTCACCTACTCTTGACAAAGGACATTGTGGGATAATTAACATCCACCAACTAATATCAGCAGACGGGACACAATTTAACACCCATCCGAGGGGCAGCACCCACATTGATAAATCACCATACCTGTGAAACACCTTGACAGTTTATAGCTTGGTCAGGATTCAAACCCAGGCTAGTGACAGCTTAGAGATGAGTGTGGACAGAAGCAAAGTCGATTCCTGTGCAGTATTTAACTTATAAACCTTTTAAAAATCGACCATGGCGAGGTGTATTGCGCCGCTAAGATAACTAATTATGACCGAAATGATCCCTGCGTTAACAAGGCAAACAAACCCCGAAACGTCCATTGTGAGATCGCCAGTCAGGCTGCGTTTCCACTCTCATTAGGCACCCGGGGGTCGATGTCCGAATGGCCTCTGTGGATCGTTCCAGGAGCCAAATAATCGCAGATCAGCGAGGCGGAGACGCAATCGCTCCATCGAACGCTGTCACGGCGTTGCCGTGTTGCCGTTGAGGTCAGGTCACCAAACGTCATACCTGGACTTACACAGTCACATTAGGCCTTTCGTTCGGCAGCATGCTTCAAGAATTGATAATGGCGATTCAAATGTTGCATCCTCCAGAAATTTTGCTTGCACATCTATCCGACTGGACCGAATACAACAGAATGCATCAACAACGATAAGGGCGCTCGGTAAAGCGCATACCTCCACCCAGATCCGGATTCGGATCTTCACCAAAATCAAGTCAATTCGTCATCACACACCCAACCTGCCAACCAAGTATCATCTGAATCCGTCCATAACTTTTTGAGATATCCTGCGCACAAACAAACAGCCAGACAGGCATGAAAACATATTACCTCCTTCAACCTTTGGCAGCGGAGGTAATGAGCTTTTCCCAGAGCCTCGACATTTGTTCAAGAAAATGCACAAGTCACGCACATGTGCCAAGAGCGAGTGGAACTGGGGGTTTATATTGAGCTTTTGAACAAGAAACAGCAGTAGTACAGCAGTAGGACAGCAGTCCATCAGGATTATATAGCATTTGTCCAGATATTGTCTTGGAGAGGTTAAGTGGATATATAAGATTTTAAAATCTCACCATGAAAGTCCCAGGGATTAAAAGATGCTTCTCAAAGAACGTTCATGTTTGCACTTTCCAGTTGAGTGGAGCTTTCTATAAAGGAGTACAAGAGTGTGGATCCTCCAACTTGCTTGTTTTATTTTTACCTCCATCACCAAAAGTGGACGGAGCTGGTTATGCTTTCACCCATCTGTCTGTCCGTCTGTTTGTTTGTTTGTCTGTCTGTGAGCAGGATATCTCAAAAAGTTATGGACGGATTCAGATGAAACTTGGTGGACAGGTTGGGTGTGTGACAAGGAAGAATTGATTCGATTTTAGTGATGATCTGGATCCAGATCCAGGGTACCGATCCAGATACGATAATTATTTAATTTTCAAGTGATTCCCTAGCGAGGGAGAGCGGGCTGACCCAAGGGGTTGACCAAGGATGAAGCCATGACAAAGGATATAATTAAATAAGAATGTAAATGATTTTCAAAAGGGGTGTTTTAATTAACCCAAACACCTAATGTTCACTCATGCACTCCCTTGGGGTTCTCTTAGTATGCATGCAAAGTTTCAGGCTGCTAGGTTTCATGGTTTTGGAGTTATGGAGGTGACACAATGACACACCACACACCACACACCACACACACACTAGTATAGATTGATGCTTTGAATGATTTCCTCAATATATGGGTTTGAATTTGATGTAATCGATTGGTTGCTTGTAGTAAATATTAATAACTATAAATTTTTCTGTGGATTTCTTGACTGTCTCTCTGATACTCATTTGAAGGAACTTAGAGAGCAAACAACAAAATGGTAAGTGCTGATGGCCAAGTTAGTCCATAGTGGCTTGGACCAAAGAGTTAGTCCATTGAAGTTTGGACCAAAGAGTTAGTCCATTGAAGCTTTGACCAAAGAGTTAGTCCATTGAAGCTTGGACCAAAGAGTTAGTCCATTGAAGCTTGGACCAAAGAGTTAGTCCATTGAAGCTTAGACCAAAGAGTTAGTCCAAGTTAGCTTGGACCAAAGAGTTAGTCCAAGTTAGTCCATTGAAACTTGGACCAAAGAATTAGTCTATTGAAGCTTGGACCAAAGAGTTAGTCCAAGTTAGTCCATTGTAACTTGGACCAAAGAATTAGTCCATTGAAGTTTGGACCAAAGAGTTAGTCCAAGTTAGTCCATTGAAGCTTGGACTCCGTAGTAACTTTATGAAGTGTGTTTTATGTCAAAAACATACCAAAATATAAAAAGCTTATTAGTGGGGCAACTTAGCTAAATATAGCATAACAATTGTGCATTTTGTGAGGAAAGCACCAAATTTGGCACACTAGTAGCATATCATATTATGAACAGATTTGGATATTGGGCCATCTCAAAATTTTTGATGGCAGTGGAAAATGGCTGCCACAGCCATCAGCGGCTGAATTTGAGATGGCCCAATATCCAAATCTGTTCATAATATGTGAGGCTACTAGTGTGCCAAATTTGGTGCTTTCCTCACAAAACGCACAATTGTTATGCTAAGTTGTCCCACTATATGTCTATCTGCCACAACAAATGGACAGTTCGAACAGTTTGACAGCTGCAACCAAAGTAAGGAAAAATTATGTATGTTTGTTGGTGTACGATTAATGAGTTCAGTGACTTGGGTGAACTAGGCCTGCAAGATATCAAGTAATCCTTCACTATTGAAGTGCTTTCATGAGTATACAAGCAAAACAATCCTATCTCATATCGAATCACCTCCAACAATGCACACAGTTAAGGAACTGCTTGATGAACACACAAAAACTTCAATCTGCAGGCCCATAAGATCCAGCACACCAACATTTGACTGGAAAAACCAATGTATTGTATGCCTGAAAATGTGGCATCATAAGGATAACACACGACACAAGATGATGACATATGAATGAGCTGAACAGCTGAAAACTGTGGCCCATGACAGAGCTGATGATGATGTGCTGCATAGAAGAAAAAAAAAAAAAGGAAGATTTGATAGCCAGAGAAGCTGTCTGCTATTCTGCATGTCTCTCTTCTTGTATCAATAAAACTAACATGGAGGGGATGCTACAAACATCAACAACACCCTCCACTCAAGTCATTACATGAGAGAGCTTTCTACGAGCTAATTCCACACATCGAGAAGGATGTTTTTAACAAGAAAGCACTTATATTGCCCGATATGCTTGTCAGGTACAAAAGTTTACCACCAGAAGAAGCATACAGGCAAAGCTCCATCAGTCAGAAACTGTAAGCACAACAAACAGAACACGATGGAGATGTCGTAACAATCCAGGCCCAGAATGGCCAGGGTCTGTCTAATATCGTCCTTGACAACAATAACACTTGCTGATGCTCTTAAAGCTGCTAAATGAGATTAAACATCAATGAAAACGTCAAAGATCGAATTGGTCTTGATATCAACAGGTCATGAAAACCAGTCAAATGACCAAACTATATTGCATCAGGCTGCAACTATTTTGCGAAGCCAAATAGCCTCTGTTGACCAGACAGATAATTACCCAGACAAAGTTAGTCTCCAGGTTTCAGCTAACTTTGTGCCACCATTACTTGCAAAATTCATGCCACAGCTCATAGATTCAAGTGCATACTAATCTGCAAGATGTGAGCTGTCAGCCAAGCCGTGATCTCCAATGAAGAAGCCTGTCTCTGGCCGAGTATGTACTTTTCAACAGTAGAAACATATTAACACCGTTACACATGAGCCAATGTGTACAGCGACACTATGACTACAGATCTACCAATGTTATGGATACACTACACAGTCACGGATTTTGCATGAGCAATGATGAGCTTTGAAAGTTCATGACGAGTGCTGCACATCCCAAGTGGGATCATTTCACTTCAACATGGTGGACAGTTGTTCCATGAAGGTGATAACTACATAAACATAAATGCTGAGATGAATGATGGAAAACATACGTTTCATTATATGACGAGAGTAGTCTTTCAAGAGCAATCCACCACTAATCAGTGGCCTGAGTGTCGAAGAGGTATCAAACGTAGGTCCCATAACGAGCACCACTGATCTCAGTCGGTTCATCCCCGTCACTGCAAGACTGGCTTTGAGAGCCAAGCACGTGGACCGAGTGGAAAGGGTTAAAATGTGATGTGTCGTGATGATGAAACAAAGAATTTTCACTGGTGAAGAGTATGCTTACTTTGTATTGGTGATTTAGTGTGTATATGTGTATAAATGCCATGGCAGGGAGGGACCCACAAGTGGCGTGTACTGCAGGTGTCGGTAAAGATGAATGGCAGATGGGGAGAGAACATTGCATGTAAGGTCTGTGAGTGGGGAAGAAGGGCATGATGAGGCTCTCGGAGAGAGCAAGGACTGCTGTTGTTTCACCCGTTAGCCCAGTATGCAACCGAGAGTGGAGAACTGCCAGGCAGAGGCTTGGATCGGTCGGCCATGGGGCAGAGGACCCATGACAACCATGTGTAGGCCAAGAAGTGCCATATGGATGATCCCCTCTGGTGGAGTGTACAGCAATGGAAGCTCTTGTGTTGCTGGGGGGTGGGAAGTAAAGGGAGGGGCCTGAGGAAATCATTGATTGGGGATTTTGATTTACTGTGGGCACCCACACACTGCTACACCCCCACTGCCAGTTTGAGGCAGCCTGGTGTTGGCTCAGTGGTTAGGGTGGCGGCTTGGGATCCTAGGGTCCTGAGTTCAAGCCCCGTCGGCCGCTGAATGAATACACCAGGGGGTTGACTCAGCCTGTCATCTTTCCAAGGTCGGCGAAATGAGTACCAGTTCCAGTGTGTGAACTGGTAGAGGGGCACTGCATCAGCGACACAGTCACGCTTCAAGAAATGATAGCTACCCCGGCAGCTAAGCTGCCATACGACCACCACCACCAGTTTGAGGCCACACCTGCAGGTAATTGAGATGTCATGACCTTGCCTTGCAGGGAATGAATATGATTATGGAAATGTTTATTGGTTGTGCTGTGTTGTGTAAATGGGAATGCTCCACTCAATCCCACATGACTCGATGTGTGCTATGGAGGACAGTTAGCCCATCAAATTGGCTGGGTAGCTTTGAAATTGGGTATTTGGGCCCAGCTGACAGCTGGAGCAGGTGACATCCAATGGGATACGTGGTCAGTAGATGGGTTTATGTTTTTGATTGGATAAGTGAAATTGTCTGATAAGGTAGGTCTGCCTGTGTTATGTTTTGATTTTTCCGTCTTCTCTCTCCACCCTTAGAACTTTATCTTGAACAGAGGGCAGCAGATGGAAAATTGAAGAATTGTGCATGCTGTATATAAGGATTTTGTACATTGATGATCATTGTGAATTTTATTTTTTGGGAATACAGACAGTATGATAAGAAGGCCAAGCAAGGTAGCTGCGGTTCCTCCCACATCCCTCTTTAATTTAATAGATAAGTTAATTAGGTGTGTGACAGTAAGTGCTGAGGCTGGAGTATGGGGTTACTGATGGAGAACCATGGCAGGAGCCTAAGGTTCTGGGGAGTGGGCTGTGTTATGTGGATGAGTGGAGGTTGGGGGGGGGGAGGGATCCATAGATTGCAGTAAGAATAGCAGATGTATGACTGCGTAGTTTAGATTACTCTTGTAACAGGGAAAATGTCAGAATAAGTTGTCTTCTCAAACTTGCACCAAGGAGGCAGTGAATGTTAACTTTCAGACACTATAGAATAAGTTGGTTGTGTAAAACCTCACATTTTTGAGCAAGACAGGGTGAAGACATCAGCACAAAGGCATAACCGGAAAGCACATTGTGCTTTTCAGGACACATTTCAGCTTCAGGACACAGAGTCCTATTTTAATTTAACTCCTCAGGTTTTAATTTAAATTCATCAAGCAAGTCAAAAGTTACAAGTTGCACCGTCTCAACCGAAAATGCAAGACAGTATGTTTCTTACATACATGTTCACCAAAAACTACAGTGGAAGCCAATGTTTTTGAGGTCAAAGTCAAAGAATTGTCAATTTCCATCCGATTGACTTGAAATTTGAGTAAGGTTGGCATATTGGGTCACTGAAGCCTATTGCTTTTGATGTCAAAAGGTCAAGGTCACCTAAGATAAGAATAAAAATTCTTCAGCCATTTCGTCTTGTTCAGCATACGGAAGAAGAAAAAGTCTGAGTACAAAGCGGATGTGAATGGACTTTCATTTTCAGATGTTTTCTAGTTTTAAAATGTGAACAAAATGGGCTATTTGGGGGGGGGGGGGGTGAAGGCAGTCTGTGGGCAAAACGCTAGCTCGCTCCAATGCACATCATTGGTAAATCATCCATAAATGCACAAAATTTACATTTTTTTATTCCTAATTACTAATATTTATTCTTATTTTTTCTGTTTTTTTGTATACCTTGTCGAGGCTCGTATGAGAGGTGACACACAACGCACAACAAGGGGGGCATGAGACAAGAGGGCGGGAGTCGGAAGGACAAAACAGTGGGGAACAGAGACATTAAGAGATCTGTGGAAGGGAGAGGAATGGGGTGGAGAACATGGGAATACAAAATAGACATTACAGGGACTTTCAGGAAGGAAAGCAGGGAATTTGAAGGAGGTGAGTTTGGGTTGGATTAACTGGGGTGGAAAAGATCGTGGTTTTTGATGGGGGAAGACAACAGGTGGTGGTAAACAGGTGTTTAGACAGAAAGACCACTGACCTGCCTGCAGTGAGAGAGTGAGAGGCCCAAGGACTCAGCCTCATCGCGGGAGATGCCAATGATCCGAAATGCCTTGGTTTCCACAGCGTGAAGGCGAGAAAGGTGGGAGGCAGGAGCACCAGCCCAGGGGGGAGAGCAGTACTCCATCAGGCTGCGGATGAAAGCTTTGTCTGTGGTTAGGAGCTCAGGTAAGCCTGGTGTTGGCTTAGTGGTTAGGGTGGCGGCTTGGTATTCTATGGTCCTGAGTTCAAGCCCCGTTGGGCCGCTGAATTAATATACCAGGAGGTTGACTCAGCCTGTCATCCTTCCGAGGTCGGCAAAATGAGAACCAGTGCACTGGTAAGGGGGACATTGCATCAGCGGCACAGCCGCGTCCCAACCAATGATGCAACCAGGGGGAGGGGGGGGAGAGAGAGAGAGAGAGAGAGAGAGAGAGAGAGAGAGAGAGAGAGAGAGAGAGAGAGAGAGAGAGAGAGAGAGAGAGAGAGAGAGAGAGAGAGAGAGAGAGAGAGAGAGAGAGAGAGAGAGAGAGAGAGAGAGAGAGAGAGAGAGAGAGAGAGAGAGAGAGAGAGAGAGAGAGAGAGAGAGAGAGAGAGAGAGAGAGAGAGAGAGAGAGAGAGAGAGAGAGAGAGAGAGAGAGAGAGAGAGAGAGAGAGAGAGAGAGAGAGAGAGAGAGAGAGAGAGAGAGAGAGAGAGAGAGAGAGAGAGAGAGAGAGAGAGAGAGAGAGAGAGAGAGAGAGAGAGAGAGAGAGAGAGAGAGAGAGAGAGAGAGAGAGAGAGAGAGAGAGAGAGAGAGAGAGAGAGAGAGAGAGAGAGAGAGAGAGAGAGAGAGAGAGAGAGAGAGAGAGAGAGAGAGAGAGAGAGAGAGAGAGAGAGAGAGAGAGAGAGAGAGAGAGAGAGAGAGAGAGAGAGAGAGAGAGAGAGAGAGAGAGAGAGAGAGAGAGAGAGAGAGAGAGAGAGAGAGAGAGAGAGAGAGAGAGAGAGAGAGAGAGAGAGAGAGAGAGAGAGAGAGAGAGAGAGAGAGAGAGAGAGAGAGAGAGAGAGGAGCTCAGGTGGGCCGAGGAAGGACTTTGCACGATGGAAGATTCACAGTCGGCGACTGGCTTTGGAGGCCAGGTTTGAAATGTGGCTTTCCCAGGAATGATCATGGTAGATCGTGAGATCCAGAAGCTTGAAAGAAAGGAATTCTTCCAGAGGAGTGTTGAGAAAGTGCATGGGGTGGGGGGGTTCTAAATGGTCCTTTTGGAGAGATACAGTGAGAGTGTGAGATTTGTCTGGATTGAAACACATGTTCCACATGTTGGACCAGTTTGCGATGTTATTTAGATCTGCAGTAAGCGAATAAGCTACTGCATATGCCAGTCTGAGGGATGACAGATGGTACGGCAGAGGGTGGAGTCATCAGCAAAGAGATAAATAGGATTTTCCAGAGAGTCGGAGAGATCATTGATGAAAACCAGAAAAAGAACAGGGCCCAGAACGCTACCTTGAGGAACTCCAACCTGGAAAGGAAGAGGGGATGAAAGAACTCCATTTTGGGCCACAAGTTGACTGCGACAGCAGAGGAAGTCTGCGAGCCATGAGTGGAGATGGCCTTGGATACCATAGGAAGAGAATTTGGTGAGCAGGGCAGGATGCCAGAACTTGTCAAAAGCACGCGATATGTCAAGGGATATGGCTCTGATTTCATGTCTGGCATTGAGGACCTCCATCCATTGTTGGGAGAGCAGAAGCAGCATATGCAGAGTAGAGTGACCTGGTCTGAAACCAAATTGATGATCGGAAATCAGGCCATTGGAGAAGAGGAAGAATTTGATGTCTGAAGCGATGATGCATAACCTTGCTGATGATTGGGAGAAGGTTGATTGGTATGTCGCTGCAGGGATCTGTTTTTGCATCTTTTATGCAGGGCAGTAATGTCTGCTGATTTCCAAGCAGATGGCAGATGACCTTGAGCAAATGAGAGGGTGAATAGAACAGAGAGAGGGTGAGGAAGAGCAGAGGATAAGGTTTTTAGGATACGTGGGCTGATGCCGTCTGGACCGGTTGCAGACTCTGAGTCGAGGTTTGACAGCAAGCCCTCCACTTTGTCAGAAGAAGAGGACACAGAGTCCAGGGACAGTTGGGTGCGACAGGGTAAGGTGGGTACAGAAAGCGATGGGTTTTGGACGCAAGATTTCGATGAAAACACCGAGTTTAGGTATCGAGCCTTTTCACGTGCGGTATCAGCAGTGCGGTCATTTGAGGTAATGGAGGGGATGGAGGGGGAACATACACCAGAAACAGATTTGATTAGATGCCACCAGGATTTGGAGGAGGGAGAGAGGTTTGAAAGTTCAGACTTGAGCTGAGAAAGATGTTGTTTTCTTGCTCTCTTGAGGGTATATACACACTTGTTCCGAGCTTTATGGAAGGAACTGAGATTACCCTCAGTTGGGTTTTCTTTCCATGAGGCAAAGGCAAGTTGTTTCAGGACAACTGCCTCGCCACAAGCTTCAGTGAAACAAGGGCGGGAGGAAAGGTAGGACAACTGAAGATGACAGGGGATAAATCTGTGCATGAGGGAGAGCAAGTTTCTTTGAAAGAATTCCCAGGATGAGTTGATGTTGGAGAAAGTAGCGATAGGAGACCAGTCAATAAGTTTGATGGCTGCTTGGAGACCCTGCCAGTCGGCTTGAGTGAAATGCCAGACTCGACGGCGCTGAGGTGGTTCTCTGATAATAGACAGAGAGATGTCCACTTTGACAAGCACGTGGTCAGAAGATCCGATTGGAGCGGAGGAAGAACAGCAGATGTTTTCCGGGAAATTTGTTAAAATCAGATCCAGAAAAGATAGAATACCATTGGTTGAGATCAGAGTCAAGAAGTTGACCAATTGAGTCAGTCCCAATGAGTTGCAGAAAGCTTTTGCTGAAGTGCCATGACAGGTGAGAGAGGTACCCACACCGAGCCAACTGGCATGATGACGAGAGAGTTTCAGTGAGAAGGTAGAAGTTGGTCCATGTTTTCGGATAGTGAGTTGTAGATGGAGTCATCACTGTTTGGTGGACAGTACAGTACATATATAAACATGAGGTGTGAGTGGAGGGTACGAAGTAGCCAGAGGTATTCCTGGAGGTATGGGTGAGTGAGGGCACTGCATGGAGAGTGAGGAATAGAGTCTTTGATGAAGAGAGCAACACCTCCACCAGAACGAGGCTCAAGTCTGTCATTCCGGAGGAAGAAGTAACCAGGGAGAGATACTTGGGAGTCAGAGACGTCTTGAGGGAGGAAAGTTTCTGTTGGGCAGATTATGTCTGGTTTGTCAGTGGCAACCTGGATGGAGAGATCTGAAAGGTTTGAGCGAAGGCCCCGGATATTTGAGGTCCACACTGTTAATGAAGAGGGAGGAGAGGAGGCTTTGAGTGCAGGAAGTGGGAGGGGAGGGGGAGGGTAGAACAAGGGAGGAGGGGGGGAAGGTAAGGAGGGTTGTCGAAAAAGTATGGGGGATTGCAGAATAGCGAGAGTCGGGGGCCGGATGAGGAGGAGAAATGGCTCTGTGGTGTTGAGGGAGAGAGGAGGAAAGAGAGGGGGCAGAAGGTAGTTGAGGATTTGAGGAGGTGGAATGATGAGATGGAGGTGACAGGGCAGTGGAAGGAGACACCATTGTGGACGAGAGGGGGGGTGCAACTTTGAGAAGGGTGAGTGAGGGGGGTGAATGGAGGGAGAAAGGTGAGGGGGGAGTTTTTGAGAGAGGTGAGATGGGGGCTTGGAGGGAGAAGAGTGTGATTGTTGCTTTGAGAGGGAGGGGTGAGAGGGGTGAGTTGGCACTGAAGTTGGAAAATAAGAATAGTTGATGGAAAGTGAACACTCAGAGCAAACTGGGGTTTTAAAAAGTTTTAGGTCAGATATGCGATTTATATTAACACATTTCTTGATGGATGCAATGATGGCGAATTCAGAGAATGGAGAGAAGAAATACTGTTACAATTGGATTTTTTCAGCAAGGTATGAAGGAGAGGTCGAATTGAGAGCAGTCTGTTTAAATCAGTCTGTTTTTAAATCTTGTCAGGTCAGGTCAGGTCAGGTTCGATCTGTGACCTGCTACAGGTACCATGTAAACCTGTACTAACCTGTTCCATGGTCGGGTTGTCAGCGACTAAACCGTCTCCCCCACCAGGTTTTCTGGTGAGGAGGGTGTTTGGATATGGACACCCAGCAGGATTAAAAACAAAACCTGTCAAAGGGCGGAGGAGCTCCTTGTGAGCCAACGGCCATCCATATCTAGTGCCCAACTGTGTCTGCGGACGTCCTCCTGCAGTTGGGGTCACTTCTTATTAGGAGGTTGGTGGCAGGATTTGCACTCCGGCCACCGTAAAACCCTTCATTCCGCAAAACGCAAAAACGCAAAAAAATCTGAAAACCCACTCCGTGGGAGTACCTCCTGTGCAGCTTCCCTTCGCAGGGCAGCTCACCGGATGACGGGATTGGGGCAAAGCCTTCGGGACCCCCAATCGTTGATAGGAGGGAAACCACGGGGTAACATCCCTGGGTCAGATTGCGGGAGAGTGTGTCGGAGTGGTGCTGAGGTGTCGTCCACCAGACGGCGGTCTCCTTGGGTTAACCTGAGGCGGTCCCTTCGGGTGGGTGCCTGGAATGTCCTATCCCTAAGAGAGGATGATCACCTGTCTCTGTTATCATCTGAGCTCAAGCGTTTGGACATCGGGATTGCAGCTCTCTCTGAGGTTCGGAGACCGGATTGCGGCGAGATAATGGTGGGTGGTTACACCTACTATTGGTCTGGTCGCTCTGATGGTTACCATACCCAAGGAGTTGCTGTAGCTGTGTCCAATAAGCTGACCCCAATGATAATTGAGGTAACACCGGTCAACGAGCGTATTATGAGATTAAGGATTCGTCACGCCTTAGGTGTCATTTCCCTGGTCTCTGTTTATGCTCCGACTGAGGTGAGTGATCTCACCGTGAAGGATGCATTCTATGCCACACTCGAGTCTGTGGTTGATCAGTGCCCCAGACGAGATACACTTCTAGTCTTGGGGGATTTCAATGCATCGACTGGAACGGATAGGGATGGTTATGAGGTGTGTGTTGGTCCCCATGGGTCAGGAACTATGAACCAGAATAGCACTAAGTTCCTTGACTTTGCAAGAAGTCATGGACTTAGGGTGGCTGGTTCATGGTTTCAGCGCCCACAAGCTCATCGCTGGACTTGGTATTCCAACGCTGGCGGTGTGGCAAAGGAGATTGACCATGTCCTCATTGACGGTCGTTGGAGGATGATCCAGAACTGCAGGGTCTACCGGAGTGCTCAGTTCCTCAATACTGACCACAGGCTTGTTGTAGCAACTCTAAAGCTGCACCTTAAATCCTGGAGAATGGTACCATCCCAGCCGAGGCTGGATGTTGCCAAGCTCAGGGATGAGAGAGTAGCTGAGGAGTTTGCAAACAGGCTGAGTGGACACTTGGGGGTCTGGGTGCTTTGGGGGTCCTGAAGAGTTGTGGAGCGCCTTCAAGACCACCGTCCTTGATGTTGCCGGTGGATGCCTTGGAGCTCACCGCAGGGCAAAGAAGAATTTTGTCTCTCAAGGGACACTGGATACCATTGACCAGAGTCGCAGGGCCAGGCTGAATGGCAGAGCTGAGCTGTTCAGGGAGCTGAGGCGTAAAACTGTACGTGCACTGAGGGTGGACAAGGAGGCCTATGTGCGAGGAATCTGTGAGGGGGTAGAGCATCACCTGTGGACAGGTGATTCTCGTCCCGCTTACAGGGGAATTCGCGCATTACGTTCATCCAAGCCCATCCCTCGGAGCACTACAGTTCGAGCAGAGAGTGGTAGGCTCTTGACAGAGGAGTCTGAAGTGAAGGCCCGCTGGGCCGGTTACTTTGAGCGGTTGTACCAGGCTGATCCCCCAACTGTCGAGTTGGACGTCAAGGGTGTCACAATCCCTGTTGCTGACCCTCGAATCAACTGTGGTCCACCTACGCTTGTGGAAACACGGGCTGCGGTGAACCAGTTGAAACGGGGCAAAGCTCCAGGGATCTGTGGCATCCATGCCGAACTTCTCAAGGCTGGTGGAAATGCTGCACTCGTGTCGTTGCATGCAGTTTTGTGCTCTGCCTGGAACACAGGCATCATCCCAACTGACTGGAAGAGGGGCCTTGTTGTCCCTCTCTGGAAAGGGAAGGGTGATCGCCAAGACTGCAACAACTACCGAGGGGTGACGCTGCTCTCAGTGCCGGGCAAGGTCTTTGCTCGGATAATTCTCGATAGGGTTCGCCATCATCTGCTTGAGCACCAGCGTCCAGAGCAGTCAGGCTTTACACCAAGGAGGTCAACGATTGACCGTATCCTTGCACTTCGTGTCCTCACCGAACGCAGACGAGAGTTTCGGCAGGGGCTGCTTGCAGCCTATGTTGATCTCTGTAAAGCGTTCGATTCAGTGAATCGGGACGTCCTCTGGAGGATTCTTGGTCTTCGTGGGGTGCCACCAAAACTGATCGATCTGATGTCTGAACTCTACTCTGGTACTGAGAGTGCTGTGAAGTGTGGTGGTACCATCTCTGACTTATTTCCAGTTGTTACTGGAGTTCGTCAGGGATGTGTACTTGCTCCCACACTTTTCAGCACTTGTATGGACTGGATTCTAGGGAGGATGTCGGAGAGATCAAGTTGCGGTGCGTCATTTGGGAATGTCAAGATCTCGGACCTTGACTTTGCAGATGATGCAGTCATCTTTGCGGAGACTTTAGACATCCTCTTGGGGGCCCTCGAGGTGCTGAATGAGGAGTCGGAGCCGTTGGGATTACGGGTTTCTTGGGTCAAAACTAAGATCCAGGCTTTCGGTGACATCTTGGATGCTGCTGTCCTGTCTGTGTCTGTTTGTGGTGAGGATGTTGAGGTCGTGGAGAGATTCACTTACCTTGGCAGTGATATTCATGTCTCTGCTGGCTGCGAGTCAGAGGTCAATAGACGTCTGGGTCGGGCCTGGGGAGTCATGGACTCACTGGATCATGGGGTGTGGCGCTGCCGGTACCTGTGCGGGAGGACGAAAGTCCGAGTCTTCAGGTCCTTGGTACTTCCAGTCTTGCTCTATGGGTGCGAGACTTGGACTCTGACCAAGGATCTGAGACGGAGACTTAATTCCTTTGGTACCAGGTCTCTTCGGAGAATCCTTGGCTATCGCTGGTCGGATTTTGTGTCCAACGAGCGGTTGCTGAGAGAGACTCGGATGAGATTTGTTACCTGCATAGTCCGTGAGCGTCAGTTGCGGCTGTATGGACATGTGGCTCGTTTTCCTGACTCTGATCCTGCTCACCAGATTCTCTCAGCGAGGGAGTCTCATGAGTGGAGGAGGCCAGTGGGTCGACCACGTGCCTCATGGTTGCAACAGGTTGACCATCATCTCAAGGAGATGGGGATGGGCCTGGCATCTGCCTGGGGGATGGCCAGACGGAGGCCCCTGGAGTACCGGCGGAAAGTGGACGCAGCGACGTGCTGTTCTGGCACATGCTCCCATACCTGACCTGACCTGTTTAAATAGTAGAAGAGTAGTGCATTATGATACAGTGAAGAGTACCACGTGTGAGAGAGGAAGATGAAGCATTATAAGAGATCGTTTTTTTAATTATTATTATTGTTTGAGAGAGTACCTTTCATCAGATTAGGTCATGGAAGTGTTGGAGAAAAAATTGTGAGGTGAATGGTGAATTTGGATCGGTAAACGCAGGGGTGGAAACAGATCACGTGGTTACGGGAGAAACACGTGGCTATTCTCGGGGTCGGACATCCGGGAACTTTGCCGACCCATAATGCAACGTCCGCATAGAAACGCTGGCGAAGGGGAAAACAAAGTACCTCGTTCGCTCGGATCGCCCTGTGTATGTAGCGCTAGCGCTATCGCACGGCACTCGACTCGTACCTGTTACAAGTTTGTTTCTTTCGTAGCCTTTATTGCACATTATTATTTGCAACAATGCCGAAAAGTTGCTGTATTTTCAGTTGTACTAATAACAAGGCAAAACATTCAGAACTCTCCTTTTATCTCATACCAAGTCAGGCTACTGAACCATAGAGGAGACTTCTGTGGCTTAAGGCCCTGTCACACCTTGACGTTTTAGCCAGCGTATGGCAAGGTCTCAAAATGTAGGTAAAACGCTGGCATACGCTGAACTATTGATGTTGTTTTTAAGTTTTGGGCATATAATAACGTGTTGGACGTATGCATAACGTATTAGTAATGTACACAGAACGTTTTAATCACATAGAGATAACTTATACCAACGGATGCTGAGTGTGTTGTCGGCGTTCACAACCTATGCCCAACGATAGTCTAACTTCCGCATAGTGCGCGGCAGCGTATCACCGACGATCACGTGGCATAGGCTATTCATAGGCTGCGGCTTGACGATTCAAATCATAACCGCACTAGACATCGAAGTGTGAAGCTGCTGTCACATCTTGACGTCTTAGCCAGCGTATGCCGACATATGAAAAATTTGCCGAACAAAGCTGGCACACGTCGAATATGTTATGGGTAAGTTTTGTATACGTTAATAGCATGCTGGCATACGTCGTAGTACGCTGGCATACATTGTCATACGCCGAGTACGTCGATAAATTTTCAGCATGTTGAAAATTTCTCGACGTACGACACACGTTCCGCATACGCTGGCATAAGTTGTAGGCACGTTACGCGATCGTTGACACACGTTACTTGTACGTTACTCATAAGTCGAAACACGTCAATGTAATGTTTAGCGGCAGTGTTCCAGACTCCTTGTTTTGTTTTGTTTTTCTTCGGTATGACGGTGATGTAACTTCCGTTTCTTAGAACTCCTGGAATGTTCAGCGGCAGGGAGGTCTCTCTTCAGATTCCAACAGTAGTCAGCCATCATGACTGCATCCCAGCGACCCTGATACCTGGTCTCCATCTCCTTCATGTCCTGATGGAATCTCTCCCCCTGCTCGTCACTCATTGAACCCAGGTTCTCAGGAAACCGGTTCATATGTGAAAATAGGTAGTGCATCTTGATGCTCATGTTGCAGCCCAGGTTTCTGAAAGCAGTCAGCATGTTGTTGACAAGTTCTGCGTAGTTTCTGGCCTTATTGTTGCCAAGAAAGTTCTTCACTACCAAAACAAATGTCTTCCACGCTTCCAGTTCCACTTCGTTCATTGAGTTTTTGAACTCTGGATCTCTGATGAGCTGACGGATCTGAGAACCATCAAAGATGCCAGCTTTCAACTTCTCCATGGTCAATCCTGGAAAAGCCTGGCACAAGTAAGTGAAGCAGTCACCATCTTTGTCCAGAGCCTTGGTGAACTGCTTGATTAAGCCGAGCTTGATGTGCAGCGGTGGGAAGAGTATTCTGTCTCTGTCCACCAGAGGGTCGTTGATGACGTTCCTTTCTTTGCATGGCACCAATTCCTCCCGCACAGGCCAGTCCTTCTTCGTGTAATGCTGAGCACGGTCCCTACTATCCCACATGCACAGAAAACATGGGTACTTGGTGAAGCCAGACTGTTGTCCCAACAAAAAGTTCACCATCTTCAGGTCAACACAAATAAACCACTTATGCTGATCATAACCAATTTTCTCCAGCACGTACTTCACCGCTTCATACTTCTCCTTCAGTGTAGTCGAGTGAGCGATGGGTACAGAGGCAAACTGGTTGCCGTTGTGTAGCAGAACACATTTCAGTGATCGCTTGCTGCTGTCAATGAACAGTCTCCAATCTTTGGGTTCGTACTGTGGCACTCCAAGCTTGAGCAGAAGCGCATGTCATAAATTGGTGCATGTAGGTATTGTACATTCTTCAGAGTTCGTTATTTCAAGAAATACAACTTTTTTGTATCACATTATTACAAAATCTGCCCCATTAACTTTAGTTTTGATCCACGAACTTTATGCTTTGCCTCACCAATTTTTGGAAGATTTTGAGGTTTTATGACTTCAAACTGATCCCTTTTCGACATAATCACCCAGAACTATCGTACCTGAATACTTCTTGTCATTAAAATAATTATTTCCAATCAAAACAATTATTTGACATGACATTTTACCCCCACCAACTTCTTCTAAAATGCTCCACACATGCGTACATGTGAACAAAAATGTAAAAAACGACATGTGGCCATATCTCAAAAACTTGACCTGATTGAACAAAACTAATGTGAGTTTTGGATTCAGCGCATCAGATTCGTCCTAAATCAGATTAAAAAATGCAGACAACAAATTTGTTGTTGACCAGTGTAATTGAAATAATATATTAACACTCCAGTACAGTAATATTTGATAATACACAGTTAAAACTTGGTTTAAAATTGAATTACATACCTGGTGTCTCGACTAGATACGTGTATCCGTCCGGGTATTGCACGTTCGGCCATTCCTTCGGGTTGTCGATCCACAAATCACCGGGTAACTGGTGGGGCCAAGAATCAAGGCCAATTAACTGTATTTTGGTTCGATATCTGTGGCCGATGCATCACCTCACAAATGTTCAATATATTGATATGACATTGCAAACACTTGAGTGAACACAATGTATCAACAATTTATCTGAAATACATCGACAGAAAAAAAAACAAATCACCCGGCTTTGCGTGCGTGTGCGATCGGTGCTGCGTTTGTTTTCCCCTTTGCCAACATGGCGGTCACGTTACCAAGCGAAGTCACGTGACTGTGACGTACGTCCGACCTCAAGAATGGGAGGTGTATCGTCAAAAGTGAATTTATTTATTTTAAATAAGGATTGCGGAAAAAAAAAATCAAATAAAAAAAAGCTTGTATAAAATCCTTTCAATAAGGATAATAACATTCGGAAAAGGAAATGTTGAAGTAAAATCGTGGAAGTGTGTGGTGAATTTGGATGGTAAACACAGTGTGAAGCTGCTGGGTTGATGAAAAGTCCCAGGAAGAGTCGAGTCACATGGTTACAGGAGGTGTATAGATCGAACGGATACAAGGAAGATTATTGATTTTTGATGTATCATTGAAGAATAACTAAGATTCGGGAATGGAAGGTTGTAGGAAGAAATCGTGAAGGTCATGGCGAGAGAGGGTCAGCTCAGTAGAATTAAGATGGTGTGTCGGCAGGAAGAAGACGACGACGAAGACTGCGACGACGATGACGGCGGCGAAGACGGCGGCGACGAAGAAGAAGAAGATGACGAAGAAGAAGACGATGAAGAAGAAGACGACGAAGAAGGATCAGGACTCGTTGGTGTGCAGCGAGAAAGGTAGTTTTTTTTTGTTTGTTTTGGATTTAAGACAAGAAACAGAGTGTTTAGATTGGGAGGGATGGGGGACGTTGGGAAAGTGGGGAAAACAGGAATTGAAGGTAATCGGGAGAGAATACAAATAAACACGATCGGACACCGAGAGGAGAAGGATGGGTAGGCCTCAAGGAACCCGGTAAGACAAGGTTGACGAAAACTCACAAAATAGCACGATTGTTGAAACAAAACCGAACTAGGAACACACACAAACATGTGGGTGAGAAAATAAACAGTTAAAATGGGACAGATAACAACCGGAAACTTAACTTTGAGAAAGTCGGCAGAGAGCCCTGAGAGAGACTTGCTGACGCTCCAAACCCAGAACCGGAACAAGTTTAATCGTGTTTGTTGAATATTTCTGGTTATTATAGTTAATATCTAATATTCTGATGTTCCCGGAGGTACCGTGTCTATCCAGAAAATAGCACGTGTAGTCCATATATCATCATTAACACAATGCTTCATGAGCCCTGTTTTGAGTGAAATTGCGATGACACTAATCTCTTAAGGAACCTATCCTTCTCGCAAACCAGGGTATCGCTGTATGCCGTCTGCTTCAGGGAGATGGGGCTTGTTATCCTTGGAAGGCAACTGAATTCAAATCTGCCACTGCCTTTCGGTTTTGAAAGCAAAGGCTAAGGATTTAACTGGGTAAAGGCAGCAATCCTTTTTAAAGGAGGTGGCCTTTGCGATTGTTAACCCGTGGGCCATCATTGGGTAAGGTGTACTACACCATTTTAGCCTCCCAATCAGGGTTACATGAAGTCATGAGAGCAGGTGGTGGGTGGCTAAGCAGGATGCTGGCACATATTGCCAGTAATGACCAAGCCTTTATGCTACACAGAGGATTCTCTCATGGAGAACAATGGCTAGGATCACCTGTCCAGTATAAGCACTACCTATAATAAGGCAATGTCAAACCACTTACATGCCAATAAAACAATCGTTATCAGAAATCTAAAAGATAAAGCTATGATGATGAATGATGAGCCTCCCTGGTTTGAAAACACCCAAATGGCTACTGGGGAAGAGCAAAATGCTTTAATTAGTAGGACAGGTCTTTATGATGGGACTTGATCAAACCCACAAATAAATCCTGTTGCTGAGGTTACCAGAACTGCAAGTTGACCTCTGAGCTTCTCAAACGTTCACAAAATTGGAACATGGTATATAAGGTCAATAAATCAAGGAAAGTTGGATGTTGTAAAGAGAGGGATGGAGTGGACAAGAACTGAAATTTTGGGGATAAGTGAACTTATATGGACTGATTTGGGACAGTTTCAATCCAACGATGACAAAGTGTTCTTTTCTGGTTACGAAACCTGCAAAAGAAATGGAGTGGCAGTGATTTGCAATATGATAACAGGGCCAGTACTGGTATACAACCCAGTCAATGATAGGTTAATATCAATGAGGTTGAAATGGACATCCAGTGAATACCACCATCATTCAGTAATATGCTCCCACTTCTACAGTAGATGAAGAAAATGTAGAGGTGTTTTATAGAAAGTTGCAGGAAAAGGTAGAACAGGTGCCTAAAGGAGACGTTTTAATTATTATGGGAACCTGGAATGCAAAATTTGGAGAAGCAGGAGCACCAGGGATTGCAGGAAAGCATGGACTTGGTATCTAGTATGAGCCAGGGTAGTGAATGCTGGAGTTCTGTTTGGAGAATGTGCTCATAATTGCAAACACATGGTTCAAACGACCCAAGCACATACGATCGACTGTATATGGACTTCACCTAAGAGGCAACAATGAAATCAGATTGACTACATTCTAATCAAAAGAAGATGGAAAAGTACTGTGCAATCTGCCAATACTCTGCCAAGCGTAGACTGTGGGACAGATCATGAACTCCTTGTGGTAAAACTCCAAATCAAATTGAGAAAGGTGGAAAAAAAAAAAACTCCAACCAGACATGACCTTGAAAAACAGAGTTGGGTTGGTGGGGGGCAGAGAGGGGACAGAGTTTGGAGAGGGGGGTTGAGGACTTGGCATGGGAAGGGGCTTTGAAGTCTTCGGGCAGGAAGGGGAAGGGTGTTAAGAACTTGAAGAAGAAAGGGGTTGAGGACTTGAAGTCACATTATACATTCCGCGGAATTTCCACGGGTCCCTGCTATTATGCTGTCAAAGGACATTCCCAGCAAACTCCGGAAATATTCCACATTCTATTAGGAACAAATTCCCTTACAACAGCCTGGGGGAGCCAGGTTATCTGCGAGTATGCAATAAAGATTAAAAAAAAAACCCCAAAAAACCGAACTGGCTTCAAAAAAAAAAAAATGTTTTGCAGAATCAAAAACTTGATTGACAGAATGCCAAATGAATTGTGATAAGGAGTCGAAGACATTGTAAGAGAAGAGGCCAAAAACAACATCCCAAAAGCAAGCAGAAATATGATGACTAAATAGCTGTCAGAAGAGGCAATAAATTTTGCAGACAGACAGAAGAAGAAAAATGAAAACCAAAGGCGCATCAAAAGGACATTAAATGGATAAATGCCAACTTCAAACAACAAGCAAGGAAACAAAGAGAAGTACTTCAAGGAGACATGCATTAAGATAGAAAGTGACAAAAGAGCAGGGAAAACAAGATATCTTTTTTTAAAGATCAGAGAGATCACAGAAAAGTTTTGGTCTCAGTTTGTGGTCCTTAAAGGGCAACCCAACCAATTTTTTTCTTCTGAAAACCATTGAGAATCATTAATCACAGTCTAATTTGAATGGGAAAAAAATTTTGGGATTAATTTTTTTGCCAATCACAAAGTGTTGAAAAAAACATACCAAGAGTGTCGATTTGCGATTTCACCAGTGACGTCACTTATGGAAGCCACCTTGATCCAAACGGCGGCTCTACATAGAGAAGCAGTGCACGTCGAGCTCGTGCAAGAAGCAGTGCAAGGTTCTCAGAATGTTGAAACTGATCAGTGGGATTTTGAAGAAACGACTGGAGACAAAATTAGTGATGAAAATGCTTTTGGGGGAATTATGGGGCCGAAAGGTTTTGAGCCTTGTGAGAATGATGCAGAGGAAGAAGGCGGAAGTGTTATTGAATATGAAACCGCTGGTCACATGGTCACTTCAGCTTGGTAGGGTTTGATTTTTCCATTTAATCCGTGGTTCAGAAGCCAAGCATTTGGCATGAATGGTTAAATCGGTTTATATATTACTCGAGCAGAAATACCCATCATCGCCTCACAGCACAGACACGGTGGACAAAATGGGAAACGAATGTTTTGTCCCACAATTGCAGGTTGACCAGGTGTCTTGTATGTTACAGGATTGTCCCGTTTCATATTTTCCTCGGACGCCATTTGTGTCCATGCCGTGTCCCACCGTCATGTCCGTGAGGTGCCGATGTCTCTCGACAGTGGATGAGGGATTGTGGGTGGATGGTGGAGGGGGGGATATTGGAGGAGGAGGATAAAGATGGTGGTGGGTATTGTGGGAGTGATGGTTGAGGCGGGTGTGGGATCATGGTGAAGTTTGTGGGGGAATGGTGGTGGATCCTGAAAGTTTGAGCTTCTCAGGTCAAATCCTCTTGGAAGAGTTGATGATACATACTGTACTGCACATACTTTCTCTCCACTATAAATCAACGTTGGTTCATTTGATTTGTAGAAATTTGTGTTGATACGTAATTATTTCAAGTGCTCTTGTGGCAACAGGTGTTTGATTCACCACTAAAATTGTCTGTGTACACGTGCCGGTAGCTGGATAGAGGTGATGTTAGTTTCGAGCGACAGCCGTTTCTTCCGCTTAATCATGGGGATTGCATCCTCGCTCAATCGTAGCAGATAACCACAAAATCTAGCCATATCTGTTGTTTCATAACAGTGCTCTGTAAAATGTTCCGAGCACAAAAGTGAACATTTTGTAGGCCCGATCCACACTTGGGTATTTCGGACAAACCTCATCCAATTTCTGGCAAACTTAGGATCTTTCGTCCATTGATATAGCATGAAACCATCTCGGTTTGTTTTACTATACAAGCACAAAGGATGCATCGACTTGGTATATTTGTGGAAAATCGAAAATTGTTCACCATTTTGCTAAATCATACCGCGATGTAAACCAGAGACAGTACAGATCTGGCAATCGACTCTCGGTTGTGACGTCACAGCTAATCTGAAGAAGAAGAAGAAGAAGAAGAAGAAGAAGAAGAAGAAGAAGAAGAAGAAGAAGAAGAAGAAGAAGAAGAAGATTTCGACTTTTAATCCCACATTTACCCACATTATAATTTGGAAATCAGAAAAAGCCACATCATATCTATTTTGTAGGGTATCAAGAGATAGATTAGCATTGAGGTGGTCTGAGCATTTCGTTTCCCTTTAACAATAGAACAAGAAATATCAGACAGAAGAAATGCAGATGGAAGGACTTTACTGGAACGCTTTAATAAACAAGATAGCAATATGATGGCAACCTTCGAAGGAAGAGAATATGAGTAAGCACCAATAATGATAGAGTGCGAGGTACGTAGAGCCCTGAAAGAGCTGGAAAATGGAAAAATGCCGATGAAATTCCAAGAGAACTCTGAGGTCGTTGGGGGGGGGGGAGGCAATGAAAGTTTTAACAGCTATCTGTACATGGATGTGGAGCAGGATTGTATGGCCCAAAAGGTGGAAGCAGTCATTCCAAATTCCATTGCAAAATAAAGAGCATGCAATTCATTACTTCATAACAACTGAAAATATTTTTTACTCATTGTGGTCATATAACTTATTTTGCATTCCTACCTCCGATATTGAACCGCAGTATTGCCACTGATTGAAGCTTGAATAACGTGTACCAAGTGGCTTCACCAATAAATCCACAAAACAGTTGAAGAAACTTTTAATTTTTATTTTTATTTATCCATGCTGAGTAAGGGGTCGTATAATGGAAGATCGTACAAAAAAGGGAAACATCGTGCAAAATAAAATTTCACATTTTCAGCGAGCCAGCTACCACCTGTTGCACCGCAGAACAACATGTGGAAACGCAGACATGTAGCACTAAAGGCCCGGTCACACCTTGACGTTTTAGCCAACGTATGCCGATTTTTGAATTTTTTTTTCTAAAACGCTGGCACACGTTGAATACGTTATGGGTAAGTTTTGATAACATTGAGAGCACGCTGAAAAACACTGCCATACATCGTTGTACGCTGGCTTTAAACGTTGTACTTTTTGGTTGTCCTCAAATTTTTTCATGCTTGAAATTTCACGACGTATGCCGGCGTATGACTCACACGTTCTGCTACGCTGGCCACAAGTTGTATGCACGGTCTGCGATCGTTGACAGACGTCAACACATGATACTTGTAAGTTAATCATAAGTTGAGACACGCCGAGGTAATGTTTAGCGTACCCGAAACTTATTTCTAACCTATGATTAACGTGTTGTTGGCACGTTACGCGATCGTTGCCACACGTCGACAGACGTTACTTTTAAGTTACTCATAGGCTGAAAGACGTCGGTATAATGGATCGTCCTTGCGTCAGCGTCCACGGCCACGGCCAGGACACTTATTTGCAGCATTCTTCAAACTTTTCTTCGGCATGACGAGGATGTTCACACTTCGATGTCTAGCTTGGCTATGATTCCAATTGTCCATCGGCAGCGTCTATTTAAAATAGTCGAGTTTGAGCGTTTTAACACGTTCAGAAGAAACGCTTCAAATTTCAAAACCCCAGCGTCAAAAAACAAAGGCGAGTGACAGCAATTTAAATCGTTCATTGTAAACAATGAAAATAGCTGAGTACCGTTTAAAAGTTGTTGAGTGTAAAAAAAATCGAATTGTTGAGCGCAAGCGTCTACTTTCAATAGTGGGGTTTGAGCGATTTAGCACGTTCAATCGAAACGATTAAAATTTCCGAGCGCCAGCGTCAAAAAACAAAGGCGAGTGACAGCAATTTAAATCGTTCATTGTAAACAATGAAAATAGCTGAGTGGTACCGTTTAAAAGTCGTTGAGTGTAAAAAAAATCCAATTGTTCAGCGCAAGCGTCTACTTTCAATAGTGGAGATGCAGCCATTTAAATCGTTGAGTGGCAGCCTATGAATTGCAAACCCTACGTCACTGGCAAAGATAAACTGCCGCACGATATGGATAAGTTAGGCTATCGTTGGGCATAGTTTGCGAACGCCGGCTTCATGATAATTATTGTTATATCGTATCTATAAGTAATCAAAGCGCTCTATGCACATTATTAGTTCATTGTGCATTTGTCCAACCCGTTATGAATAGACCTAAATTGTAAAAACAAGCTATAGCTCATTGTTGAAAAAGCCCCATAAAAAATTAGCCGCGAAGAACTTCGAACAATGGTGAAAAGATGTCTCCTACCCGTGGACACGCGGACGCAAGGACGATCCATCATAACCCACACCCTCCCCCTCACACTCACCTACTACTGCCAACATGAACAAACTACTACTAAAACTAATACTAATACTGATACTGATACTATTACTGCTGACATGGACATCGACTCAAAAAGGACTCGAAAACACTGTTGGGTTCCCCTTTTATGAGCAGCATTTTTATATACCAATTCCCAAAACCGCTGGGAACACATCTTTATATGGCAGTTGTAAGCTAGAAACACGTTCATTTATTTTTTTTTGTCGACCGGAAGACGTCATTGGAATATGTCTACATACGTGGATGTGTGTTGGGACTACGTAAAGAATTGGTTCAAAGCACGTCAAACATAAGTTAGAAATAAGTTTCGCGTAAAAAAGACATTACCGCGACGTGTTTCGACTTATGAGTAGCTTATAAGTAGCCTTTGTGGACGTGTGTAAGCGTCCACATATCGTGTGTAAAACTTATCCCCATCGCATGCGGAACGTGTGTCATACGCCGAGTACATGTTTAAAATTTCTTGACGTACTCTACTTACTACGAGGTATGATAGCGTACTTTAGCGTTCTACTCACGTATACCAAACTTACTCATACCGTATTTGACGTGCCCCAACGTTTTAGACACATTTTTCTTAGGTCGGCATACGCTGGCAAGATCGCCAAGGTGTGACTGCGATGTTGTCACTTCCATTTCTACGGCAGTTATGATTCGAATCGTTGTGCGTCAGCCTTTTAATAGGCTACGTCACGACATCGTCGGTGATGCGTGCAACGCACTATGCCTAATTTAGACTATCGTTGGGCATCGGTTGTGTAGGCCGACAACAGGTTCAGCATTCGTTGGTATAAGTTATCTATAACACAACGAAACATTCTGTGTCCATTACCAATGCGTTATACATAAGACCAAGTCGCTATGAATACGTCCGAATCTTTAAAAAAAAAACATCAAAAGTTCAACATAAGCCAGCGTTTTACATACATTTTAATACGTTGCCATCGCTGGCTAAAACGTCAAGGTGTGACCGGGCCTTAAACTTTGTTCAAGTCGATCGATATGCAGTATTCAGTGACAGTGAGCACACTACAATATTCGCACTAAGTGACTGAAGCACTCCAATGAAACGAATGATAAGAAATGGCTCGCCATGCGATTATCAATCACTGAACTGTCATATTAAACACACACCTCCCGGAGAAGCCCGAAATATCAGATATGTCCAAATTGGACATAACACTTTTTTATGAGTCGGAACTGCTGCCAAGTTTGATTCTGGAGCTTACATTTTGTAATTCAGCTTAGTTTGAGAGATTCTTGAGGTTGTCGCATGTGTGGAAATGAAATAAAGCCACGAACGCTGGCGTCTCCAGGCGTTTATAAGCATTGCAATGTACCCAGCGATTTGTGGCTATGATGAACAGGCATTCGATAATAAGTGAGGAAAGTGAAAAAAAAACTTTATCGTTAAGAAATCATTTGCGGCCTGTTCCAAGTCGAAGCATAGTTGAGCAGGCCAAAACACATAGCAGCTTCAGACCCCAGTGAGGTTACCCAGGATACACCTTAAGACCCCAGAGAGCGATAACTGAGGATGTGCCTGATAAAGAATGCAATTAAATAAGGCTATTAATTATCTTCAAAAGGGGTGTTTTCATAAACCCAAACACCCAATTTTCACTCTTGCACTTCCTTGGCGTTTTCTTAGTGTGCATTCAAAGTTTCAGGCTGCTAGATTTTGTAGTTTTGGAGTTATGGAGGAGACACACACACGTATAGATGGAACTCTTTGGACATAAGAATCTCCTTGTGATGTGGGTCAATGGTTGCATTAAATGTGATGTGATAATTTTCACACAACAGCATATGTAGCATTATCCATGACCCTCACAGTAATGGCGAAAGCTTATGAGCTTCACGACAACCCCAAAACCCACAGGTTCAAATTCCCACACCTTGCACTCATGGGTGTTTGATCTGGATTTTCACGACTCTTGATCATCCTGTATTGGGTTGGTGCCCCTAAGCTTTACGTATAAAGCTATCGAAAGCGAGAATATAATAATTTTATAAATAATGGTAATAATGACAGCAATAAGGATGATAGTAAATATGTGCTGAAATGCATTATCTGAGTACCTTAATCAGTGTAATCTTTGACGATTCTCAGGGTAAAAGGTTCATTGAAAGGAGAAGAATAGGATGGTGGAATGTGATGGAGCAGTGATTGCAAACCTTTTCAAAAGTCTCGAGTCTTGTTTGCACGGCACACTCGTGCGCCTGCGACGCCCTCTCTGGCTGTCCGCACTCCGACTCGTCTGTTTCTCTGGCCTGTCCAAGCACAGACCCATCACTCACGAACGCCATGTGAGGAGGAGCTGCAGAGAGACATGCAAGGGAAGCGTTTCCACCGAGCAAGCAAAGCAGCAAGTGCAGGAATGTGCACCTGAGAACAATTCCATTGACATGATAGCAATTACATCGCAGATGTGGAGTCGATGTGAAAATATAAAAGAGGATGCTACAGAACTTTCTTGAAATATGATAGAAAACAACAGGTGATGATATTGCAGGTAAATGGCACGACAATACACGAGCAGGTTAGTTAAGAATACTTTGCAAACTAATCATTCATTAGTTGTGATGTTGTGCATTATTGGAGTACACATGAGATTATCACTTGTGATCTCAGTATATTGGTTTTATTATGATTTGTAAGCTATGTCTCACGTTTCCAACTGACATTATCATTTACCCCAGATTTTTGCTGAAGTAAGGAGTGTGGGTTTGGGAAAGGAAGGGTGAGGGTTCATTGACAGATGAAAATACAGACAATTATGTTCATGTTTTATATTGTATCATGGATTCCAGCCAAATTATTGAGGTGATATACAATATATATATATATATATATATATATATATATATATATATATATATATATATATATATATATATATATATATATATATATATATATGTACATTTGGGTGGTCCAAAAAGTCGAAAAAATAGAATGTTGCTCCACAAGCTTAAAATTATTCTAATATGATCCAGTAACGCGCATAAAGTTTTTTAGCTTCATCGGAGGTGATTTAGAGGTCGCTCCATATGACGACTTTTAGTCTCATGACTTGAACAAATTAGGGTATGGTCAGGTATGATTATGGGTACTTCTGGATGTCTGAGGTGGAAATGGAGTGCATTTTCAAACTCTATGGGGTCGATTTACTCTAAGAAATGACTGCATCGACATTGAATTCACTACCATTTCGAAAATATGACCTAAAACAAGATTTATCATTACTGGAGTTGAGGAACTAATCCTACTCATTTCGATATTTTCTAATCTATAATTAATTTGTTGTCCGTCTAAACATTTCTAAGAGTAAATCGACCCCACTGAGTTTGAAAATGCAGTCCATTTTCACCTAGGACGTTCAGAAGTGTACGGATTCGCATCTCACCATACCCTAATTTAATATAATAATAACTAAATAAATAACTAACATATTTTTCATGAATCATTCAATCTAAAACAGTGGATGTTGGGCCGGCTAGAAATAAGTTCAGGCGGGAGTGGAGACAGCAATAGAGGTGGAGATGATAGTGGTATTTGGTAAATGAGACAAAATATTCTAATAGTTTGTAATTCCATTGATTGAAAAATTAGGGTATGGTGAGATGCGAATCCGTACATTTCTGAACTTCCTAGGTGAAAATGGACTGCATTTTCGAACTCAGTGGGGTCGATTTACTCTTAGAAATGTTTAGACGGACAACAAATTAATTATAGATTAGAAAATATCGAAATGAGTAGGATAAGTTACTCAACTCCAGTCATGATAAATCTTGTTTTAGGTTATATTTTCGAAATGGTAGTGAATTCAATGTCGGTACAGTCATTTCTTAGAGTAAATCGACCCCATAGAGTTCGAAAATGCACTCCATTTCCACCTCGGACATCCAGAAGTACCCGTAATCGTACCTGACCATACCCTAATTTAACCAAATCATGAAACTAAAAGTCGTCATATGGAGCGACCTCTAAATCACCTCCGATCAACTTAAATTTTTTTTGCACGTTACTGAATCATAGTGGAATAATTTAAGGCTTGTGGAGACAACATCTGAATTTTTTTTTATATTTTTTTGCTGTTTTTGGACAACCCTAATATACATATATATACATATATATATATATATATATATATATATATATACATATATATATACATATATATATATATATATATATATATATATATATATATATATATATACAGTACAGAGAGACAGAGAAAGGTGTGTGTGTGTGTGTGTGTGTGTGTGTGTGTGTGTGTGTGTGTGTGTGTGTGTGTGTATATATATATATATATATATATATATATATATATATATATATATATATATATATATATATATATATATATATATATATATATATATATATATATATATATATATATATATGCCTATAAATAAATGTAAAAATATATAAATATATCTGAAAACTAAACGGGCTTCGTGTGCCATAAAACTTTCAAAACGTCGTGCAGACGTGCAAAACTAAAACTTTGATGTATATAAACAACAATAATTTACAACAGGAGTATATTGTCATATATACTATAGTTAAACATAGTCCTCTTGAAAATATGTAAAAAAAAACCTTTTCATTGCATCATTTCATCCTTTTATGCATCACGGTTTCTGATTGGCCTTCGCATGAGCTCTGCACACACTTGAGAAATTACAATAGAGATTTACTTCAAGATTTACATGGAAATTTCACATCAATCTTGCACTTAGTGAAATGCTACTGCAGTACTGCACGTAGGTGTCTGTTGAAGCGAGTTTATGGAGCGTTTTACATTGTGGAATAGTTTAAAGGAATTTCATGGCTGCACAGTCATAATTGCACAAATCTGAAGTATCGCAAATATGATACTTGTGTAACTGTACATGTGTGTTTTAATCAGTGTGGTACGTTTTATACCTGGCATCCCCTCCCTTCTATATTCACTTGTGTACAAGTTAAGCTTTCAGCATCCACCCCACCCTGCTCCCACTCTTCCAATCTCCGTCCTTTTCGGAAGCAGTGGCCGCCTGTTGACCCGGAGTAGTCAACATCATGTGGTCTCCACTCTGGATTCGCTCGGATTCCCGATACTTATGTCGAGAGCCAGCCATGCTCTAATATTTACCGGCTCCTTGCACACAGCGAGTGCAAACATCCAGCGGTCGCCTCGTCGCACATGCTCCACATTTTTAGGAACACACTCGGTCTGTCCCTCACATGAGCTGCGCACATTGGATATGATGCTAACTTGATACTTATTCTCGTTTGAAGTTTATTGCACAAATCAGTTCATGTTCTTTGCCAACTTTGTAGGGACAATAATTGTATTGCACCTTTACCATATTACATCATCTCATGCACACACAGAAAATACATGTACTGTACTGTATATACAAAAGAAAACGGGCAAAATCACGAACCTTAATTTTTTTTATTTGAAGTTATTGCATTAGACATGTCAAAGTATCTTTCAAATAATCTTGAGGATGAACAAACGTTACAAAAAAAAACAGGTAAAAGAATGAGAAGAAGTAGAATAAGAGGCAAATTAACGGGTAGTTAGATTCATGGCACCAAAGTAAACTTGAGGTGCGGTCGCTTTGTGAGATTGAGGTGCGGTCGCTTTGTGAGATTGAGGTGCGGTCGCTTTGTGAGATTAAGGTGTAGTCGCTTTGTGAGATTGAGGTGCGGTCGCTTTGTGAGATTGAGGTGCGGTCGCTTTGTGAGATTGAGGTGCGGTCGCTTTGTGATATTGAGGTGCGGTCGCTTTGAGGTGTGGTCGCTTTATGAGGTTGAGGTGCGGCCAATTTGTGAGGCCGAGGTGCGGTCGCTTTGTGAGGCCGAGGTGCGGTCGCTTTGTGAGGCCGAGGTGCGGTCGCTTTGTGAGGCCGAGGTGCGGCCAATTTGTGAGGGCCGAGGTGTGGTCGCTTTGTGAGGTCGAGGTGCGGCCAATTTGTGAGGGCCGAGGTGTGGTCGCTTTATGAGGCCGAGGTGCGGCCAATTTGTGAGGTCGAGGTGCGGCCAATTTGTGAGGGCCGAGGTGTGGTCGCTTTATGAGGTTGAGGTGTGGTCGCTTTGAGGTTGAGGTGTGGCCAATTTGTGAGGTCGAGGTGCGGTCGCTTTGTGAGGCCGAGGTGCGGTCGCTTTGTGAGGCCGAGGTGCGGTCGCTTTGTGAGGTCGAGGTGTGGTCGCTTTGAGGTTGAGGTGTGGCCAATTTGTGAGGTCGAGGTGCGTTCGCTTTGTGAGGTCAAGGTGCGGTCGTTTTGTGAGATCGAGGTGCGGTCGCTTTGTGAGATTGAGGTGCGGAACATCTGTGGCAGTTTCTCCGAGGATGTGCGAAGATCGAATCCTGAAACTATGAGTGCAAGGAACTGTGCAGGAGATTATGCAGAACATGTCTTGGTCCCTCGAGCACGTAACTCGGGCCAGTTCGCCCCAAATCCTCCTCGGGCTGCGTGCAAATGAGGACATGTGCCGTGCTAACAATGACTCCTGCGGTGTCAGTAAAGAAAGACCAAGATACAGGGTAATCAGCAGGTGGCAAAACTTAGTAATTCATTTGTCAAGTTGTCCTTTGGACTGTCGCATGCAGATTGTCGTTATTATTGAGGGGGGGGGGGTTGTGTGGCCTCAAAAAGGTTTCCGAGCAGACAGCTGGCATGCCGCAGAATCGATCGTTCTACACCAACTTTATCGAATTTATTTTCGGGAAGCTCCAGTCTTAATGTGTACTGACATGTATAAAACATGGCCTGAAGGAAAATTTCCTAATTTTGATGCATGTGTGACATTGCAAAACAGATCCAACTGGTGTTAGTGGATTGTAGAACGCATTCCATATTTTAAATAATGTGTTTTTGGGGGGGTGCGGGGGGGGGCATGGGTTTGGGTAAAAATCACACATTATCAACCACATAACACCTCTTGAAGAGACCCCCACCAACAGCACTCCGAACACATGCACACAATCACCGATGAATGCTCAAACTACCTAAAAGTTCTAATAATATCCCGATACCCCTCTATCTCCATAACTTCCAGGTATCTATCTAATTCCAATTTAAACGTATCCACTGTTTGTGCTGCCACTACCTTTCCAGGAAGACAATTCCATGCATTAACTACTCTGAGTGAAAGAGTAGTTAATGTCTTAACTACTCGTCTTAACTCTCCTCTTCTTTACTCTTAGGCTGTGGCCTCTGGTTCTATCACTGTCTACTCTGTTGAATAATTCCTATTCACTTATTTTATCTCTACCTTTCATTATCTTAAACATCTCTATCATATCATCTCGTAACCGCCTCCTTTCTAGTGTATAAAGCCCTGTCTCCTTCAACCGCTCCTCATATCTGAGACGAGCTCTGCCCGGAATCAATCTAGTAACCCTGCGCTGAACCCTCTCCGTGACATCTTTGTCCTTCCTGAATTGTGGTGACCAGAACTGCACACAATATTCTAGATGTGACTCCCACTAAATTCCTGTACAATGTTAACACCACCTCTTTTGATTGAAAATTGATCCCCCTCCGAATACCCTGTTTGTTTTACCTATAGCTGCCTGGCACTGTGCTGCCTGCTTACCTCCTGTATCTATTACCACCCCCAGATCCTTCTCCTGTGTGACACGCTCCAAAATGACCCCTTACATCCTGGTAATCTCTATTTTCATTGTTCTTTCTCATCCCCAACACCTTACACTTCCTCAGATTAAACTCCATTTGCCAATCTTTTTCCCAATCTATGCAGGTATCAATACTTTCCTGCATCTGATCACCACCCCCTCTGCTATCCACCTCACCTCCAAGCTTTGTGTCATCTGCAAATTTGGAAATCTTGCTCTTCACCCCACTAAACAAATCGTTGATGTAAATAATGAATAGTAACGGTCCGAGTAGTGATCCCTGAGGTACCCCGCTACTTCCATCCTCCCAGCAAGACGTCCTCTCACTCACAGCCACTCTTTGCTTCCTACCACGAAGCCAGTTTGCAATCCATTTAGCTACCTGACCAGCCACTCCACAAGCCCTCACTTTGGCTCACAACCTCCGATGTGGTACCTTATCAAATACCTTCTTGAAGTCTAGATATACTGTGTCCACTGCCTTTCCCCTAATCCACCCAATGAGACACTGCTTCTAAGAACTCGAAAATATTTGTTAGACAGGAACTACCTTTGGTAAGCTACATGCAGATTGAAGACTTATCTTATTGTGGGAACTGGATGAGTTCATATGTTTTTTTTTTACACCGGTATTGCTTTTATACCGGTGTCACTCGTAGGCCACCGACTCGCCACAGGGTTTCTAAAGTACACCAGATTCATATGAATAACAAGTTAGCAATTGTTTTAATACCAGCCACGAGGACAAAGAAAAGCACGATTGCTTGTACAGAGCCGAGGAGCTCGGATGCTGAGGTTTAAAAGTTAAATCCCACTGCACTTACTTCTTGGTACGTCTTGACGTCGTATGTTTCACCGTTCCGAGACGCCGAGTGCATCAAAGCTTTTAAAATCGTGTACAGTATTTAACCATAACACGTACTCTTATTACTCATGTTACACAAAAGACTTGGCCATCATTCACTATGACTGGTGGTGGCTTTATGATTAGGGTGGTGGGCTTGGGATCTGAGGATCCTGAGTTCAAATCCTGCTTTGCTGTTGAATTAATACCAGGTGGGGTTGACTCTGCCTGTCATCCTTCCGAGGTTGGCAAAATGAGTGCCAGCTTGCTGGTATTCTGTGTCGGAGTGGCGACCCGTCCAGGATTGTGCCCAATAGCCAAGGAGACTGCTTCGGCAGCACCAACGCTCTGCACAGAGGGTATGGTCCCAATGGATGGATGGATCATTCACTCAGGGGAGAATAAAACAAAAACTTGAAAATAAAGTAAAAGTGTTGTATGGAGAAAAGAAAAGCAGTCTTTCTTTCTCTCCTTCACCTTACAAATATACAAGAGAATGCGGAGGAAAATGGATGGGGAAGATGGGCAGTGGCGATGTGACGTGATGGGTGTATTGTATGTGAAGTGATACAATCACCACATCCAAAACTCCACACTGGTTCGTGTTCCCATGCCTTGATTCCAATCACTCGTGTACTCTCCAAGAGTGCTGCCCCCGGGGCAGCTCATCAAACATGATTTCCCCCAGAGCCACAATTACTTTCAGACAACACAACATAATTCCCCCCATTCTGAAATAAACCCCTTATCAATTTCGAAATCCAAGATCCACAATCTCAACCCAAAACTGAGACTAACATTTTCTATCACATGTGATCAAAGATTTAATGTTCATTTTGAAGTAGTTTGCACCATATTCATGGATTATGAATTTTATGTACACTGGTAATCTCTCAAGTATTGAGGATGATTCCGAATTCGACCAGATTTGCATTTGCCAGGTTGTGGCCCAGCTGAGTCATTGCGACGCTGAGATTGATCCTCATCTGGAAGATTTTGTGCAAAGAAGAGACAGTTGTCATCGTTCTCTGCATCTTGGATGTTGGTTGTTACCAGTCATCGTGCATTCCACTTTGTGCCATCTCCAAGTAGGTAGCTATGATGACCCAGTTGCTGAAAGATCTGTTGGGGGGTTGATAGTGAAGTCGCTAGTTTATGTGTGCTGTTGGGGCGTTTCGCTCTAACCCATTGGCCCACTGCCATTGAAGGTGATTTTGCTCTCCACCGCTTGTCTGCGTATTCCTTTATTTTCTGCTGTCACTTCACAATAGACTTTGCCATCACTTCAGTCTTTGCATCTGCCGATTTAGATGGTTTGAGGAGACTAAGTGGCAGGCTCAAGTTATGCCCCACCATGCGTCTTCGCGGTCATTGAATGAGGTGTAGAACGATATAAGCACAACAGAGTATGAAGAGCCTGATCATATGCTTTAATGCTTTTATGCTCTCTTTGATGACTCTGTTGAACCTCTCCACTCCACCGTTGCTCTGTGGATTATACCGTGTTGTTTGGTGATGTCTGATGCCATTGGCCTTGAGGTATTGTGTGAATTCCTCAGATGTAAATTGAGGTCCGTTGTCTGTCGTAATGGACTCGGGAAGCCCCCATCTTGTAAACATCTTGTCCAGGACGCTGATAATGGATGAAGTTGTAATCAAACTGGGAGCCGCGATCTCAGGCCATTTGCTGTGAAGATCATGGACTACGATTAAATACTTCTGGTTGTGAGGTGCAGCTCGAACCTCACCGAAGATGTCCACCCGCAGCTGTTGCCATGGTTTCTCCGGCCATAATGGAAGTTGTAGAGGAGCAGGACGTGGATCTCCTGCTATCTCGCTGAGGATGCATGCTTCGCAATTATTCACAAACTGTTTGATGCTTGTGCCAATACCCGGCCACCATACCGAATCACGACATTTCTGTTTCATTTTGATGATGCCAGGATGTCCCTTGTGAGCGAGATGCATCACTCGCTGCTGTAGTTCTTTTGGGATCACCGCACGGGTGCCACGGGCAAGACAACCTTCATCAAAGATAGATAGCTCATACCGAATCCTGTAGTTGGGTTGTAGCTCCTCTGTGATTTGTTGAGGCCAGTCAGTTTGGAGAAAATTGCGCAGTCTTTGGAGAATTTCATCCTGTTGAGATTTTGATTTGAGCTCGTCACGAGGGACTAAATTTGCGGTTGCATTTGCAATAACGGTATTTACAAAGGCGTCAACTTCATGAATAACCTCGTTCTTGGTGTTCCCTACTGGGGTCATACAACTGAGCATGTCCGCCACTTGATTACGAGACCCCGCCAAGTATTCTATGTCAAAGTCATACTGGTAGAGATGGTCTGACCACCTGTAAATTTGAAGTGGTCAATGTCCAGATCCCGACGTAGCGAGTAGTGTTGTCAGTGCTTGATTTTCTGTGCGGAGTGTGAACTTTCTGCCATACAGATAGACGTGCCAGTGTTCACATGCATGGACACACGCTCGTGCTTCATGTTCCCCTGTGGAGTACCTGCATTATGACTCTGAAAGTGTGTGAAATGTGAATGCTACAGGTTGTTCGCGACCTGTGATCCATTGTGAAGTACTGCTTCCACTGCCGTACCCGATGCATCCGTCGTGACGGTAGTCTTTGCATTGGGATCAAAATGTGCGAGGACTGGAGATGTGACCTTCTACTTCAGCATGACAAATGCATGTTGTTGGGTATGAGTCCATTCCCAGGGCACATCCTTGTGCAGTAGTTTACAAAGAGGTTCAGTGATCCCTGTGTAGTTGGGTACAAACGAGGTAGAAGTTGGTATTCCCGAGGAATGATGCAATATCTTTTGCATTTGACGGAGTAGGAAGAGTCCAAACTGCTTTGATGTTGTCCTGCATTAGGTACACCCCGTTGGCTGTCACATGATATCCTAAGAAGTCAATCTCTGATGCTGCAAAGGTACACTTTCCATCATTCAGCGTCAAGTTGTGTTTCGCCAGTTGTGACATCACTTCATCCAGCCGCTGATCGTGTTCTGCTTTGTCTTTCCCATAGACGACATCATCAGAGGTTGAGAGTTCCTTCAATACCAGACAGGACTGAAAAAGACGAACTTCTGAAATGCACTTGGTGCAGAACTAAGGCCGTATGGCATTCTACGATACTGGAGCGTGCCTTCATGAGTCACGAATGCAGTCAAATGTCTGCTCTGCTTTGCTCGAGGTACCTGTTGGTAACTTCTCCTCAAATCTAGCTTTGTGAACACTGTGGAACCGTGGAATTAAGCAGAAAGTTCATTGATGGTTGGAAGTGGGTAATTATCAGGAACAACAGCTTTACTCACCGACTTAAGATCAACACAAAGTCGTAACTCTCCATTCTTACATCGTGCAATGAGGAGATTCAACACCCATGGAGAAGAATCAATGCATTCAATGATTCTCTCTGATTCGAGGGACTTTAGCTCCTTAGAAACCCCTTCACGAACAACTAATGGTAGACGTCTCAAATCTTGAGATACTGGTGGAACCACACGGTCCACTTGAAGAGCGTGACAGTAACTATTACACTTCCCAAACCCAATAAACAGGGAAGGGTACAGGTGTTTGTATGCATTGTCTTTGTCTGCAATCATGGGGATGTGTGTACCGCTGTGGTCTGAAAGTTTGAACGCAAGCTTGTCGAACAGATTAACACCCATTAGGCTCTTGCCTTTTGGAACATAAAAGGTGAAATTGTTGAGCTTGATACCTTTGTAGCTAACAGGAACAGTTATCGTTCCCAGCACCCAGATGATGGAGTCATCATAAGCTTGAAGTGCAGATTGCACAAAGTTGAGTGGATGAGACGAAAAGTGCTTATATTATGATAGAGATTGTCACACACAATGGAGACTTTTTCCCCAACATCAATGAGTAGTGATACTGAAATCCTCGCGATATCAACTTCACAATCCTTGAAGTTGCGCCCTTGCTGAGGACAGAAAGGCATTTTGTCTGTGATGGTGTACACCGCGTGTTGTCGTTCAACATCAGAAGCACTTGGTTCATCAACCTGACGAACGGATGATGTCCGCTTCTTTGATGACCTGCATACTTGTACAAAATGGTTCATTTTAAAAGAAGCACTGCATTGTTTTCCACGTGCAGGACATTGTGCTTTGACACCATGTTATCGACTACAAGCTTGACATGGCTTCGTTCGAGGTGTGTTGGCAGGGCGTGGATGGAGCTGCAGTTGTCGGTTGGTTCGAAGCCCTTGTGTAGGAGTTGTCTGCAACCGTGGTGCCTGTTGCATTCCTGGTGTTGAGGTTGCTGGAGATGTATGAATCAGCTTAGAATCCATCATGGCTGATTCGATCTGGATAGACAGAGCTGTGGCCTTCTCTAAAGTGAGTCAATCATCCTCCATTAGCAACTGTTCCCGAATACGAGGAACGGAAGTCTTGTCTACGAACTGATCTCTGATGAGCTCATCTGTTAAAACCCCAAAATTACAGGTAGCAGTCAGTTCAGAAAGTGAAGCAACATATTGTTGGCCAGGTTCACAATTTCTCTGGTCGTGTTGACGGAATTGATACCGTTCAACCACAGTGTTCTTTTTCAGCCCAAAGTAACTCTCAAGTGCACTCACCATATTCACGGGATAAAACAGGATTTTTTTTTTTCCAATCGAGGCCAACGCAACATAGGCTATAAGTGAGTGTGAAAATAACGCAGATGCCTCTTAAATCAGTGGTGAAACTTCTTCCGTATTTTACAGAAATCCGTATTTTTCTAATGACCCGCATGTTTTTTGGTCAGGTCAAGCCAAATTAGATCTGTGACCTGCTACAGGTACCATGTAAACCTGTACTCACCTGTTTCATGGTTGGGTTGTCGACGACTAAACCGTCTCTCCCACCAGGTTTCCTGGTGAGGAGGGTGTGTGGATATGGAGGATTGAAAACAACAACCTGTCAAAGGGCGGAGGAACAATCGAAGGGTGAAGGGACACCTTGTGAGCCAACGGCCATCCATTTCTAGTGCCCAAATGTGTCTGCGGACGTCCTCCTGCAGTTGGGTTACCTTTTTTTTGAGGAGATTGGTGGCAGGATTTGCACTTCAGTCACCATAAAACCCTTCACTACACAAAACATATGAAAAACGCAAAGAAAACTAAAAAAACTCACTCTGTGGGAGTACCTCCTGTGCAGCTACCCTTCGCTCACCGGATGACGGGATTGTGGAAAAGCCTTCGGGACCCCCAATCTTTGATGACAGAAGGGAAAATGTGGTAACCTTCCCGGGTTGGATTGTGGTAGTGTGTGTCAGAGTGGTGCTGAGGTGTCGTCCACCAGACGGCGGTCTCCTTGGGTTAACCTGAGGCGGTCCTTTGGGGTGGGTGCCTGGAATGTCCTATCCCAAAGAGAGGATGATCACCTGTCTATTATCATCTGAGCTCAAGCGTTTGAACATTGGTATTGCAGCACTCTCTGAGGTTCGAAGACCGGATAGTGGCGAGATCATGGCGGGTGGTTACACATACTATTGGTCTGGTCGCTCTGATGGTTACCATGCCCGAGGGGTTACTGTAGCTGTGTCCAATAAGCTGACTCTAATGATAATTAAGGTAACATCAGTCAATGAGCGTATTATGAGACAAAGGATTTCTCACTCCTTGGGTGTCATTTCCCTGGTCTCTGTATATCCTCCGATTGAGGCGAGTGATCTCACCGTGAAGGACGCATTCTATGCCACGCTCGAGTCTGTGGTTGATCAGTGCCCCAGGCGAGATACTATTGTCGTCTTGGGGGATTTCAATGCATCGACTGAAACTGACAGGGACAGTTTTGACACATGTGTTGATCCCCATGGGTCTGGAACTGTGAACCAGAACAGCACGAAGTTCCTTGACTTTGCAAGAAGTCATAGCCATCAGGTGGCTGGTTTATGGTTTCAGCGTCCACAGGCTCATCGCTGGACTTTGTATTCCAACACTGGTAATGTAGCAAAGGAGAATGACCATGTGCTCGTTGATGGTTGCTGGAGGATGATCCAGAACTGCAGGGTCTACCGGAGTGCTCAGTTCCTCAATACTGACCACAGACTTCTTGTAGCAACTCTGAAGTTGATGCTTAGTTCTGGGAGAATGGTACGATCTCAGCCTGGGCTGGATGTTGGCAAGCTGAAGGATGAAAGGTCAGCTGAGGAGTTTGTGAACAGGCTGAGTGGGGACTTGGGGGAGGGGGGGTCTGGATGCTCTGGGGGATCCTGAAGAGTTGTCGAGTGCCTCACCACTACCATCCTTGATGTTGCTGGTGGATGTCTTGGAACTCACCGGAGGGGGAAGAATAATTTTGTCTCTCAAGAGACACTGGATACCATTGACCAGAGTCACAGGGCCAGGCTGAATGGCAGAGCTGAGTTGTTCATGGAGTTGAGGCAGAAAACTGCACATGTGCTGAGGGTGGACAAAGAGACCAATGTGCGAGGAATCTGTGAGGGGGTAGAGCATCACCTGTGGTCAAGTGATTCTCATCCCAATTATAGGGGAGTTCATGCATTGCATTTCCCCAAGCCCTTCCCTCGGTGGACTGCAATTAGAGTGGAGGGTGGTGGGCTCTTGACAGAGGAGTCCGAAGTGAAGGCCCACTGGGCCGGTTTCTTTGAGCAGCTATACCAGGCTGACCCACCAGCTGTTGAGTTGGATGTCAGGGGTGTTACTATCCCAACTACTGAGCCTCCAATCAACTGTGATCCACCTTAATTTGTGGAAACACAGGCTGAGGTGAACTGGTTGAAATGGGGCAAAGCTCCAGGGATCTGTGGCATCCATGCCGAACTTCTCAAGGCTGGTGGAAATGCTGCACTCATGTCGTTGCATGCAGTTCTGTGCTCTGCCTGGAACACAGGCATCATCCCAACTGACTGGAAGGAGGGGTCTTGTTGTCCCTCTTTGGAAAGGGAAGGGTGACAGCAAGGACTGAAACAACAACCGAGGGGTGACACTGGTCTCAGTGACGGGCAAGGTCTTTGCTCGGATAATTCTTGATGGGGTTCACCACCAATTGATTGAGCAGCTGTGCCCAGAGCAGAGCAGTCAGGCTTTACACCAAAGAGGTCAATGATTGATCGTGTCCTTGCTCTTCAGGTCCTCACTGAACGCAGACGACAGTTTTTGCAGGGGCTGCTTGCAGCTTATGTTGATATCTGAAAGCGTTTGATTCAGTGAATCGGGATGCCCTCTGGAGGATTCTTGCTCTTCATGGTGTGCCACCGTAACTGATCAATCTGATGTCTGAACGATACTCTGGTACTGAGAGTGCTGTGAGATGTGGTGATACCATCTCTGACTTTTTTCTAGTTCTTACTGGAGTTCAATGGGGGTGTGTACTGGCCCCCATACTTTTCAGTGCTTGTATGGACTGGATTCTTGGGAGGATGTTGGAGAGATCAAGCAGTCGTGCATCGCTTGGGAATGTCAAGTTCTCTGACCTTGATTTTGCAGATGATGCGGAGACTATGGATATCCTTTTCAGTGTCCACGAGGTGCTGAATGAGGAGTCTGAGTCACAGGGATTGTGGGTTTCCTGGGTCAAAACTAAGAACCAGGCTTTCAGTGACATCTTGGATGCTGCTATCTTGTCTTTACCCATTTGTGGTGAGGATGTTGAGATCACCGAGAGATTCACTTACCTTGGCAGTGATATTCACATCTCTGCTGGCTGTGAGGCAGTGGTCAGTAAATGTCTGGGTCGGGCCTGGGTCATCCTGGATTTACTGGATCATGGGTGTGGCGCTGTCAGTACCTGTGCAGGAGGATGAAAGTCTGAATCTTCAGGTCATTGGTGCTTCCACTCTTGCTCTACGGATGTGAGACTTGGACTCTGACCAGGGATCTGAGATGAAGACTTAATTCCTTTGGTATCAGGTCTCTTCGGGAAATCCTTGGCTGTCGCTTGTCTGACTTTGTGTCCAACGAGCGGTTGTTGAGAGAGTCTCAAATGAGATTTGTTACCTGCATAGTCCGTGAGCGTCAGCTGCTGCTGTTTTGACAGACATGTGGCTCGTGTTCCTGACGCTGATCCTACTCACCAGATTTTCTCAGCGAGGGACCCTCGTGAGTGGAGTAGGCCAATGGACCAACCACGTGCATCATGGTTACAGCAGGTTGATCAGCATCTTAAGGAGATGGGGGTTGGGCCAGGCATCTGCCTGGGGCCTGGCCAGACGGAGGCCCTGGAGTACCGGCGGATGGTGGATGCGGTGACATGCTGCTCCAGCGCATGCTTCTATCCCAGCCCTGACCTGACCATATGTTCGTCATCCTAAAGGCATGCCGCAATTGTCAGAATTTTAGGTGCAGTTCCAATATGCTGATTTGTTTCTTCACCCATTTCATCCGGATGGGGTGAAATAGTGGGACAGATAACAGCAATTTTTGAGAGGAATCGTGCAAATTATGATACAAGCATCAAATTTGGCACATTTGTTCTCCAGGGGATTCTAATCAAATTTGCCTGATTGGCCATTTGAAAATCCAAATTTTGAAAAATTTGAAAAAATAAAATAAAACTTCAAAAAAGTCAAAATCACGAATCAAAGTTGGATGTTGGCTGAGATTGGTGAATGTTTCAGAAACATCATCAAAGACGTTCCAAGTCTGCCATGCAGTTTTCTTCCCTTTACCACGGAAGGCAGACACGACGACGTCACATCCAGTGAACGCATGGAAGTATGGGATCCCTCGAGCTTTCTCAGGCCCTATTGCAGAAACTACCTCATGCACTGGAATCCATCGCTCCTTGGCTCCTTGGCCAAAGGCAATCCACATGTTCTCAAGACCTAGTTCCTGTAATATAAGGGTGGCAGTACAGATATTGCTATGACTAGTACGTCCGTGTCATTAGCCTTAATGATAACGGACTTGCTACCATCCGTCGTTGCATCCCTGGCGTGTACAAATATTCGAGTGTCAGCTTCTTCATTGCAACATGGACACACAACATTAGTGACTTCCTCGTGTTGCTAATGGCATCTTCTCCTTTTGTGACAATGACTGTGCTTGTCGTCTGTGCTTCACACATCTTTTCCACAAGGAAGTGAAATGGCTCAGTCTTGTTGCTGTCATCTCGAAGAAAGCTTCTCCAGTTACTTGGGGTCTCACTGGTTCCTGTTACTCTTCTTCTGATTCCTTGCCCCCTTTTCGACCTTGCCTTGGACTTCAGACTTGACTTCTTGTACACATCAAACACTACGTCCACCCTCTCGTACCTGGCACCATGGGATTCCACTTTTGGGATGATGTCTTCTTTAGCATAGTCATCAAATATCTTTGAAGTGCATGGAGGTAGGGCATTGATAAGTGCTGAGCCATCAATGATGACTGCATCTCCCCTAGGTTCTCTGTCTGGGATGTTCACTTGCGCTTCAAGAATTTCAGCCAGCTGTGAATTCAAATATTTTTTTGAAGTTTTTTTTTTTCTTTTTGAAATTTTTCAAAATTTGGATTTTCAAATGGCCAATCGGGCAGATTTGATGAGAAAGCCCTGCAGAACAGAAATGCCAAAATTTGATGCTTGTATCATAATTTGCACGATTTTTCTACTATCTACTACACTAAAAGACTAATGCAGTAAATTATCATGCCCACCATTATGTGAATTCGGCCCATGGTAGTTTTTTATGAGGTATTTTGGTCAAAGTTTGCCGGCTACAAAAGGTTGTAAGCGCGTTACCGTGATTTGATGACCGCCAGGCAGGAAAACGTCTGTCTATGTCGGTGTTAATACATATCCTTCTTTCTTTGCCAGCAGATTCATCTGTATTGCCTATCACGTTGGAATGGCATTTGTATTCGTTTCGTTTTCCTCACGAGTGTTTGTTAATATTTTATTTTGCTATATTAATGGTATAGTGTTAATTGGATTGATGTTGTTTGGAATGAAAATATAGAGAGATTAAGTTCAAAGAAGACAGGACTTGGAAAAGGAAAAGGCGTGGTTTCCCCGATCGGAATGGAAGGCTGTGATGTTCATTCATCCCTCGTGGGCGATTTATAATAATAGCTGTAGAAGTCCACCTGAATTATCACCAAGACAGGGCTCATTATTTTCTCCTTCGGAAGAATTCTTCTTCAATCGTCTCACAAGGGGTCGAGCAGAACACCTCGGATGTCTTTTCCTTCCACGTTAAAGATCCGCCTGTTTGGCGTTTTGGGCGCGAACGACCACCATTTGTTGGTGCTGATGAGACGCACTCCACTCTACGGAGATGTCCTATGCCTGGTGTTGTGCTGAAAAGGGCAACCCTTATTCTCATGGAGTTTCGTTGGTAACGATTCTTCCCCTGATATTGGCACCTTCTGGTGGCTTGTGTGTAAATACGAAAGAGCCCTTCTTTGCCTTTGTGGTACCTTGGACTTCTCGCGCTGCCTCACACGGGTTGGTGCAACTCGTCTGAAGAGTCGGGCGTCGATTTCTTCTTGGATCCTTCATCAACATTCCTGCCTTTGGCCCTGCAGTGTTCCAGAGGGCTAATTCAGCTTTAAGTACCTTGGCAACTTACCATTTGCTTGTGGCATTTGAACTCCTTTCAGGTGTATTCCCGTCACCTACACATTCACAACTCCAACTGCTGGCCTGGTAATGAATGACGTCATTCTGTCGGAACGTGATTTGTTGATTTTGAGATAAAGACTTTATATCACCTATCTACCTATATAACACAGTGTGTACTTGTCTGTCCCCCTTCATAAGGCCGATTTGAGTTGGGTTTTAAAGGCCAATTTTTAAACACGACTGTGTGTTCACTGCGGTCTATTTTTCAGGATTTAAAAAAAACTGGAAAAAACATTTTTCACAAAAGAGTAATTACGTCTCTTCTATTGGAAATGTAGACGGTGACTTGCAACCGGGCATCAAGGGCAGTCAGGTCAGGTATGGGAGCATGTGCCAGAACAGCACGTCGCTGCGTCCACTTTCCGCCGGTACTCCAGGGGCCTCCATCTGGCCATCCCCCAGGCAGATGCCAGGCCCATCCCCATCTCCTTGAGATGATGGTCAACCTGTTGCAACCATGAGGCACGTGGTCGACCCACTGGCCTCCTCCACTCATGAGACTCCCTCGCTGAGAGAATCTGGTGAGCAGGATCAGAGTCAGGAAAACGAGCCACATGTCCATACAGCCGCAACTGACGCTCACGGACTATGCAGGTAACAAATCTCATCCGAGTCTCTCTCAGCAACCGCTCGTTGGACACAAAATCCGACCAGCGATAGCCAAGGATTCTCCGAAGAGACCTGGTACCAAAGGAATTAAGTCTCAGTCTCAGATCCTTGGTCAGAGTCCAAGTCTCGCACCCATAGAGCAAGACTGGAAGTACCAAGGACCTGAAGACTCAGACTTTCGTCCTCCCGCACAGGTACCGGCAGCGCCACACCCCATGATCCAGTGAATCCGTGACTCCCCAGGCCCGACCCAAACGTCTATTGACCTCTGACTCGCAGCCAGCAGAGACATGAATATCACTGCCAAGGTAAGTGAATCTCTCCACGACCTCAACATCCTCACCACAAACAGACACAGACAGGACAGCAGCATCCAAGATGTCACCGAAAGCCTGGATCTTAGTTTTGACCCAAGAAACCCGTAATCCCAACGGCTCCGACTCCTCATTCAGCACTTCGAGGGCCCCCAAGAAGATGTCTAAAGTCTCCGCAAAGATGACTGCATCATCTGCAAAGTCAAGGTCCGAGATCTTGACATTCCCAAACGATGCACCGCAACTTGATCTCTCCGACATCCTCCCTAGAATCCAGTCCATACAAGTGCTGAAAAGTGTGGGGGCAAGTACACATCCCTGACGAACTCCAGTAACAACTGGAAATAAGTCAGAGATGGTACCACCACACTTCACAGCACTCTCAGTACCAGAGTAGAGTTCAGACATCAGATCGATCAGTTTTGGTGGCACCCCACGAAGACCAAGAATCCTCCAGAGGACATCCCGATTCACTGAATCGAACGCTTTACAGAGATCAACATTGGCTGCAAGCAGCCCCTGCCGAAACTCTCGTCTGCGTTCGGTGAGGACACGAAGTGCAAGGATACGGTCAATCGTTGACCTCTTTGGTGTAAAGCCTGACTGCTCTGGACGCTGGTGCTCAAGCAGATGGTGGCGAACCCTATCGAGAATTATCCGAGCAAAGACCTTGCCCGGCACTGAGAACAGCGTCACCCCTCGGTAGTTGTTGCAGTCTTGGCGATCACCCTTCCCTTTCCAGAGAGGGACAACAAGGCCCCTCTTCCAGTCAGTTGGGATGATGCCTGTGTTCCAGGCAGAGCACAGAACTGCATGCAACGACACGAGTGCAGCATTTCCACCAGCCTTGAGAAGTTCGGCATGTATGCCACAGATCCCTGGAGCTTTGCCCCGTTTCAACTGGTTCACCGCAGCCCGTGTTTCCACAAGCGTAGGTGGACCACAGTTGATTCGAGGGTCAGCAACAGGGATTGTAACACCCTTGACGTCCAACTCGACAGTTGGGGGATCAGCCTGGTACAACCGCTCAAAGTAACCGGCCCAGCGGGCCTTCACTTCAGACTCCTCTGTCAAGAGCCTACCACTCTCTGCTCGAACTGTAGTGCTCCGAGGGATGGGCTTGGATGAACGTAATGCGCGAATTCCCCTGTAAGCGGGACGAGAATCACCTGTCCACAGGTGATGCTCTACCCCTTCACAGATTCCTCGCACATAGGCCTCCTTGTCCACCCTCAGTGCACGTACAGTTTTACGCCTCAGCTCCCTGAACAGCTCAGCTCTGCCATTCAGCCTGGCCCTGCGACTCTGGTCAATGGTATCCAGTGTCCCTTGAGAGACAAAATTCTTCTTTGCCCTGCGGTGAGCTCCAAGGCATCCACCGGCAACATCAAGGACGGTGGTCTTGAAGGCGCTCCACAACTCTTCAGGACCCCCCAAAGCACCCAGACCCCCCAAGTGTCCACTCAGCCTGTTCGCAATCTCCTCAGCTACTCTCTCATCCCTGAGCTTGGCAACATCCATCCTCGGCTGGGATGGTACCATTCTCCAGGATTTAAGGTGCAGCTTTAGAGTTGCTACAACAAGCCTGTGGTCAGTATTGAGGAACTGAGCACTCCGGTAGACCCTGCAGTTCTGGATCATCTTCCAACGACCGTCAATGAGGACATGGTCAATCTCCTTTGCCACACCGCCAGCGTTGGAATACCAAGTCCAGCGATGAGCTTGTGGGCGCTGAAACCATGAACCAGCCACCCTAAGTCCATGACTTCTTGCAAAGTCAAGGAACTTAGTGCTATTCTGGTTCATAGTTCCTGACCCATGGGGACCAACACACACCTCATAACCGTCCCTATCAGTTCCAGTCGATGCATTGAAATCCCCCAAGACTAGAAGTGTATCTCGTCTGGGGCACTGATCAACCACAGACTCGAGTGTGGCGTAGAATGCATCCTTCACGGTGAGATCACTTGCTTCAGTCGGAGCATAAACAGAGACCAGGGAAATGACACCTAAGGAGTGACGAATCCTTAATCTCATAATACGCTCGTTGACCGGTGTTACCTCAATTATCAAGGGCAGTGTACTGAAACGTTTTTTAAAATAACAATAAATACAAGGCATAGGGAGGTGAAATTTTCTTCACATGACGAGTAACATGTGCAGAGTAAAACGACTGTTCATTTGCTTCCATCGGATGTATAATAAATTAAGAAGACATAAGCACACCTGCTGCTAGGCCGAGGCTTCAGATTTTGGCACGCTCACGAGGATGTCCCGTCAAAATGAAATATCCCAGAAGATAAAGGAAATAGGGTCACATTTGGACCGCCCAAAATATATATTTGCTCTCTCCTCCGAAACTACACGCATGATTCTGATAAAACTTGACCCACAACCTTCATCACCCGTGATTTTTGTTTGTTATCAAATTACACTTCGATTCTTCCCTCCACATATTCCTGTTTATATTAGTATACCCCATTGCATTGTCTCGCATTGCGCACGTGTGTTTATTAGTTCAATTTAGTAATTTCCCAGATTGCTTGGTGGTTTTAAGGACTCTTGGTTGTGTTGCTTTATTTGTCTCCCACCACTTCAGCAACACCTTTTCCTCATGGGTTTCCTCCTTTCAATCCAAATATCCATCATTATTGTTAGTTAATAGGGTAGACCTGTAACAGTCAGTAAATATAGAAATAGCGTCCATTGTTGGATTTTCCCATCGCCATTCCCTCCTAGGAACTTCCCGCAAAATAATGAAATGCTATCTTTACAGTGCATGAAGTAAAAATATGATTCTGCTGTACACAAATACCCGATGTGTGTTGGTCGCGGTGAAGATGTGAACCACATTGATACGAGGCCAATAAATCTTAACAAGGAACTTTGTCGCAGGTGGAGGCCATTTGGCCCATCATAACTGTGCTGCACTCTCGACTCGGTTTCACTGTGGGGGATGAGAAAAGTGTGCCAGGTGCAGTGGGGATGAGAAAAGTGTGGCGGGCACAGTGGGGATGAGAAAAGTGTGGCGGGCACACTCACAGTGGGGATGAGAAAAGTGTGGTGGGCACACTCACAGTGGGAATGAGAAAAGTGTGGCGGGCACAGTGGGGATGAGAAAAGTGTGGCGGGCACAGTGGGAATGAGAAAAGTGTGGCGGGCACAGTGGGGATGAGAAAAGTATGGCAGGCACACTCACAGTGGGGATGAGAAAAGTGTGGCGGGCACACTCACAGTGGGAATGAGAAAAACATGGCGGGCACAGTGGGGATGAGAAAAGTGTGGCGGGCACAGTGGGGATGAGAAAAATGTGGGGGGCACACTCACAGTGGGAATGAGAAAAATGTGGCGGGTACACTCACAGTGGGGATGAGAAAAATGTGGCGGGCACACTCACAGTGGGAATGAGAAAAATGTGGCGGGCACACTCACAGTGGGAATGAGAAAAATGTGGCGGGTACACTCACAGTGGGGATGAGAAAAATGTGGCGGGCACATTGGGGATGAGAAAAATGTGGCGGGCAAACTCACAGTGGGAATGAGAAAAATGTGGGTTGCACACTCACAGTGGGAATGAGAAAAACGTGGCGGGCACACTCACAGTGGGGATGAGAAAAATGTGGCGGGCACAGTGGGGATGAGAAAAGTGTGGCGGGCACAGTGGGAATGAGAAAAATGTGGTGGGCACAGTGTGGATGAGAAAAGTATGGCGGGCACAGTGGGGATGAGAAAAGTGTGGCAGGCACACTCACAGTGGGGATGAGAAAAGTGTGGCGGGCACAGTGGGGATGAGAAAAGTGTGGCGGGCACAGTGGGGATGAGAAAAGTGTGGCAGGCACACTCACAGTGGGGATGAGAAAAGTGTGGCGGGCACACTCACAGTGGGAATGAGAAAAACGTGGCGGGCACAGTGGGGATGAGAAAAGTGTGGCGGGCACAGTGGGGATGAGAAAAGCGTGGCGGGCACAGTGGGAATGAGAAAAATGTGGTGGGCACACTCACAGTGGGAATGAGAAAAACGTGGCGGGCACAGTGGGAATGAGAAAAGTGTGGCGGGCACACTCACAGTGGGAATGAGAAAAACGTGGCGGGCACAGTGGGGATGAGAAAAGTGTGGCGGGCACAGTGGGAATGAGAAAAATGTGGTGGGCATAGTGGGGATGAGAAAAGTGTGGCGGGCACACTCACAGTGGGAATGAGAAAAACGTTGCGGGCACAGTGGGGATGAGAAAAGTGTGGCGGGCACAGTGGGAATGAGAAAAATGTGGTGGGCATAGTGGGGATGAGAAAAGTGTGGCGGGCACAGTGGGGATGAGAAAGGATCAAACCTTGCATGACATTATTCTGTATGCTTGATCAAGTCTGGCCCCTGAAGAACATCAACAACAAGGAAATCCAACACAGGTGGAGGCCATTCAGCTCATCATGCCTGTGCGAACACCACATCAACCCAAGATCCAAGAAAGAAAATGCAAAAAATATATATTTTTCATTAATGAAAGAAAAAAAAAAATTGTATTTTTTTTTGTTGTAATTTTTTAATTTTTATTATTATTTTTCTTTTTTTTTCTTTTCATCATTTATCATCATTCATCATAAAATCATCATTCTAAACTCTCTCCAATAAAATTTACTTCCACGAGGTTATGGACCAGCGAAACTTAGCCTATACACCACCCATAAATATAAATATGCACACGTCCAATTTTTGCCAAAAATATTCAAACCGTTAGGAATAAGGTTTTGCATCAAATAATGGTCATAATTGGGCTGTTAGGCTGTCGGGGGGCAATGTCGCACATCACACTTGCTAAATACCTTTATTAGCTCAAGATAATTGCGGCCTTGCTGGTGGCCTACCTTGAGGCCGAGCAAGTCGGCTCTGGTCTGTTAGTCTGTGGGGAACGTGAAAAGCATAAAATACGTCAAGAATCGCAGGTTTCCTCCCTTTCAGTTTTGTGTTGAACAGCAGGAGTGACTATTTTAAAAGATAATCATGCAGTACATATTTGTGGTTTATAATTTTTTTTTACTTGCAGGAGGTATTCCTCAAAGAACGCCACGATAAGCTATTTATACACATTAGCACAGCATTTGTCCAAGGAGGAAAAACCCGTTGGGGAGGCGGATATGATTAGGATTAAAATAGTTTTGTTATAACATTAATGTTATGCTATTACCATGATTGTTGTTATGACTTTCGTTATTAGAAGCGGCCTTGAATAAACGCCACAATAACCTATGTATTTATTTACCTTGAAATGTTTTTTTGTCCAAGGTGGAAAACCCCCTTGGGGAGGGTGACAAATTAAGTCTCTGCAACTTCCTTTGTGTGACTCTTAATCCCCTTGGCAAGTTTGGTTGACATTGGTTGAGTACCGACCGATGCATCGCAGTCAGACAGATAGACAAACAGGCGGGCATGAAATGGCATATTTTAGCATGATGATGTAATCAAGTTAATTAGGAGACAATGGACAAATCAACATGCAGAATAGTACGTTTGAACCTGAGGTCACACTATCTTGTGGCAAGTAGGGCCAATTCAGTCCAGGTCACCAAACAAACGGATCCACTTTTATAAGAACAATGCCAGCGTGTACCTGCTGCTCCGGCCAAAAGGATACCGATTGCGAGGAAGTATTATTTTGAAAGGTTATCCACACGTCGGTGACACAGCCGCAAGTATAACATGTCGAAAGCATTTTATAAAGTCTCAGCTTTGTCTGGTCCCGGTTTGACAAGCGAAGTAGTGAACCCATTCACTTCGGGATTCAAACAACACAACAGGCATATCAATAGGGATATCAAACATGCGACCTTCCTATTCTTGTCAAAGCGCTCCGTCTTGGGGTTGTCCGTCCTATAAGATGCGGCGCTGTGTGCCTCGGTCACCCGAGGTCCTGACCCCACCCGCACAAAAGGCCAGGAACCCCGGCGCGCGAATAAGAAGGAAACGCAGCACTGGGTGTTCTTCGACTTTCGAATAGAGCACAGGGTCGGAAGGCAGGTGACGGGTCGGAAGGGCGAGGTTGTCTGTTAGCGGAAGCCCATGCCACAGCGGTGCTCGCGTTTCTCGCCAGGAAAAGGAAATGGTTGACATATATATGAGGGTCCATCCTGAAGACCATGGCCAAACGTTGGAACGTGAATGGAATTCAAGAAAACATGGAAATGTTCTGCGTTTTTTTCCTGCAACAATTTGAAGCCTGCACTGAATGATCATTCTTCATTAATTTATCTGCCATGTTTGGCCATAGAACTTTAGGGCAAGGGTTGTAAATGTGCTCCGTTGGCGTCATCTGAAAAATTATGGAGACAAATATAGGTGTGTGTGTATATACATATATATATATATATATATATATATATATATATATATATATATATATATATATTAATATACCTGTGCCCACCTGTTAATACATCCCCAACCTATAAATTAGGGCTGTTTTTAATATCTCAACGGATTAAACAAGATATAATCCGTTATTAACTTGTGTGTTTCTGATAGAAATGATCAACACTGGAATGTCAGACTGCCTTTCACATCAATTAAGCAGATGAGTAAGCAGGATGAATGTTATTTTCACATTGGTAGAGTGGAGGAGGTTACACAAACCTGTGTGCAACAGGAGGTTCGGCCAGAAACATCGAGCTTTGTTATAATGGAGATACATCACCCACCCCAGAATTGCCTTCACTTGTTCCTTTTCTCTGTATTTCTGAAATAAAATATTTGCACTTTCTTTCTTCCTGATGTGTGTGTTTGTGTATATATATATATATATATATATATATATATATATATATATATATATATATATATATATATATATATATATATATATATATACATACATATATATACATACCGTTCATGGTTGTCATCATCATTACGGTCATATACCATGTTTGTAGGGAACATCGGTGCTGCCTAAGCGGTTTCCATGGTGAGGATTACCATGCTGGATAGGTTTCCACTCTAACCAAGAAAGTTCCGGCAGTAATTTGTAATTTGTTCATGTTGTTGGCGATAGCTCGCCGACTCTTCACGAAGGATGCCGTGGGATATTTTAACGTCCACCAATGCCAGCAAAAGGAATGCCCAGTTCAAGGTCCATCCGAGGGACAGAACACACCTTGATGAATCACCCTGCCTGTGAAATACCGGGATGGCACATGGCAGTTTATAGCGAGGTTGGGATTCAAACCCAGGCGGGGAAACTTAGAGGCGAGTGTGCATACCTCTCGGCCAATCTGCCAGCCTCGTGGTTGACATGGACTTTTTATTATGGAACATTTTAAAATATCTGCTCAGCCCTGGGATTTTAGGCAAGGATATTGTCTGCAATGAACAGGTTATACAGAGAGTGACTTCAACAGTGGCCAAAGCATTTTGGGCAAAACCAAGATCGTGGCAGTCTTATCGTCACATCCCCTGCTGCTGTTGAACACAGGTGTATCATGAAATTCCTTGTGGTGAAGGAGATTATAAACGTATTTATATTTCAATGATCGTAACTTGGAGACGCATCTTTCAAGTAGTTGTGTTTATAAAGTAGAGTGAGTTCAAAAATGGTCGTGAATTGGTGAGCGATCTTGGGCATTCTCACCTGTGACCCACTGCTGTTGCTCAAGCAAACATGGAAGGTGTTGAACAGATAATTTTGTCTCAGTTCCGGATCACTATACATTGATTAGTGTTGCAAATATGGAAATAATCATTCATGTTCAATTTGATTAGAATAAGATGTATACCATGGGTATACCTTATGGTTCATGAAAAGGCGTCTCTTTGTGGCCATTGTAACGGAACTCCTTGAGGGAGATGAGTTGTTGAAGAAGTTTCTGACGTCTGATGTTACTGAAGCCATCATTTCATGCCAGAGCCAAAACGAGTCATTGTGGAACGGATACTCATGATCTGTACCAGAAATATATTCAAGGTTCAGCCATCTGGTGGAGACCTGATGGCAATGTACAGTGTTGTGGGATCTTAACGGTTTAATTTTTAATTTAATCCATGTGGAGTTTCTTGAACATGACGAAACCATCAATGCATCGTACTATGGTGACTTGTTATTCCATGAAGTGAGATGAGCAATACGCAGACAACTGCCTGGTATGTCGTCTCAGGGCAAGATTTCATTGCATCATAATGCTCATGCTCGCACAGCAAATGTGACCACGACAACTCCACTGGAGATTCCTTGGGAAGTTCTAAATGATCCCCCACAAGATCCAGATCCGTGACCTTGTGATTTTCATCTCCATGGATCCTTAAAAGTACATCTGGGTAGTTTTAGGTTTAAGAATAAATAAGACGTTCCGAAATGGCTTCGCACCTGTCCCACAGATTGTATCGATGGGATGGACAAGCGCATCGTTGTATCAGGAGAACACCTTGAGAAGCAGGTGCAATTTCTAAAACAAAAAGTCCACGTCGACCACCAACTACCCACTTGGGTCCATGAAAAAAGTTTTAATGCACAAGATAATACAACGCAACACCGGACACGGCAGAGCTGCAGGTGTGATTCGTGTGCAGCGACTACTACAACCTATGAGCCTTCACTACAACAGCGTCTCTGCTCAGTACATTCTTTTTTAATGGTCCTGGATACGGCACACGATTTGCTAAAGGTATACCCAATGACGTACACTTGAACAATCAAGTACCGGATTGCCAAGATTGAGGTAAACGTTACTCGTGAAACAGTTGCACACACTCGACACTCACAACACTGTTCATTTAACACAGCGAGTGAACATTCTCACCCTCCCCCCTCCCCCCAAACCCACAACCCCCCCCCCACCCCACTCCCAAAGAAAAATAAAAGAATGAAGTGAAGGCTTTGCACCTATGTTGTTCACACAGAGAATGCTCATTGTCTAAGCATGGATAAGTCCAGTGCAAAGAGGATAACCCTTCATATACTGTACATATACATTTATATATTTATATATCTATATATCTATATATATATATATATATATATATCTGCAAACTCTGCTTATGATTATCGACACGTGCAGGAAATTATTACCACATTGTACTTATTATACATTGCATGTCAAAGGTGAAACAAACAAGACCTCAGGGTACAGGTAAACTCAATTTGCATACAACCTGTGATGCGTTCACTTTTAATTATACAATGAAATAATTATTCAGTGGTTTGAAAAATAATCATCACCAACCACCAACTGTATTGACATAACAATGTAACACGTAAATTATATGTGTAATCAGTGCGCATAATCACAGTCTTGTAAACTGTAAAAGCTAGTTTACTGTAAACATGAGAATAATTAAAAATGAGAAGTTGTTGATAAAATATAAAAAATATGTTTGTGAAACACCTCCAGATGGTCCATTCTTAAAGTCATTCAGAAAAAATAATCTTCGCTGGAGTGAGGATGGATGGGAGTGAGGGTGTAGGGGAGTGAAGGTGTAGGGGAGTGAGGGTGTAGGGGAGTGAGGATGGATGGGGAGTGAGGGTGTAGGGGAGTGAGGGTGTAGGGGAGTGAGGGTGTAGGGGAGTGAGGGTGTAGGGGAGTGAGGGTGTAGGGGAGTGAGGATGGATGGGGAGTGAGGATGTAGGGGAGTGAGGGTGTAGGGGAGTGAGGATGGATGGGGAGTGAGGATGTAGGGGAGTGAGGGTGTAGCAGAATAAGGGTGTAGGAGTGTGAGGGTGTTGGGGTGGGGAGGTGGTAAGCAGAGTAAAGGTGTAAGTGTTTGAGGGTGTAGGGGAGTGAGGATGTAGCAGAATAAGGGTGTAGGAGTAGGAGTGTGAGGATGTTGGGGGGGGGAGGGTGGTAAGGAGAGTAAAGGTGTGAGGGTGTATGGGAATGTGTGTGTATGGGAGTGAGAGTGTAGGGGGGTAAGGGTGTAGCAAAGTAAGGGTGTAGTGTGTGAGGGTGTCGGAGTGTGAGAGTTGGGGTGTGAGGGTGTGATAGTACATGTAATTATATCAAATGTTATTGGGGTTGGGGTGTGTGGGTGTATGGGAGTATGGGTTTAGCAGAGTAAAGGTATGAGGGTGTAGGGATGTAAGGATATATACATAAGGATAGCATAGAATATTTATATTGGCAGTTTTGACTGTAGTAGGGGTTTGAAGGTGTTAGGGTGTGGGGGTAAACATGCAAAAGGCAAAATAAGCTAATTGCACAAACTTCTGGCTCTGAATAAACATGGCCACTGATTTCTCTTACAAAGCATATATATATATATATATATATATATATATATATATATATATATATATATATATATATATATATATATATATATATATATATATATATATATATATATATATATATATATATGAAAGATTCATATGTGAAGGAAACATGATTCGTATACAAACATATGTATATGAATGGTACGTGAGTCACGTGCTTCTTTATTTAACTGCAAGAGCTTTTCTCAGGTCGTGTGTGGCAATTAACTGGTCGATGGCGATTCCGGTGATGACTCCACACCATCGACAGAACCTCCTGGTGATTTGTTATCGGTCTTTTCAGAAGGACCACGAGGGCTATGGTTGGCCCTCTCCGGGACCGTGGAACACGGTCCGAGACCCTCCCTTTCGCGTTTCTTCTGCTTCATGCGTCGGTTCTGGAACCAGATCTTCACCTGAGTCTCGTTGAGCTGCAGCGAAGCGGCGATCTCTACCCTGCGTGCACGGGTCAGGTACTTGTTGAAGTGGAACTCCTTCTCCAGCTCCGTTAATTGCTTCGTCGTGAAGTTGGTTCTCGGGCTGTTTCCATGACCTGCCGCGTATCCGAAGACCCCAAGTTTTACTGGCGGAGAAAGCAATGAAAGCATCAGAACAGCATGTTCATATAGTATTGTTGTATGAACAGGATTATGGATTGGTTCCAGAGCATATCACAATGAAGTGGATTACTGCAAATCTGACATGCCAAATCGGCGTTGTACACTCAGATTATGTATCGTACAATGGGTCTAGTTAGTATTTTTACAAATCCTTTTGTGGATAATCCTATCATACAATCTATCGATTTTGGGATCAGTGAAAAACAAATATGACTTTGTTGTTGTTCATCTTTCGGCTGCTCCCGTTAGGGGTCGCCACAGCGGATCATCCGTTATGATCCGCATACTGATTTGGCACAGGTTTTACGCCGGATGCCCTTCCTGACGCAACCCTGGTCGCCTCTTACGACACAGGGATCAGGATTTGGGTTTCGCCATGATTCCGGGCTGCTCTACACCCTGCCCAGTGCAGAGTCCCCGTCCTCAAGCGATCCTCCAACCCAAGCCTCCGAGTAGCCGGATTACAGGCGCACGCCACTACGCCCGGTAAAAACAAATATGACTTTAGAAGACTTTTAAAGTTTGCTTTTCGTCTTGATTCCTGCAGCCTTGCTTGCAGTTAAGTAATTGTTTGTTTGTTTTATTTTATTGCCTCTGCCACCGAAGGTGCGCTTGGTAGATGAGCTGGCCACCAAAGGTGCGCTTGGTAGATGAGCTGGCCACCGAAGGTGGACGGAGGTTGTGTTTTCACCCCTGTCTGTCTGTCTGTCTGTCTGTCTGTCTGTCTGTCTGTCTGTCTGTCCGTGAGTACGATATCTCAAAAGTTTATGGGAGCATTATGACAAAACTTTGTTGATGAGATGGTTACGTGACAAAAGAACAAGTCGATTCGATTTTTGAGTGGGATACAAAACGTAAACTGTTCAGCCTGGCAGAGGTGTGTGCTGTATCGAGTGCCGTTCTAGTTTCTTTAGAAACCATGACCTTCCATGGGAATGTAAGCTTTTATATCTTTAACAAACCATATATGGCAAGTCGTAAATGGACGCAGAAAATTGACTTTAAATACGGAACTCAGTAACTTTAAAATACCTCGAGAGAAACACCAAGTCATGTACTTCATGCATTCAAATCATCTGATACAAATATATCATCATGGGCCTTAAAGTATCCTGTTTATCAATTAATGCTTTATTATTATCATTATCATGATATTCCTTCGACAATTTGAAGTATTAACCTGCAGACCATTTTCATCAGGATCGTATGAAACATTCACGTCATATATTGTTGGCCTCCGAGCATTTTTCTGAGAAAAGAAGAACATTCACGTTTATAACTGAAGTAAACAACCATTGAATTGTGGGTGAATTATACAATTGTAAATTCATTATTTACTATGGTTATAATTTGAGGATTCTGAAAGAAGTACAGTTATGTACGAAATCTCCAGGTCTTCATCAGTGAGATATATATATATATATACACACACACATACACACAAACGCAATGTCCGTTATACCTAACCTGACATCCAAACTTGACAAAATTAATAAAACAGGATTAGCTGAAATTATTTACTTTGTTTTTGTTGATGTTGTTGCTCATGGACACGATATCCTGAGCAACTCTCAGACACATAAATAGGAGACCTTCCTTGATGCAAGGACTGCGTGCCACTCTATAAGGAAGACCCACCTGTTTTCGGCGGATTCCGCTTAACCTTCATCCAGTCGAACGTTTGTGTGGTCGGAGGGACCTCGATCGGAGAAAGGGCTGTGTCGAGCGGGTGACAGGGAGAGAGGGGGGTTTCCGTAAGGTCCTGGCCACGTTCGCACTCAGGAAAGTGCACTGAGCCTGGGAATCCCCCGAACAGCGAGTAGGATGAGGTGACCCCACGGCATGCACCGTAGCTGCCTGGGTCGGGGTCACCATATGATGGGTAGCCCGGATTTACGGAATAGCTCTGGCAGGACGGATAAGCGGTTGCCCCATTCGGTGTCTCGTAACCTGGCGCCGAGACGTTGCCGTAAGCTTGAAGCTGCGGTGGTGTCGGGGACTGAGCTACGGACAGGTAGCGACCGGCATCGGCGACACACGACGTGCCGCTCCCGGAGCACGGCTCCAAAGAAACCAAGGTAACATGTTCTGGGCACAAGCCGGACAAGGATGGGGGCCCGGCGAAGTGCGCTGCCTCGGATCCACCGCAGTTGCCATCGTAGTAGTCCAGGAATGCGTTCATTATGGCATTGTCCATGGGATGGGAAAACCTCAGGAGTGAAGACTCGTCATTTCGACGACCACCGAGCCCTGTTCAGGTGCATATAGTGTTTGGCTGTTCACGTGACATTGCGCCGAACCAATGAGGTCATTTCTCGAGTGTGTTTTAGGGATTCCCTTCCCACGCGCCCCATCACCAGAGGTCTCCTACCCTCCCTCTCCTCCCGCACTCTTTCAATCACCCATCTCCTCCTCCCGAATGTCCAATGGACTGGTTCCGTCCTCACCTCTCGCCACACCTTTAAATGCTCGTGACCAAGTTGCCGCGCGGATAACGCAGACAGGCGTGTTCCATATTATCTCGCGTTGCAAAATACAAAGTACGTTTATACCTGAACAGGTAAGACGATTTCTTTTTAATCCACAGTGTACATGAGTCCACGAATGCTTACCTCCAGTTTAGTGCACTTCTTTTTTTTTTTTGTCTGGTTATTTGTGGCAACTTGGCAGCAAAGCTCAGCGTCACGCCGTGCTTGCTTTTGAACTTTCTTACTCCTGGGTTCGATATCATGAAGAAACGGATGCAATTAATGTGCACGTCCATCTGTTGAACTGACATATTAACAAGCTCTGTGTTGTGGAGCACGCTGTATTTCGGGTGACACATTATCACGGCGACGTGGACATCAATGATCACATGCTATCATACAGAAAAGTATGTATATATATTTATATATGTATATGTATTGTGGGTGAATTATACAATTGTAAATTCATTATTTACTATGGTTATAACTTGAGGACTCTGAAAGAAGTACAGTCATGTGCGAAATCTCTAGGTCTTGATCAGTGATATATATATATATATATATATATATATATATATATATATATATATATATATATATATATATATATATATATATATCTATCTGGTGTTGGCGCAGTGGTTGGTGTTGGCGCAGTGGTTAGGGCAGCGGCTTGGGATCCAAGAGGTCCTGAGTTCAAGCCCCGTTGAGCCACTGAATTAATACACCAGGGGGTTGACTCAGCCTGTCATCCTTCCGAGGTCGGCGAAATGAGTACCAGTGTACTGGGCCGGTGTATACCCCGGTTAAAATAGGTGTACCATATCCCTGTGTTGTAAGAGGCGACCAGGGTTGCGTCAGGAAGGGCATCCGGCGTAAAACATGTGCCAAATCACTATGCGGATCAAAATGGATGATCCGCTGTGGCGACCCCTAACGGGAGCAGCCGAAAGAAGAAGAAGATATATATATATATATATATATATATATATATATATATATATATATATATATATATATATATATATATATATATATATATATGCACCAGGGCCAAGATAGGAAAATCCAAGTTGTATTTTGGGTCGAGTGGACGACGTTGCCATGTTCCATCTCTTCCTTCATTATCATTGCATTGGGGTCATGTGAGCCTCCAGCATGATTGGGAATCCTTCGCCGGGACAAAAAAAAAATCCGTTTTCAAATCCTTTGGTGTTGCATGAATGATATGCGCGTCTGGAATGATTAAGGTTACAAAAACCTAAAAATTTGAAAGCCTGGAAAGTAAACATAAAAGTTGAACAAAATATTTCATGATAAAAAAAATGGAATATAAAAGTAAAAAGGATTACTTAAAATTTCGTGAATAATGCTTTTATTTTACTAAACTGACAGTTACATAAGACCGCAAAACTAACTATCACATGTGAGGTTATTTATTCCGTAAATGTGCACATTATCCTTACTGTGTACAATATCCTCATGGTGCACATTATTATCGTGTCATTATCCTCATTGTGTACATTGTCACATCATGTACATTATCTACTTCGTCTCCATTACCATCATTGTCGACATTATCCTCATCGAGTGCAGTGTGGGTATTTCCCTCATTGTAGGTATTCGACTCATTTTACATAAGACTGTCATTGTGGGTATAACTCTCATTGTGAGTATTGCCCTCATTGTGAGTATTGCCCTCATTGTGAGTATTGCCCTCATTGTGAGTATTACCCTCATTGTGAGTATTGCCCTCATTGTGAGTATTGCCCTCATTGTGAGTATTGCCCTCATTGTGAGTATTGCCCTCATTGTGAGTATTGCCCTCATTGTGAGTATTGCCCTCATTGTGAGTATTACCCTCATTGTGAGTACTAGTACGGGCCCGTATGTGCGTAAACGATGACGGGATTGGGGCATTATTTCAATTAGATCGGACCAACCGTATCATAAATGGCCATAACTTGGCAAACACCTGGGAAACATATTCAGTTCCCCAGCATCAATTGTGACATCATATCAAATGAAGAAGAATTGTGACGCCCCCTCGCTCCCCTCCTCTCGCCCCTCCTCTCTCCCCTCCTCTCTCGCCCCTCTCTCTCTCTCTCTCGCCCCCACTCTCACCCCCTCTCTCGCCCCTCCTCTCTCCCCTCTCTTGAATTGTGACGCCCCTCTCTCTCACCCGCCTCTTTCCCCCTCTCTCCCTCCCCTCTCTCGCCCCCTCTCTTGCCCTCCTCCCTCTCCCCTCCCTCTCCCCTCCCTCTCCCCTCCCTCTCCCCTCTCTCCCCCTCTCTCCCCCGCTCTCCCCCTCTCTCCTCCCCTCTCACCCCTCTCTCCCATCTCTCTCACCTCCTCTCTCTCCCCCTCTCTCTCCCCTTCTCTCCCCCCTCTCTCCCCTTCTCTCCCCCTCTCTCACCCCTAGTCTCACCCCTCCTCTATACCCCCTCTCTCTCCCCCTCCTCTCTCGCCCCTCTCTCTTGCCCTTCTCTCTCGCCCCTCTCTCTCCCCTCTCTCGCCCCCTCTATCCCCCTTAGTCTCGCCCTTCCTCTCTCCCCCTCCTCTCTCATCCCCCTCTCCCGTCCCCCCTCTCTCGCCCCCTCTCTCGCCCCCTCTCTCGCCCCCTCTCTCTCACCCCCTCTCTCGCCCCCTCTCTCGCCCCCTCTCTCGCCCCTCCTCTCTCGCCCCCACTCTTATCCCCCCTCTCCCGTCCCCCTCTCTCGCAGATATTGGTCGACAGATAAATGGCTGTAACTTGGGAACTGCTTGTCCGATTAATATCAAACCTTGAAAAGGCACATCCGCGTGTCCCCAGCAATATTCCTGGCAAGTTTCAATCAGATCGGACCGTCAATCGTGCAAAATAAATAAAAATAATAAATAAATAAATAAATAAACATTAATTGTGACTTCATTCGTGATGTCATAGCACCATGTCTTGTCATTGGTCGACAGATAAATGGCCGTAACTTGGGAACTGCTCGTCCGATTAATATAAAACCTCGAAAAGGCACATCAGCGGGTCCCCAGCAATATTCCTGGCAAGTTTCAATCAGATCGGACCGTCAATCGTGCAAAATAAATAAATAAACATTAATTGTGACGTCATTCGTGATGTCATAGCACCGTGTCTTGTCATTGGTCGACAGATAAATGGCCGTAACTTGGGAACTGCTCGTCCGATTAATATCAAACCTCGAAAAGGCACATCAGCGGGTCCCCAGCAATATTCCTGGCAAGTTTCAATCAGATCGGACTGTCAATCGTGCAAAATAAATAAAAATAATAAATAAATAAACATTAATTGTGACGTCATTCGTGATGTCATAGCACCGTGCCTTGTCATTGGTCGACAGATAAATGGCCGTAACTTGGGAACCGCTTGTCCGATTAATATCAAACCTTGAAAAGGCACATCAGCGGGTCCCCGGCAATATTCCTGGCAAGTTTCAATCCGATCGGACCAGTGATCATCTGGTTATTAATAATTTGGGAAAAAAATTGGCATGAGAAGGTGGAACGACACCTTCAGTTGCCATATATACACCTTTTCAACACTGAAAAAGCAGTAAAATGGCCGTAACTTGGGAACCGCTTGTCCGATTGATATCAAACCTTGAAAAGGCACATCTGCAGGTCCCTGGCAATGTTCCTGGCAAGTTTCAATCAGATCGGACCAGTGGTTGTCGAGAAACGGCAGTCGCAGACAGACAGACACACACGCACACACACAGAGATTGCTGGAATTATTGATCGATTATCTTCATTGTGAGTATTACCCTTACTGTGAGTATTGCCCTCATTGTGAGTATTATTCTCATTGTGAGTGTTATCCTCATTTTGAGTATTTCCCTCATTGTGAGTATTGCCCTCATTGTGAGTATTATCCTCATTGTGAGTATTGCCCTCATTGTGAGTATTGCCCTCATTGTGAGTAGTATCCTCATTGTGAGTATTAGCCTCATTGTGGGTATTCTCTTCATTGTGAGTGCTGCTCTCATTGTGAGTATTGTCATTGTGGGTATTGACCTCATTGCAGGTATTCTCATTGTGAGTATTGTCTTCATTGTGAGTGTTGCCCTCATTGTGAGTGTTGGCCTCATTGTGAGTGTTGGCCTCATTGTGAGTATTGTCCTCATTGTGAGTTTAATCCTCATTGTGAGTATAACCCTCATTGTGAGTATAACCCTCATTGTGAGTATAATCTTCATTGTGAGTGCTGCCCTCATTGTGAGTGTTGCCCTCATTGTGAGTGTTGGCCTCATTGTGAGTGTTGGCCTCATTGTGAGTATTGTCCTCATTGTGAGTCTAATCCTCATTGTGAGTATAACCCTCATTGTGAGTATAACCCTCATTGTGAGTATAATCTTCATTGTGAGTGCTGCCCTCATTGTGAGTATTGTCCTCATTGTGAGTATAATCTTCATTGTGAGTATTACCCTCATTGTGAGTATAACCCTCATTGTAAGTATAACCCTCATTGTGAGTATTAACCTCATTATATTATCCTGATTAATTGCAATTTAGAGGTGGTATTTTAAAAATGCATTCGCTGTGATAATCAATATCAGTAAAGTATAAAGTGCATTGAAAAGTTATTATTGTATTCTGTTTTCAGAAATATAATCAGTCGCTTCACTGATAGGAATATTGAAAGAGGTTGGGGAGGGGGTTGGGGGAGAGGTGGAGTGAGGAGGGGTGGGGGAGCTAGAAGGGGGTGAGGAAGGGAGAAACTATGAAGGGGAGAAGAGGTAGGAAATGGGATGGGGAGAGCGATGCCTCAACATACATCGCTATACACTACGGGTGGGAGGGTGGTATCAGGAGGATGGGGGTGTGAGTGTGGGGGAGGTGGGGGGTTGTGGAAGTAAAGAGGGGAGGGGATGTGGGTGGAGGTAAGTGTGAGGGGATGGAGTTCTGGACGTGCATTTGGTGGGGGAACTTGAGGGGTAAATGGTGGGGGGGGGGGTGGTTCTCGACTTGCATTTGGTTGTGGGACTTGTGGAAATAGCGGGTGGGGGGATGGGTAGTGCAGCATTGAACAAAATGGGTTACGTTAAAAAATCATGTTAATACAGCACAGGGCGACCTCCTGGAGATGTCCGTGGAGTAGAGAGGGGAGGAGATTTGGGAGGAAGTAAACGAAGGGGAGGGGGAGGGGGGTTGAAGGCAGCGTGAGGGGAGGGGAATGTAAAGGCGATAAAACATGCACAAACAGCAAATTTTATTTTTAACTGCCGGGTTCTATATAAAAGCAGGTGGGAGCATTTAAAACTCACGCTATCTACCTGGCAAAGGCCTGTCTGCATGCATGCTCACCCATGCAGTGACCTTTTTTACATCTCTGGTTGGCTCACTCCAAATCTGATTCATACATGTTACACTATGGGGAAGCCGTTTTAAATTCAAAACTAAACTGTCGGTCCTTAACAGTCCACTTAACAGATGGGGGTGGGAGAGAGGAAGGGGGGAGAGAGAGAGAAACGGGTGGGAGAGAGAGGAAGGGGAGAGGGAAGGGAGAGAGAGGGTTGGCAGAGGAGAGGGGAGAGTGAGGAGGGTCAAGGAGGAGAGGAGAGAGGGGAGGGGGAAGAGAGAGAGGGGTTTGGCAGAGGAGAGGGGAGAGTGAGGAGCAGGAGGGATGATGAGGAGAGAACAGTTGAGGAGGGAGGGTGATTCTGGCAGATGTGACGGCCATTTTAACGTCCATCTGAGAGACGGCACACACATTGATGAATCACCCTGCCTGTGAAACACTGCGATGACAATTTATAGCTAGGTCAGGATTCGAACTCAGGCTGGACAGCTTAGCATGATAGTAGTACCTCTGGGCTATCCTGCTGTATTGCCATGGAAGCTTGAAGAGATCGAAGGTTGAAGACACTCGCCAAGTGGCTGAAGCACTCAAGCAAGCACTCCAACTAAAGGGCTGGCTTGGCAAGTGATTAGCAATCGCCGATCAGTCATATAAACACCATGCACCCGGAGACGCCCGGAATGTCAAGCAAAAGGACAAAAAAAATGGAGTGCTCTATCAATGAGAAACTATTGCAGCCTGTTCCAAGTTAAGGCGTTGTTGAGCAGGCCAAAATAAATGGTGACTTAAGACCCCAGTGAGGTGACCAAGGATGAGCCTTGATATAAAGGGTAATTAAATAAGGCCGTTAATTATCTTCACAAGGGGTACTTAAATTAACCTAAACACCCAGTTTTCATTCATGCACTACCATGGGGTTCCCTTAGTATGCATGCAAATTTTGGGCCTGCTCGGTTTCATGGTCTTGGAGTTATGGGGGAGACGGACTGGCCGATTGATGGACACACACTGACATTTATTAGTATAGATCAACGACACAAAAATAAAAAGCATACAAACAATGTCTATACTTCATACAATACCATCATATAAATGTGTACAATGTTCCCAAAAGTATTGGAAGAGTAATGATTCACAACTGCGTATTCATAACCATACCAAACATAAGCAATTAACAAATCAGGTGGAATATTGGGATATATCTGGTGGAATATTGGGATATATCTGTTGGAATATTGGGATATATCTGGTGGAATATTGGGATATATATGGTGGAATATTGGGATATATCTGGTGGAATATTGGAATATATCTGTTGGAATATTGGGATATATCTGGTGGAATATTGGGATATATCTGGTGGAATATTGGGATATATCTGGTGGAATATTGGGATATATCTGGTGGAATATTGGGATATATCTGGTGGAATATTGCACCATTCTTCATTCACATTAAATGCAGGTTCAGTGGTGGGTTGTGCTCTGTTACCCGTGGTGCTCGGGTGTCCCAGTGAGATGGCCCAGAGTAGTTTGATGGAGTTTCATTCGAGTTCTCTGGGATGAGAAGCCACATGTTCCAGTTCCTAACAAACACAGCCGAATGGCGAGGACCATTTTCATGATGGTAGGAAGTAAAAAGTTCTCACCTTAGTGTTGCCTCAAAGGTGCAAGTTCAGCCACATCCAAAAAAAGTCACAAAAAAGATCTTTATAAAACACATGCTGCTTTGCATTATAGGGGACAAATGTGCACAGGCCCGTTGGGAGGGTTCATTGAAAGTTTGTGTGAGTTGTCCAATTATATTTGGTAATTTTGAACATGTGATGAATGACCTATTGTTGTGATTTACCTCTTGTTAAATCACTTCATCCATGTACAGTGTACATATGTATACTATATATATATATATATATATATATATATATATATATATATATATATATATATATATATATGTCTGATTATTGTATTTGCAGGTGTTGTAAGAAGTGAAAAAGAACAACATTCATGAGCCGGAGAGGGACTGGACCTTCGGGGAGGGAAGTAAACTCAAGGAAGAGCTTACCCCCATCTCGCCTGCCATATGGCTCTTGCTCCAGGTCGATCCACCACGAATCGAGGAAGTAACTGCACAACATCCTCCCTCAGCCTTTGCAGCTGCTGGGGATCGAAGCGCTTTTCTCCAGGTCTTTTTTTTCTCGGATCATTCCGGAAATGAATGAAAGCCTTTTGGAATAGCTAAATGAAGGAATGTTAGTATGAAGATAGTGTCCCAGGCACTATGATATAGAAACGTTCAACATTGAAGTTGTGCTATCAAATGCCTTAATTGTGACACCTGACGTATTGTCGCATACATCCCTTGATGACCCCCATCCTTTTTCACCCCTCCTCCAAAAACAGATAGTGTACCGCGATATAAGGCCAAATAATAATGAAAAAATACCAGTGGATCTTCTGGATTGTTTTAAAAAGGAAAGAGGAGGCCCTTTTTATTTATTTGTTATTATTTATTTATTTTAAAAATCACCGCCGGCTTTTTGTACCCAACAAATCATATACCTAACATGCCAGTTTTTTTTTAACCTCCACCCACCCCCAAAAAAAAAAAATAGTTGAGGCATGTACCAGATATGTCAGTTTTCTACCCCTAAACAAATATTACATAGGTCATATACCTGACATGTCATATATACACACTCATGAAGCTTATGAAAAATACAATCCACGGTTCTAAACTAATAAGTGTGTGTGTGTGTGTGTGTGTGTGTGTGTGTGTGTGTGTGTGTGTGTGTGTGTGTGTGTGTGTGTGTGTGTGTGTGTGTGTGTGTGTGTGTGTCAGTGTGCCTCCTCCATAACTCAAAAACCATAAAACCTAACAGCCTGAAACTTTACATGCTTATTCACAACCCAGAGTTGTCATTCCAAGGAAGAGCACAAGTTAAAATTGGGTGTTTGGGTTAATTAGAACACCCCTTATGAAGATAATTAACGGCCTTATTTAATTGTATCCTTCATCAGGCGATCCTCGGCTACATCATTCTCTCTGGTCTTAAGGTGTTTCCTGGAGAACCTCGCTGGGGTCTGAAGCCGCCATATTTTTTGGCCTGCTCGACTATGCCTTGAATTGGAACAAGCCTCAATGATTTCTTCATGATAATTTATTTGTGCACAGATGAGCAGGCAGAATGGTGGACTTATGGATTGATTTTATTTCATTAACTGCTGCGTACGCGGTGAAACCCACCTTTAAAGTTAAAGGGATCCTTTATGGTATGCAGCGACAGCCTGGCCAACCGTTCCTTATCAACCATTGAATTGGAGTACTTAAGCCACTTGCCGAGCACCTATTATCGATAGTGGTATAGTGCGACGTCATTCTGAGTGAATCGTTCACTCATTGCAGACACTTTTGCCATGCCACATCATTCAGAGTGAGTGGTTCCTGCACCGTTACCCTGAGCGAATGGTTTGTGCTCTGTCGCCCTGGGCAAGTGGTTTGTGCTCCATCACCCTGAGCAAGTGGTTCGTGCTCCATCACCCTGAGCAAGTGGTTCGTGCTCCATCACCCTGAGCAAGTGGTTCGTGCTCCATCACCCTGAGCAAGTGGTTCATGCTCCATCACCCTGAGTGAGTGGTTCGTGCTCCATCACCCTGAGCAAGTGGTTCGTGCTCCGTCACCCTGAGCGAGTGGTTCGTGCTCCGTCACCCTGAGCGAGTGGTTTGTGTTCCGTCACCCTGAGCGAGTGGTTTGTGCTCCATCACCCTGAGCGAGTGGTTTGTGCTCTGTCACTCTGAGCGAATGGTTCATGCTCCATCACCCTGAGCGAGTGGTTTGTGCTCCGTCACCCTGAGCGAGTGGTTTGTGCTCCATCACCCTGAGCGAGTGGTTTGTGCTCCATCACCCTGAGCGAGTGGTTCGTGCTCCGTCACCCTGAGCGAGTGGTTCGTGCTCCATCACCCTGAGCGAGTGGTTTGTGCTCCGTCACCCTGAGCGAGTGGTTTGTGCTCCATCACCCTGAGCGAGTGGTTTGTGCTCTGTCACCCTGAGCGAATGGTTCATGCTCCGTCACCCTGAGCGAGTGGTTTGTTCTCCGTCACCCTGAGCGAGTGGTTTGTGCTCCGTCACCCTGAGCAAGTGGTTTGTGCTCCGTCACCCTGAGTGAGTGGTTTGTGCTCCGTCACCCTGAGCGAGTGGTTTGTGCTCCGTCACCCTGAGCGAGTGGTTCGTGCTCCGTCACCCTGAGCGAGTGGTTGTGAAATAACACCCGATTTTCGAGCGGTTTGCCATATTAACGTGTTTTCTAAATTACCGAGTCAGATTTTTTTTTCCACTTGTCACATGCAGCTGTATCTAAAGAATATTGTTTGTGAACATATCCCTGGAACGTCTATATAAATGCAACGTTGTTTTTCAGTAAAAGCTACTCAAGGTCTCAGAAGAATGAAGTTATAAAAACTCAGCATCGACATGGGGAAAATGATCGATTCAAAGAATGATGTAAGAGTCGTACATGAAGATATGCATTTTTAAGTGGTGCAAACCTTTCTAACCCACCGTGTTTCATTCGTTTATAGTTTGTTGCTGTTTCATTTTTTGTGTTATTTTGTAGTTTGGGGTTTATTATTATTTAGCCTGTTGGGGAAATAACCGTCAGCCCCCCACGGGGCTACTTTTTAAGCGGTGCAGCCGCTTCACTGCACATCTTCCTTCCGACACGGTGCGATTCATTTATTTATTTATTATTATTATTTTTTTCTCATGATGTTTGACAAAATAACAAATAATAATTTAGAAAAAAGGAAGCGGGCGGGGATGATCAACTGTTATTTTCTTTTATTTGGCCTAATCGACAACATTAAAATGTCAATGTGTTTTTACACTGCACTGAGTAGTACACCATGTTTGAGATATGAAATACCACCCCTCTGACTCACCATATTAATACTCTGTCTTAATTTTAGGAAAGGTATTCAAAATGTTCTTGGAACGAGATACTCACATAAGTCCGTGACACGGCAACATTTTATTCATTTGTTTTCAATGCATATGTAGATATAATTGGCAACAAAATATATAACTATATAATATTGTTACAGCCATCAGACTCGTCCCAGGAGCCGTGGTTCAAATCCAGCGGGTCGCATCAAAGTGACCGCAATGGTCGACCATTTAGAAGACTTCCCTGTCAGATCCACATCTAAATGCCGCGTCCTAAATCAGCCCAGCATTGCGCCGATAGGTATCACGTGTCTTGATCTAACTTGGTCGAGCAAACATTAAGATACATGACCGGGGGAAGGAATCAAAAGGAAGCAATCCAAAGCAATCTAGAACAGCACTCGGTAGAGTGGATACCTCCGCCAGGCTGAACGGTTTATGTTTTGTATCCCACTGATAGGTCGGATATGCATCCATACCTCAACCAAAATCTAATTGCCTTGTTCTTGTCACCTAACTAACTCATCCACTAAGTTTTGTCATAATCTGTCCACAACTTTTTGAAATATCATGATATACTGTCGTTCCCCGCTAAGCACAGTCGCACTATTTGTGGACCCCGCGTATCCACAGGTCATAAAGTGTGACCTGTTTCGACATTCACACTTCATGTATTCATGATTTTTTCTTTGTTTTTGTTTTTTTCACACTTCCTGGCTGGTCTCCTCTTTCCACCGCCACTGATATTAACTCAGCCTGGAAATTCTTCCACACAAACCTGCTCTCTCTCTCTTTTGCACAAATTCATCCCATCTCGTCTTTAATTAGCTTGCCCATCCTCCCACTCTTGGTACTCTGAATCCTATGGTGAGGCTGTTGCTTTAAAACAACTTACATTCTCCTCCTGGAAGGCAAATCCGACTGAAGGCAACCTCAGATCATTCCACAAAGCCCGCAACAAGTGTGTATCTACCCCCAGGACAGCCAGAAAACTACATCTGTCCAATCTCACAAATGAGCATTCAAACTTGTCTCCCTCCTCTAAAACCTGGTGTTGCCTTGTCAAGTCGGTCTTTCCTGTATGCTCCCCTTTCATCCCTATCCTCTCTTCAAATGGCACCCTCATGTACTCTGCTCATGAGAAGGCTGGATGCTTCAATTCTGTGTTTGCTTCAAAATCATGTCTCTAACCCTCCCTCTCTGTACCCATTCTTCCCAGTCATACCAATTGCTCCTGAATTGTCTTTTTTCACCTGAAAAGGTGGAAAAGTTTCTGGCAACCCTCGACTCTGACTCTGCAACTGGACCGGATGGTAACAGCTCACATGTCCTAAAAACCTGCTCTGCTGCTCTTGCGCTTCCTCTCTCTGCCCTTTTCACCCTGTCATTTAACATAGGTCATCTTCGCTCTGCTTGGAAATTGGCTCACATAACAGCATTACATTAAACATTAATATTTTGGTTTTATTTTATCATGCTGTAATTCAATCTGTTGTAACATTTTGTAGTATATTATAGTACAATGGACTATCTCAATATGACAGAAGAGAATAGTGAGGACAGCCAGTAAGGTGATTGGCAAGGATGTTAAATATTCTGAAATTGACGTGGAGATGCTATATATCGGAAATTTCAGATCATTATTGATGATGTAAATCACCCTCTCCATCCTTGTATACTTTTTCATTGGTCAATAAGAATTCGGCTTCCATATTTAGAAATTCGTTCTTGCTTTGTGCTATGAGGCAATACAATGACTCGTTCTCTGGATTCGTTTAAAGAAGGTGTTGCTATTCGAGATCTGCTGAGTTCGAATTATTCATTTGCTATTTTCAATGACTCTACCGTACAGTACCGTACCGTACAGTAAATGTAAAGTTGTTTTGATGATGCATGTTTTTATGTTGAAGTTTATATTATTTTATGTGACGGCTGTTTTGTAAAGGATTCCTGAAATGGTTCACGGAGGTGGATTGAGTGCTTTAATATAAGAAGTATTCAATTGCCACATGGAGTGGGTTTATTGTACGGAGTTCCCTGTCTCGGCACGATTGGTCATTGGCTGAATCAAGTTGTTTTCCATGTTATTAAGACTGGTGCCAGGACGTGGTGCGATGACAGGAGATGTCTTTTCACCTCAGTGGCACAGGGAATAATAAAATGATGACTCGTTTTCCTTTTGAAGTTTTGGATTAATTTTGGCAATCTCATCGATATATCAACGGCTTTCGAATGTAGGTCTGCATTCATCTTGCCGGGACAAAGCAATCTTCTTCTCTACGGCTTTTCCAGCAATGTGGATCATGAATACAGGGAAACTATGCATTTACTAAAATATGTTCTGAATGTTTGTTATAACCAGGGTGCCTGATGCAGAGATCTAACTGCATAGGTAACCAGAGAGTTGGTGTCAAAGCCACCCAATGCTCGCCTGTTTATACATTTATCGTTTTTAAAAGACTAGTCTAATAATATTTTTTATAAATCATTGCAGTGAAGTCTGATCCAAATAATTTTAAAGCAATACATGTATTTGTATATTGTAATCAGTAAAAAATAGTGTGGTATATATAAACATTAGAAAGGAAAAAAGTTTAATGTTGATGAGCTACAAAGAAGTTAAGTTCAAAACAGGTCAAAAATTTTAAAAGTTTGAATTTCTTTTTTAATTTCAACTTCACTACTTCAATAGGATACCCAAAAGGAACCTCCATGCCAAATATCAGCATCCTAGTACACATATTAAATGAATGGCAAGCTTCTAAATAGCTTGCACCAAAAACTTTTACGTTGATGTGCTACGAAAAAGTTGTTCAAAACAGGTCAAAATTTTTTAAAATGTGAAATTATTTTTTAATTTCAACTTCACTGCATCAATAATATACCCCAAAGGAACCTCCATGCCAAATATCAGCATCCTCGTACACATATTAAATGAATGGCAAGCTTCGAAATAACTTGCACCAAAAACTTTAACGTTGATGTGCTACAAAAAAGTTAAGTTCAAATTTTTTTAAAATTTGAAATTATTTTTTAATTTCAACTTCACTGCATCAATAATATACCCCAAAGGAACCTCCATGCCAAATATCAGCATCCTAGTACACATATTAAATGAATGGCAAGCTTCGAAATAACTTGCACCAAAAACTTTAACATTGATGTGCTACAAAAAAGTTATGTTAAAAACAGGTCAAAATTTTTAAAAATATACAAGTGTTTTTTAATTTCAACTTCACTACATCAATAATATACCCCAAAGGAACCTCCATGCCAAATATCAGTATCCTAGTTCACATATTAAATGAATGGCAAGCTTCTAAATAACTTGCACCAAAAACTTTAACATTTTCTCGTTCACGCCGGGGGTATCGCTATAGCTCTCTGTTCTTTGAACAGGCGAGATAAAAAGGCAATACTTAAAATATGGACTGTAACATTTGCAACGATATTGTTACGGCTGTGGAAATTCGCAATACACCATAAAGGTTCCTTAGATTAGCTATGCCGGTGAGTGTTCAGATAGGTCCCCACCATTGTTTAAAGGGAATTCTTCATGTTCACCGGGCTGCGACTCTTTGAGATAGCCGTTTTTCTTGTTCTATTGTTATTTTGAACAAACCTCCACGCAAACAACAAGCCGCGTTGAAAAGCGTCAAACGCAAAAGGAAACCAGAGGAGTTCCGATGGGCGCGCGGATTTTTCCCGCCTGTTTCTCCGAGGAGTGTGATGGAGGCGGGGTGTGGTGGCTCGCCCCCGATTGGTGGACGCGTGGGGTGACGTGGTCGGAATGAGGAACGCCCCTTTTCGGGAAAAAGATGGAGCCGAAAACGGGGAGGAGCGAAGGGCGGAGCCCCGCGCTATATAAGGCGGACCGCGCGCGAGGCTCATTCTCTCTGTCTGGGTCGTCGACGTCTCTCTTTGTCTGGGTCGTCGACGTCATCCTCTCACTGTCGGGGTCGTGTTGGATTCTACTCACTCTCTTGGTGGACGTCATCCTCTCGCTTCATCTTCGAGCTCTCTCTTGGTGGTCGAGGTCGGGCTCTCTCGTCTTGGCGTTGGGCGACCTGTCGGTGAAGGCGCGTGCCGGTGGCGAGTCCGGGCAACGCCTCGGAGACGCAGACGGGCGGCGCAGCCCTGCCGGCTGTGTGGTGCGAATATGCGCATCTGGCGAGGGACTCCGGAGAGAACTCACCGACCACATCATCGCAAAGGCCCGAGAGCAGGCGCGGCTATGCTAGCTGCCGTGGGAACAAGGCGTCGCGACCTGCCCACCGTCACACCTTGAGGGGGCAGGTAACCAGCACGGTCTTGCGGGCCTTTTCGGTCATCCACGGCCCACGACCATAAAGGTTTACAAACCCCGTCTACCTCCCTGCCTATGGGGAGGGTTTTCCTGTTGTTTTTGGATGCATGCTGTGGTGCCGTGTCCTGTTAAGTAACCTGTGTAAGTGACTGCGTTTGTAAATAATAATTGTAGTCGGTGGTATTGCTTGGCTTCTATTTGTCGCTTGTATATTGCATGACTGTATACGTGTTGCTGGAATAAATGTCCTTGTGTGCAATGTATCCCGTTCGTCGTGTCCTCCTTTCACCCCATTGAAATGCCATCTTGCATCGTGGAATGAGTAGTGGGTTTTGGACACCCGATAAATAATCTGAACCGTCGAGGTCGGCGATAACACCGCTCAGTTATCCCTGTAGCACGGAACGAACCGCTTAAGTGGTTCGTGTCCTAAGCCGACCGGCGGCGTGGTGCAACCCCTCGGTAGGTTACCCGCGTGGGTATTTAGGTATATCGACATTCGGAGATTCACCCTATTTCGCGCGGGTAGAATGCGGACTGAGTTGTGGTGAGGTTAAACCCCCACCCGTGACTGGCTCCTGGCAGTAGTTCCAGGAGGGTCACGACTGAATTGTCGACGCGGTGCTTTAAATCAGACTTTTCCCACCGTTATTTAAACATCGTAACCCACAACTTCCAAGTGAAAAACAAATTCTACAAATTTCAGAAAATTAATGAAAAATACAAAACTAGAATATCTTGGTGGGATAAGTGTCCACCCCCCTGAGTTAGTACTTTCTGGAAGCAACTTTGACAGCAATTACAGTTGTGAGTCTGTTGAGACAGGTCTCTACCAACTTTGCACACCTTGATTGGGCAATATTTACCTATTCTTCTGTGCAAAGCTGTTCAAGCTCAGACAAGTTGCGTGAGAAGAGTTGATTGACAGCAATCTTCAAGTCATTCCAGAGATTTTCGATTGGATTTAGATCGCGGCTCTGACTGGGACACTCAAGGTGATTTATCTTTTTGGTCCTTTGCCACTCGAGTGTAGCTTTGGCTTTGTGCTTCGGGTCATTGTCATTCTAAAAGGTGAACTTCCATCCCAATTTCAGCTTTCTTGCAGAGAGCAGCAGGTTTTCCTCTCGGATTTTTCTGCATTTTGCTCCATCCATTTTCCCTTCTATTCTGATAAGTGTCCCAGTCCCTGCTGATGAGAAACATCCCCAAAACATGATGCTGCCACAACCATGCTTCACAGTAGGGATTGTATTCTCTGGACGTTGTACTGTGTTGAGTTTGCACCAAACGTAACATTTTGCATTTCAGCCAAAAAGTTCCATCTTGGTTTCGTCAGACCACAAAACCTTTTGCCACATGGTTTCAGAATCTCCAGAGTGGTTTTTTACATATTTCAAACGGCATTTAAGGTGGGATTTTTTAAAGTAATGGCTTCCTTCTTGCCACCCTACCGTACAGGCCAGACCGGTGGAGTGCTTGGGATATTGTTGTCACATGCACACAGTGACCAGTCTTTGCCATGAAGGCGTGTAGCTCTTTCAAAGTTACCATTGGCCTCTTGGTGGATTCTCTCTCATCAGTCTCCTCCTTGCTTGGTCATCCAGTTTGGAGGGATGGCCTGATATAGGCAAGGTCATGGTGGTACCATTCACCTTCCACTTCCTAATGATTGTCTTGATTCTGCTCCAAGTGATATTCAAGGCCTTTGAAATATTTTTATACCCATCCCCTGATCTGTGCCTTTCCAAAACTTTATCGCGGAGGTCTTTATAAAAATCCTTAGTTCTCATGGTTGAGTCGTTGCTGTGAAATGCACTACCCAGCAGAGGAAACCAACAAGAACAGCTGATTTTATTCTGAAACCATCAGCATCACTTCAATTTAACACAGGTGGAGCCCAATTAACTTGGTTTGTGATTTTTGAAGGTGATTGGTTACACCAGAACTAATTTACATTTGCTATTATTAGAGGGGAGGACACTTATCCAACCAAGATATTCTAGTTTTGTATTTTTAATTAAGTTTCCGAAATTTGTAGAATTTGTTTTTCACTTGGAAGTTGTGGGTTACGATGTGTAAATAACGGTGGGAAAAGGCTGGTTCATTGCAATTTAGTTCAAGCCTATAAGGCAACAAAAGGTGAAAATTTTGAAAGGAGGTGTAGACTTTCTATAGGCACTGTCATTGATTTGATTGACCCATTGTTCTGTAAATACATGCCTGATTTGTTCAATAAAAGCCTGATCTCAAGAAACTCATGTCTTGACTTCGGTCTGTTCTGATGGCGACTGAAGGCAACTGAGGGTTCGTTAACCAAGGTCGAAATGGGCTTAATAAAGTGCTTTAAGCAGTTACTTAAACATTGGTCTCGCTCGGCCAAATAATCACAACTGGTTGTGTGATTGCCGGCACGGTACTCAGTCATATCCAGTCTTCTTTGTATGGCAATACGGCATTGGGCGTGGGATCAAGGGAGAAGTTCTAGGCCGAATGATATTCATGATCTTTTCAGACACGTCCTCCTTTTGGAGTTATCCGGAGATGACATCCATCACAATATGTATAGAAGACGAGTTGCTCCATCCGTAACACTTTATGCTAATTAGTTTCTCCTTTTGTACAATAATACCACTGGTAGCATTGGAAATGTGATAATTTTAGCAACTGGTAGCAACTGGTAGCTTAGCCAACTAATTAAGATTGGTTGCGTGATTGCTGGCATGGTACTCGGTCTTATCCGGACTTCTTTGTATGGCAATACGGCATTGGGCATGGGATCAAGAGAGCACCACAATACAACATTGGGCATTAACCCAGCACCACAGAGCCTTTTCATCTCCTCGTCCGGCCCTCTCCACTAGCTCTTCTACAATCCCTCACACTCTTTCAACAACTCTCTTTACCTCCCCCCCCTCTTCCCTTGTCCTACCCTCCCCCTCCCCTCCCCTGCCTGACACCCAAAGCCTCCTCCCCTCCCTCTTCCTTAACGGTGTGGACCTCAACCATCCGGGACCTTCGCTCAAACCTGTAAGATCTTTCCACACAAGTTGCCACTAACAAACCAGACATGATCTGCCTAACAGAAACTTTCCTCCCTCAAGACATCTCTGACTCCCAAGTATCTCTCCCCGGTTACTCCCTCCTCCGGTATGACAGACCTGAGCCTCGTCCTGGTGGAGGAGTTGCTCTCTTCATCAAACACTCTATTCCTCACTCTCCATGCACTGCCCTCACTCCCCCACACTCCCAGGAATACCTCTGGCTACTGCTTCTCCTCCACTCCCACCTCATGTTTATATATGTACTGTACCGTCCACCGAACAGTGATGACTCCATCTACACCTCACTATCAGAAAACATGGACCAACTTCTATCTTCTCATCCAAACTCTCTCTCTCTCTCTTCCTTATATGTGGTGACTTCAACTGTCTCATAAGAGCCTGGACCATGCATATAAAAAGTTTTTTTTTTACTTGGAAACAAATTGTTTGTTTAATTGCAAACGTTCCTCTTTTAAAAGGTTTCTTGGATTGAGGAGGAAGAAGCAGGACCTTGGCAGTTCCAATGGTAACATTTATTATTCGAAGACAGCAGAAACCCTTTACAAGGACATGTGAAGAGCACACAAAAGGAAATATAGTCATATTGTACTTCTTGAAGCAATAAATTACTAGAACGGCCCTCGGTAGAGCCACACCTCTGCCAGGTTGAACAGTTTGCGTTTTGTCGCCCACTGATTGGCCGGATATACATCTTGACCTTTACCGAAATTTAATCGGCTTGTTCTTGTCACATACACAACTCATCCACCAAGTTTTATTTTTAATAACGCATCCACAACTTTTTGAAATCTTGTGCAATACTGTATATCATTTTTGGCCCTATCTCAACCGTAAAGAATCACGTTTAAAAATTCCAGTATCCAGATCTGGATTTGGATCTTCACCAAAATCTCATCAATTTGTTCATGTCATGCACCAAACTTGTCCACCAAGTTTCATGCGAATCTGTCCATAAGTGTTTTGAGCTATCCTGCTCAAAGTCAGATAAACAGACAGACCGACAAGCAAACAGGGGTGAAAACATCACCTCCATCAACCATAGGTAGCGGAAGTAATTATGAAAAGATCGTTGTTTGAATTCGGAGATTTGTATGATCACTCTAGACTCTAGAGTCTAGACTAGACTATCAAAAGTGAGACATTAGTCCAACCCGTCGACACAACAATATTTGTATTCTTAAACAATCTCAATATTTTTCGGTCAAAATAGACAACTCTAGATCATTTTCCCTGTTCTTCCTAAAATGTACAACTACTTCCTTTGTTTTCCCTACATTAGGGGCAAGGTGATTTCTCCAGCACCAACTTACAAAGGAATTAAAATTGTGAATCTTCTGCGAATCCCATTCTGGAATGCAAGATGATATTTATGATACATCTTCAGAACAAGTGGGTTCACCGCTCACCTGCTTGTGAGGGACGTGATCGGAGCCTGAAGATGGCACTCATAACAGTGATCCTTTGCCGATTGCCATCTCTCGGGTGAAGACTGCGTGGAAATGTTTCCGGCCACTGTCACGATACCACCCAGGTTATGAGGAATCTCCAGTCACCTCAGCATGGTCAAGCACCGGTCTTACCAACGTGGAAAACAACATTATTCAGACATGAACAATCCTGCCGAGGCAGAGAACCTTGGCCATGATGAGGCATGACTTGTACTGTCCTGCTTTTATCATCGTATCTGGAAATGAACATAGACCAGACAAAGAATCGTTATCTCTTTGGTAACGGATTTCAGAAAATAGTTACTAATCTAAACTCAATCAATGTATCAACCAGATACTTCATGGAACACCTTACCAGACGGAGTGTTCGAGTACATAATGCAATTGAAATAAAGTACTAATTTTAAAGGTCGTATAACAAAACTTCCGGAAGTTTAGCACCGTTGATGCAGTGTCTTGCAAGCCGGTAGGCGACATGGGTGGTCGCTACATAATTGCATACTAGTCACACAGTTTTTGACGGATCGGGCTGAAATTTTTTGACAAAGAGGTTGATTATAGTGCACATAAAAGCGCAGAAGCCGATTTTTGATTTTCGAAAAAAATATATTTTTGGGATTTTTTTCAAAAATTTCAAAGTCCCGTTGCTCGGCAACGGTGGCGTCCATAGCAACGGTGCCCAAAAGCATACAACTAGATCCTGGTATGAACCTACCTGTCAAGTTTCATCAAAATCGGTTGACTCCTCTGGCCTCCAGAGCTGTCAATTACATACAAACAAACATACAGACAGACGGAAAAACTGAGAATAAGGGTACTCTAGCGACCACCCAATACACCACATGCATACGTACATACATACAATAGGACCAGGCACTTTTCACAGCACATCGCTGTGTCCACTTTCTGCTGGTACTCCAGGAGCCTCAGATTCTCAGCCATTCCCATCTCTCCGGGATAGGACATTCCAGGTACCCACCTCAAGGGACCGCCTCATGTTAACCCGGGGAGACTGCCATCTGGTGGACAACACCTCGGCACCACCCCGACACACATTACAGTGTGTTTTGCGGAGTGAAGTGTTTTGTGGTGGCCAGAGTGCAAATCCTGCCACCAACCTCCTTGGGAAGGTAGGAAAAACACAATCTCACACATATTTGTTCTGGTGGCCTTGATGAACTGAAGATGAGGATGAGGATGACACGGTTTCTCCTTGAGGTACACTGACCACAAGTTGCTTGCTTCATGGGGGTACATTTATTGATTGCACCATCTCATTGAAGATATCCCTGAGTTTGTTCACGTGGAGGATCTCCCTTCGATGACTGTCTGACAGAAATTGTCAAACACTTTCCCATACAGACATTTGCTACTTTCTTTGGCTAACTTCGGCCTCATGACTGTACTGATTTTCTCGTCTTCTATACATATTGGTAGTTGAATTCAATGAAACCTGAAACAGAACCTGAAAACATCTTTGAAACAGCAATGGATTTTTTATCGCCACCATGTCCTTCCCTCGAACTTGCATGAGAAGTTTACATCATGAAGAATCTACGCTGCTTTGAGTAGCAAGCCACCTGAAAATCGAAGATGTACTAATCAGCCATATTGTGGGCAAGAAAGGGCATCTGTGGAAAGATGATTACAAGATTGTTTTTCATTTCTGGATAATATGATCATCAAATCATCCTTATCACAATAAGTCGACCCAAATTTAATTTCAAAGGGGTTCTCCATCATTGAGAGATTGGTGCAAAAACAATACATACATAGCCTGGTATTTGAGAAATGTCTTGATTGGGCCCGATATGTTCTCATGGATCAGGCATTACGTGGCAGAGGTATGCGCTCTACCGAGTGTCCTAGTTTGTAATGTTTCCGATGAATGGACTTGTCCATCTTGCAAATAATGCATTCAACAGGGAGGACATGAACACTTCTCTGGGTAGCCGGCTTGGATGGTGGGAAGGGAGACCACGGCTTCTTTGGAGATACTGTCTGACACTCATCATCACTCAGAGAGAGTGTCGATGCACAATCAGGTAGTGGTGCCACCTTTGAAAAATGCTTCTCTGCTCCAGTTAATTTATTTTTGTCAGTGAACCTGCAACATTGAGGATATGTACTGTATACTAAATGAATATCTGTTGTTCAAGATGATGAAACACATCATTGGTTAACATATTTGATCTCTAGGCATCAGCTCTCAACATCTAAAATTCACAATTAGATGAAAAATAATCATTACAAATATTAACAGGTAGTACTAGCAGAAAGGCATACCTGACTGTCAGTTCAACCAGTGACTTCTGGTTGGATTTCTTCACAATTACTGATTTGACTGGCATTAAAACTCACCTGTAAGAGGTTGAGTACCCTAAGTCAAAAATTTGACAAGTTATTGGGCACTTTCGGTGCTTACCTTGCGGTGCTAACACTTTCGATGATAATCGAGACGAGGTTTCCGCATGCATTCCCATTGCCATGGGTTAAGGCGCTACAGATTTTGGCCCACGGCCTGAGAGTGTTCTAATCTTTCCGTAGATTTGTTGGGATTCACAGAAGATTAATGTATTAAAGTTGGGCACGTAAGAATGTTTTAATGTCATGGTTGATAATAACGTTTTTAAATGTTTTGGTTTTCACATGTTCTTCTATTTTGGTACATACTATCAGGAACCTGCGGAACATCCGCGCAATGTAAAATGTAACTTGAAGTACTTATATCCCCCCCCTCACAAACACTAAGTTATAGGAAAAATAAATAAATAAAATAAAACCCGCTTTCGATTCCTATCAACCCACTCTTTGTTGCCTCCAATTTGCCATGTATGTTTATTTAATTCACATAACATGTGAATTACATGTCCATCCACATGTGGAATACAGTTTGTTTATGAATCCTGTATTTGGCACCACCCATGCACTCGTCCCTTCTTTGAGAACACGGTGAAGGATGATTCATCTGACCGTAACACATTTCTCCACCGCTCAATGGTCCATTACCTGTGCTCTTTGCACCACTGGACTCGCAAACATGCATTGCCAGGTGTGATGAGTGGTTTATGCACTGCGACCCCACTACGGTAACCCGCTCTGTGGAGTTCTTGGCAGAACATTTTTAGCCGCGTCGCGTTGCGAACGCTGACTCTAAGAGAGCTCCGCGTTGTTCTTCTTGTTCTTCTTCTGCTGAAGACAAAACCTTTATGACGTGGCTCTTGGACACATTTGTCCTTGTTGATTGAACTGGATGCTCACACCCCAGGTTGAAATTTACAGTCAATTGATATGCAGTTGCTCGCCTGATTTGCCTTGCATTTCAAATTTATGCATGGACATCACGATCCTGGAGTATGTGCTTCCACACACTGTTGCCCTTTGCTGATGATGTCTTTCCCTCGGAGTTCCATGCCGACATCACCTTAGACACTGTTGCTCATGAAACATCAAGTTAAGCCGTCTTTGTCACTGAAGTTCCTGACAAATGTGCCCCAACAATCACCCCTCTTTCCAAGTCACTGAGGTCTCCTCTTGCAGCCATGTTGCCCCAATTATAGGCAACCAGGCATGTGCAGCATTTTTATAAATGACCCTAAGCATGCTGGGATATTATTTGCTTAATTAACACATGGGCCACACTGTGTGAAGCCATTGCTTTCAATATACTTGGTGTCCCTCATTTATCCAGGTGTTTTCATTTTTTCGTCCACTTACCTGTACTTTCATTTTGAGATGATGGGAGTGCGGAGATTCTGGGAGTGGGGAAAGGGTCTGGAATTTTTTCACAATTCTCTTTATTCATTCGAATTCTTGCATATATTTTTTCTTTTATCTCTTTTACTCTTTATTTCTCTCTTTCTTTATCTATCTGTCTGAGGAGAAGTGAATTATGTATTGCAAAACGTTTGCTGTGAGGCTCACTTAGCTCTACCTGGATGGGTTTGAGGGTGGTGGAGTAGTGGCAGAAACCTAAATCTTATCCAGGTTCCTCCTGATGACTCCAACTTTGCTCTTTACTTCTTCGGGTTCCTTCTGGTGACTCTAATGCAGTATTTGGTCTTCTGTTTGAGTTAAATCTGATATCTTGAAAAGTTCCTGCAGTTTGGCAAAAACAAAATCACAAAAATATACCATTACATTATAATGGGGGTGAAATTGTTGTCGTGGACACCATTTTCTCTTTGCCGTGTGGGACCTGTCTCTCTTCCACTTGGGACTTGTGTCTTTACCACATGGGACGTCTCTCTCTCTCTCTTCCAGGTGGGACTTGTCTTTGACACGTGGGACTTGTCTCTTCCACGTGGGTCTTGTCTCTCTTTCATATGGGACTTTTTCTATTCCATGTGGGACTTTTTCTATTCCATGTGGGACTTTTTCTATTCCATGTGGGACTTTTTCTATTCCATGTGAGACTTTTTTCTATTTCACGTGGGACCTTTTCTATTCCATGTAGGACTTTTTTCTATTCCACGTTGGACTTTTTTCTATTCCACGTGGGACTTTTTCTATTCCACATGGGACTTTTTCTATTCCATGTGGGACTTTTTTCTATTTCACGTGGGACTTTTTCTATTCCATGTGGGACTTTTTCTATTCCACATGGGACTTTTTCTATTCCATGTGGGACTTTTTTCTATTTCACGTGGGACTTTTTCTATTCCATGTGGGACTTTTTTCTATTTCACGTGGGACTTTTTCTATTCCATGTGGGACTTTTTCTATTCCATGTGGGACTTTTTTCTATCCATATGGGACTTTTTCTATTCCCCGTTGGACTTTTTTCTATTCCATGTGGGACTTTTTTCTATTCCATGTCAGACTTTTTCTATTCCGTGTGGGACTTTTTTTCTATTTCACGTGGGACTTTTTCTATTCCATGTGGGACTTTTTTCTATTCCACGTGGGACTTTTTTATTCTACATGGGACTTTTTCTATTCCACGTGGGACTTTTTTCTATTCCATGTGCGACTTTTTTCTATTCCATGTGGGACTTTTTTCTATTCCATGTGGGACTTTTTTCTATTCCACATGGGACTTTTTCTATTCCATGTGGGACTTTTTTCTATTCCACGTGGGACTTTTTTTTATTCCACGTGGGACTTTTTCTCTTCCACGTGGGACTTTTTTCTATTCCATGTGCGACTTTTTTATTCCACATGGGACTTTTTCTCTTCCATGTGAGACTTTTTTATATTCCATATGGGACTTTTCCTATTCCATGTGGGACTTTTTTCTATTCCACGTGGGACTTTTTTCTATTCCATGTGCGACTTTTTTATTCCACATGGGACTTTTTCTCTTCCATGTGAGACTTTTTTATATTCCATATGGGACTTTTTCTATTCCATGTGGGACTTTTTTCTATTCCACGTGGGACTTTTTCTATTCCGTGTGGGACTTTTTGCTATTCCCTGTGGGACTTTTTCTATTCCGTGTGGGACTTTTTTTCTATTCCACGTGGGACTTTTTCTATTCAGTGTGGGACTTTTTTCTATTCCCTGTGGGACTTCTTCCTATGCTGCGAACCAAGATGAGCAGAACCTGAAAAAGAAGAAAGAGAAAATGAATTAAATAATTCTATTTTGCGCCCTCTTAGCTTGGTACCGATGTGGGTGCCTTTTGATTACGACTGGTGACCCTCAAGTGTTATTGTTGAAGGCCCTCAGATAGAAGGTCCAACGGGGTATACAGGGTCCTCGAGGACTAAGGGTTCTAATAGAGCCCTTCGGATCTAAAATATCTCAGGATACTAATGAGTCTTAGGCTGAACAGTTTATATTTTGGATACCACTGATAGGCTGGATCTGAACCAAAATCGAATCGGCTTGTTCTTGTGACCTTACCAACTCATCCATGAAGTTTTGTCATAACGTGTCCACAACTTTTTCAGATATTGTGTTATATATCGTTTTTGGCCCCATCCAGTGGTAAATATCCATCCATCCATTGGAACCATACTCTGTCCAGAGCGTCAGTGCTGCCGAAGCAGTTTCCTTGGCTATTGGGCACAATCCTGGACGGGTCGCCACTCCCACGCAGGATATTCGAATGACTTGATTATCCCCGGCAAGCTGGTACTCATTTTGCCGACCTCGGAAGGATGGCAGGCTGAGTCAACCCCCTGGTGAAGTAATTCAGTGGGCAACGAGGCTTGAACTCAGGACCCTAGGATCCAAAGCCACCACCCGAACCACTGAGCCAACACCAGGCTTGTGGTAAATATACACATCTATCAAAACTTTGATGAAATATTATTACCTCTGCCACCGAAGGTGAAGGAGGTGATGTTTTCACCCCTCTCTGTCTGTCTGTTACTTGCAAAATTGAAGATTTTTCAACTATATTTATTGGTTAGTCGATTTTGTTATTCTGTCTGTCTGTCTGTCTGTCTGTCTGTCTGTCTGTCTGTCTTTTTGTCTGTTTATCTGTCTGTTTATCACCTACAGGTCACAATTTTCAACCAATCTTCACGAAACTTCACCACATGGTAAAGTTTGTCATAAGAAAGAAGCCTATTGTTTTTGATGTCAAAAGGTCAACATCGGCCAAAGGTCAACAACTTCAGTGAGATTTCTAAAATCCTCAAATTTCATCCGATTGACTTGAAATTTGAAGAGGATTTATATTTCATGTCACTGAATTGAACCACCAATTATTTTTGAGGTCCACATTGACCAAAAGGTCAACATAGGCCGAATTTCTAAAATTGTCAATTTTCATCCGATTGACTTGAAATTTCAAGAGGATTTACAGTTCAGGTCACTGAATTTGACTAGCCAATTATTTTTGAGGTCAATATAGACCAAAGGTCAACAAGTTAGGTGGTATTTCTAAAATCCTCATTTTTCAACCGATTGTCTTGAAATTTGAAGAGGACATATATATTTCAGGTCACTGAATTCAACCACCAATTATTTTGTAGGTCCACAAAGGCCAAAAGGTCAACATAGGCCAAATTCTAAAATTGTTAATTTTCAACCGATTCACTTGAAATTTGAAGAGGAGTTGCATATTTGGTCATTGAATTCAACCACCAATTATTTTGAGGTCAAATTTGTTTCATGGATTTTGCAAGTATCATGCTTTGCACGACGTCATCTTCTTGTTATTGTCTGTTTGTCTGTCTGTTTGTCGCCTGCAGGTAACAATTTCAAACCAATATTCACGAAACTTCACCACATGGTAGAGTTTGTCATAAGGAAGAAGCCTATCCTTTTGAAGTCAAAAGGTCAACAGAGGCCAAAGGTCATTAACTTTGGTGAGATTTCTAAAATCCTCAATTTTCATCCGATTGACTTGAAGTTTGAAGAGAAGTTAAATGTCAGGTCACTCACTTCAATGAGCCAATTATTTTGAGATCAATATGGACCAAAAGGTCAACATAGGCCAATGGTCAACAATTTAGATGAGATTTCTGAAATTCCTCAATTTTCATCCGATTGACTTGAAATTTGAAGAGGATTTATATTTCAGATCACTGAATTAAACCAACCAATTATTTTTTGAGATCAACATGGACCAAAAGGTCAACAGGCCAAAGGTCAACAACCAAGTTTGTATTTCTAAAATCTTCAATTTTCATCTGATTGACTTGAAATTTGAAGAGGATATATTTTGAGTCATTGAATTCAACTACCAATTATATTTTGGAGGTCCACATAAGGCCAAAGGGTCAACATAGGCCAAATTTCTGAAATTGTCAATTTTCATCCAATTCACTTGATTTTTGAAGAGTTGCATATTTGGTTGTTGCATATTGGTTGTTGTTGTTGTTGTTGCATAGTTGCATATTTGGGCCAACACAGCACATCACCCAAATAACACCATCCCTACTGTGAAGCATGGTGTTGGCAGCATCATGTTATGGGGATGTTTCTCATCAGTAGGGACTGGGACACTTGTAAGGATGGAAGGGAAAATGGATGGAAAAAAATACAGAAAATTCCTGGAGGAAAACCTGCTGTCCTCTTCACAAGAAAGCTGAAATTGGGACGGAAGTTCATCTTTCAGCATGATTACTTGATGCACACAACAAAAGCTACACTGGAGTGGCTAAAGAACAAAAAGATAAATGTCCTTGAGTGGCCCAGTTCGAGCCCCGACCTAAATCCAATCGAAAGTATGTGTCATGACTTGAAGATTGGTGTCCGTCAACGCTCCCCACGCAACTTGACTGAACTTGAACAGTTTTGTCCATAATAGGAAAATATTGCCCAATCAAGGTGTGCGAAGTTTGTAAAGACCTATCCCAACAAACTCACACCTGTAATTGCTGTCAAAGGTTCGTCCACAAAGTATTAACTCAGGAGGGTGGACACTTATCCAACCAAGATATTCTAGTTTTGTATTTTTAATAAATTTTCTGAAATTTGTAGAATTTGTTTTTCACTTGGAAGTTGTGGGTTACGATGTGTAAATAAAGGGAGGGGGGGAGTCTGGTTTAATGCAGTTTAATTCCAGGCTATAAGGTAATAAAAGGTGAACAATTTGAAAGGGGGTGTAGACTTTCTGTCGGCACTGTATATATTGTATGCATATATGTTACTCCTGTTTTATTTGTTGGGTTGACCTGAATTTGTTCTCCTTTTGTTTCGGTGATTTGACGCAGGCTCGAGGGGGACAACTAACTGTCTGTTTTTTTTTGCATTTCACCTGTTTCCTTTCTCATTTTTCCACGTACAGTTCTTCCTTCCTAAATATTCTTATCTTGCTGGAAAAATTAATTTCACCTCGAAAGCAGTGAACTTTTAAAATGATTATCATTTCAGTATACTGCTTCAGCTCCTATGTAATCCGAACGAACCATTCCTTGATGGTCGAAAATGAAGTGGTTTCCCATCACTGATGGTATTTTTATTTGACTTGATATCACAAGCGGTGTTGTGAAATTTGGAGGGGGAAAAAAAATCTTTCTCGGATAGATCATTAGGAGAATAAATCACCATTTCTTGAGCACTTTTTGACACTAACCATTTCAATAATGCCGTTTCAGTGACTGCTGAGGTCGCGATATGATTGAGTCTGGGAGCGTTCATATATTTAAAGAAATCGATGCAATTACCACTGTGCTTGACAGGTGTGATCAATATTGTCCATATGGTAAATGATAACGTTGGTTATAGAAAAGGGACCTTAAGGTAATGCTGTGGATAATGTAATAATCCGAATAAGGCAGAAAATCCGAAATCCATACGGATTCAAAATGGATGCTTCATTTAACTCTATGAGTGAAAGGGTCTCTCTCTCTCTCTCAGCTTGCCAGACTCATCTCGAAGTGGTTTTGAGATTCCGAATGTTAAATGTAAGCAATTATTTGAGGTTTCGATCAATTTTTGGAGCATTGTGCAGTCACTATTGAAACGTCAAAACATGGGTGGTGTGGACCTCAGGTCCTTCATCCGTGAAGCTCATCGGATGCTTTGGTGCGACACATTGAGTACTACTCCACCTCTTATTCTCTTTTTGTTTCCCTTTCATGGCGTGCATTAAAAGGTATTTCTTTCATCTCCAGGTATGATGGCAATTCGCCATTTTCTGAGTGCGTGAAGGACCGACATTCACATTGTACATGTGGATCATGTGTTTGTGGTAAATCCTTCAATCCAGGCCCTCTGAGGATCATTGTACAATTTCATGTCATATGGGGGTGGCGATATGTGGGTGGGGAGGAAGGGAAGGTGGCAAGGGAGGGGGAGATCTTTGTGACGGTTTATGTGATCACATATTTGGCAAATATAATAAGGGAATAACTGGACTCAATGGCTCAATGGTTAAAATGTCTGCTCTTAGTCCATGAGGTTGGTGGTTCTCAATGGTTCTAAATCCCAGCCAAATCATACCAAATACATAATTTTTAAAACATGGTATGTGCTACTTCCTTGCTTGATGCTCAGCATTTAAAAAGATGGAATGCAGGCAAACCACCCAGTGCAACCCTTGCCAAGAAACTACTTCGGCAGCAACAACTCTCTGTAATGAGTCCAATACACCTGAATCAAATCAATGGGGAGAATGGGGAGTAAAAAAAAAAAGTGTGGTAGTAATTTCAGGGGAGGAGAAGTGCGGAGTAGGACAGAACACTATCTCTAACCATGTGCAGCAAATATCATGTGTACAGAGGAACAACAAACAATGTGTGGATTCATTTTATAAATATTGATTTCATACATTTTTTTTTTACCAGCAGTATATCGTGTCTAAATAATGAATAACAGCATCTAGAATCGAGATGAAGAAAGTCATAATAAAGAAGACAACATGGTCATTTACGAAGGGACTACCTCAAATCATGAAATCCCATTTAACAGCATTTTGCGCCATTTTCACCTCTGACCTTTGGAGATGCTCTTTATACTTTCGGTGATTAATTCAGTTTTAAATTTTTACTAATCCCTTCAATATGATGCTCGTTTTATTTGCCCAAACTCATTGAACATGAATCTGGGGGATTTGTGCCAAAATTCCACAATTTAATAGAATTACATTCAATTTTGACTTCTCACATGACTCCGAATAAAATGTGAATGTGAATTTCATTTTCGAACCCTGAGGCCGAGCTATTCCCACTTGTGTTTTTCTTAATCTACACTGAATTTTGATATTTACCTCTGCCACTGAAGGTGAAGGACATTATGTTTTCACCCTTTTCTGTCTGTCTGTCTGTCTGTGTTTGTCTGTCTGTCTGTGTGTGTTTGTCTGTGTACAGGACATCTCAAAAAGTTGCAGACGGTTCCGGATGAAATTTGGTGGACAGGTTCAGGGTGTGACAAGGACGAACTGATTAGATTTTGGTGAAGATCCGGATCCAGATCCGACTACTAGAATTAAAAAAAATGATTCTTCACCATTGGGAGATGGGGCCAAAAATGATATATCACATGATATCTCAAAAAGTTGGACACGGATTCCGATGAAACTTGGTGCACAGGTTGGGTATGTTGCAATGACGAATTGATTCGATGATTTTGGTGAAGATTCGAATCCGAATCTGGATACGAGAATTATTTCATTTTAAAGTGATTCTTCACCATTGAGAGAAAGGGCCAAAAACGATGTAGTACTGTGTAGCATGATATTTCAAACATGTATTGGGCCCGATATGTTCTCGTGGATCAGGCATGACATGGCGGAGGTACACGCTCCACCGAGTGCCCTTCTAGTTTTCCTTTCGGTTTGTGTAGTCAATGGTGACCAATTGCACTCGACTGCAAAAATAAATTTTTCTTTTTTTGATCTTGTGTTTTCTCACATTCTCGTGACACTTTCCCAGGGGAAGTCATGGGACTCTACATTATGGCCTGTGCACTGCGAATTGAGGCCTTCTATTCCCAGAGGCCCAGCCCCTTCCATAATTTATTAATTTTCCTTCGTGGTTTGTGTCGTCAATATTGACTGACTACATTTGACTTTTGAAAGAAATTATTATTTTCTGTTTCGTGATATGTTGTGCTTTCTCTCCAATCCTTTGTGATCCGAATCTTTGTTCAACTTGTAATCCTTGCCTTATTAATTTGCATCATTTTAAATGCTCCGTGTTCTTTATGATGTACCTGGGTATACACCTTTGGGATCATACTTTATTTTTATTGTTCAGTGCAGGCTATCGGTGGTGTTTGTTGGTTTTTCATGCCTTCTTACAGCCCTCGGGCCCTATCTCTCACCTCTACAGTTTTAACTTGTTTACTAAGAGCTGAGCAGACACATTAAACTTGACTGCAGAAATGTTCTGATTCGTTAAAAGTAATTAAACGTCATTTTGATGACTTTTGTTTTCAGCAGTACCTCGTCACCCATGACTGTTCATCACCTGATTGCTAAAACCTTTTTGTCAGTGCATCGTCCATGTGTGGCACGTTTGCAAAGCAGTCTCGCATCACCCTTATTGGAGTGGCCCGACAGACAACTCCCTTCTTGCGGGGGGTGGATCAGGAAAAGCTCATACAACCACAAGGCTGCCCTTATTGTTACATTCCATTTCGTTTGTCTGTCTGTCTGTTATCTATCCGTTCCCTTGAATCTTGTATATCTTGAGAAAGGAACATTGTAGAGCCACCAAACTTGACAGACATAATTGGTGCCTTGTGTGGTGTGTTATGGGTGAGGGGTGTATTTGTGGGGCAGGGGTGGGGGTTGGGGAAAGCAGGTAGGGGGGGGGGTCTTCGTAATGGGTGTGAGTGATCACAACCAAGCATAGCACCAATAATGGGGAATAAAATAGGGGGGCAGGTGGGGGTAGTCGGTGGATTTATAGTGAAATGATCAAGTTATTAGTTTTTATTTATTTTTTAATTTAGGATGCTTTTTAATAGGGGGGAGGGGGATCTCTATAATGGCTTGAGTGATTGGCACTTATACTTATTCGGGATAGTGTCGGCTTCAAGGGGTTAATGATGAAAAAGATGAAGTTATTAGTTTTAATAAATGTTAAGATTTAAGAGGAGGGGGGAATTTGGAATAGGGGGAGGGTAATCTATTTAGCCGCCTTAATTGATCATGACCAAACCTCTCAAGGATAGTATAGGCCACATGGAGAGTAGAGTTAGGGGTGGGTGGGGGGGCGGGGCAGTGATGGAGGTTTTTGGAAGGGTGTGGTTCATTGTGTTTGTTGTCGAGAACCATGGGGAAGTAGCGTGTGGACCCCTTTAGCACTTGGAACTTGTCACTCTTCAAGCCAGTCAGTTTAAAATAAAGGAAGTATCCGGCATGCTTTTTTTCTATATCACGAACAAATCAGCAATAGCTTAAGAGCTACCTATTTATTACACACTGCGCAATGTCCCAAAAGTTGGGTGAGGGGAACTAACTAACTAATTTATTACACATGAAAGAAATGATGTCATGTTGACCTCCCCGAAGGCCAAAATTAAATGCTCCCCTTTGCTTCTGAGTTTTACCTGGATTTACTGTCTCGACCTCCTCCCAGCGTACCTTACATTTCATACCCATACCCCCCACACTCATCTATAATCACCCACACTCACTTTTGTATTTGTAATCAACGTCCTTTTTCAAAGAAAGGTGTATCAATTTTCAAGGCATCAAAAATGGTGGCCAGTTTTGATGAATGAAAATCATACGAATCTGTAAAATGTCAAACTTTACACACGGACCAGCTCCGACCTTGAAACAAGAAGCGCTCGAGTCAAATGGAGAAACAACTGAACAAAAGAAAAAGTTCAGATGCATCCTAAAAGTATTCTACAGCTGTGTGCACATGTTATTTTAATAAAAATGGAACACAAGGAGAAAGTGAATGCTAAAGTGGTAAGTTTCTACATTCAATTCGTGACACGACAGAACGCATTTAAAGGCACACATAAAAACACATGGGTAAAGATCATCCACCGTCCAACTTGCACAGGTAGCACAAATTGAACACCTCACCTCAAACAGGTAACTTCAGATCAGTGTGTGGTACGCAACGGCCTATTCTTTTCAAATGATACTATGGGATCATCGACTTCCAAAACAGAAATGTAGAAGGAACAGCTGGCTTTTTGTCCACGTCCAAGATCTACATGCTCCAAGATGCAACACTCCCAGACACGATACCTGCACGAATATTTTGTTCAATCTAATCGACTTGTGCTGCAGACAGAGAAACTTGCAAACTTTGCAGAGAATTTTTCACTTTAATGCATCTTTTTTGAAATGACTGCACCAAAAACGTGTACGTTTATGATATTTTACAGACATTTTATTTGGTTACTACATTATAACTACTATTGCTGTGAATTTTCACTTCGACGTGAGAAAATATCAACGAAACAGTCAACTTAACGCCTATAACAAGTAAATAAATAACTAATACGTTAAATACGAACGTATAGAAACATCGTCTGCAGGTACGAGCTATTTAACTGCCTTTACATGTAAAAAATAACGTTCTTTATCATTTAAGAATATAACAAAAAGGAAAATCTGCTAAAATATGTAAACAGATCAATATAAATGATGCAAAATAAATAGTAAATATATTTACAGGCTTGCATACTGATTAAATATGGTAAAAAAAGTCATTTACCCTGTTCATCAAAATTCATAAACGTATTAATTTAAATATACATATTATTATACACTGTATGTGTATGTATACTGTGTATACAAATACAGTATATATGGATACAGTATACATATATACATATATATATATATATATATATATATATATATATATATATATATATATATATATATACATGTTGTCCCAAAAGTCTCCATACATAGGGAAAATTAACACTTTTAGCAAAATGTAACTTTATTTACAAAACGTTCTCTCCATGATTGCCATTTCTTTGTAAACACACACAGTCATCTCTCCCACTCTTGGTGAACTCGTGTCAACACATCTGGCATTATGCAAGTAATTTCACTTCAAATGCGTTCCTTTAAATGATCCACGTTCTGAATCTTGTCATGTGTGTCGTGGGTGATGTGCTTGCCATGTTTCCTGTTCAAGTTGATTGCAACCTTGCGACAGCTTCCCGAATCAGCCATGAGAATGATTTCAATACAATCTTCTTTTGATAAAGGCATTTTTGAAGGGAATCTGAAAAAAGAAGAAGATATAAACTATGTATGAAGAATTTTGGGAGACATTTTGCTGAAAGTGTTAATTTTCCCTTTGTATGGAGACTTTTGAGACACCCTGTATATATGTACACATATGCAGAATGCAATAATATATATATATATATATATATATATATATATATATATATATATATATATATATATATATATATATATATATATATATATATATATATATATATATGCTTACTGTGGTTTGAATAACACGAATTAACCTGGTGTAAAACACAGCTGCAATCAACTAAACCACAGTCGTCTTGTGTTACAAGTAACTCCTTTGTATACATTAGAATATATATATTAAGTGTTTTTTTTTTTTGAGGTCACACCATCGCTTATATTTTTAAAGAAAAAAAAAGAACCCATAAATATACAAACTATCTGTTTATCTTTGTTGTGCACCTGTAACCTGTAACAGATCAAATTGTAAAAGCATTCCCATATCTTTCTGATTTTATGCCGGGTCAGCCCTTCATCCGTCGTACTTGCTTCTCTTTTGTTTGTTTGTTTGTTTGATTGTTTGATTGTTTTTCCGTGGCTTTATTGCATAACGTAATCATCCCGGAACTGCAATGAAACAAAATGTCCATAAAGAGAAATAAACTGCATTTCAAATTTTTCCCCTTAAAATGAACTAAGTAAACGGTTAACCTACAGATATACGATGTTGGTTTCCTACAGATTCTTTAGACAGTTAAAATAAGTGCTTTGAATTAAAAAAAAAATTTTTTTAACCAACACGTACAAAATGTCATTCTACATGTTCATGTTCTTATATATAACAGTGTGTGTCCAAATTGTCAAAACCTGGTGTCAGCTTTGTAAATAAACTGCTAATTTGTATGTAAATTAAATGTACAATGCATTTGCAAGGTTTTCGCGGACAGATGTACATCAGATTCATTTCGATTGAAATCCACAAATTTTCGATGGCAAAACGTCACGAGCGATGTGCAAGTCGGCCATGAATGATCACGTAGGTTGATGTTTTCCAGCGGCATCCAATTTGTGAGCCAGGCCCACTCGGCTACAGGTGAGTTAGCCTTGGGACATCTTGAAGCAATGAACCTTGATGACGGCCAGACATCGGAGGCAGTAGATCGGGATAAACTGGTGGGTCGGCCTCACAATGACCAGGACCCACGTGTCCGTACATGCTCTGCCCAGTACTAGAGAGTTCCACGGGGGCTGAGTGCGAATTGTGCGAGAGAGAAACATTTGCCACCAGGGAGTTGTTTCCGAATGCCTCCTCAAATTCTCCCCCACCAAAGGCGGGTCCTGTAGGCAGGAACTGATTTCCGAAGCAGCCATCACTCAGCAAGTAGTCTGTCGAGGGCTTGGTGACCTTGCTAGCAAAGCGCCTGGTGGGGGATGAGGTGCCATTAATCAGAGCCACGTAGCTCGGAGGCATAGAATAGGAACTCGATTGGCGGCATTTTAGGCTGAACGGTGGTGGAGAGATGCGTTCGTAAGGAGACTGGCCGGCCATGCTACCCTGGTTGAGAGTGAAGCCGTAAGCAGGCGGCAGGCCGAGTTGAGGAGAGCGTGCTGGCGAGTGCGCCATTCCTGGAGACAATGGTCCGCGAACCTTCTGGTCCTTTTTGTACTTCATGCGCCGGTTTTGAAACCAGATCTTTATCTGGCGCTCGCTGAGGTTCAGAAGGTTCGCCATCTCGATGCGGCGTGGCCGACACAAGTAGCGATTGAAGTGGAATTCCTTCTCCAGCTCCACCAGCTGTGCACTTGTGTAAGCCGTGCGTGCTCGCTTGCTCGGCGAAGAACCAGGAGGACTCTTTTCATCGCAGCTTTCACCTGGAGGTGTAAATACAGGTTGGGATGGAGAGAAACATACCAACAATATATGACTCGAATACAACTTGTAGCTTGAATATGGACGCATCCTCCCAAGTATATAGGGCAGTGTTACAAGTTGACTATCTTGTCCTGTCTGCACAGAGCATATTGCGGATATTGTAGCTGCAAGCATCACCTTTTACGAAATAAGATACAAGCGTTCAAAACGTCCTACGATCTCGGTACTCACAATTGTACAACCTCTGAGGACCATGAAAATATACAACGGGGTGCACAAATGCTCTAGCTTCAACCCTTAAATTAGACATCTCATGTATTTGCATTTTAAAATGAAGCTCAGGATGGGTAGGATAGCTTTGAGGTTGCAGATACTCACTCACCTCAGAGTAGTCTTACCTGGTTCACACTCCTGACCATATAGTAACCAACTACCAAGAGTTAGTTATGGTGGAACAATGGATGAAATCGACAGCACGTTGAATGAGGTATGTTAACTGCCGTGCAAAGCAAGAGGCTGTCGTTTCAGGTGTTAACACTTAAGAGGGAGAGAGAGAAGTTGTACATTCTCCTGCACACGACCCTAAGATAACCCTAAGCCGTCTTGTTTTTTTTATAAGAGCAAAATAAGAGTTTGTTGTGGTTAGTTTGCTGTCAGGGAGTTGCATCAGAGAACGGTAATGACCTACTTTGAAGATGGTGTGTTCGTCTTTTCCCTCCACAAACGTCCCATCATCATCAAGGCGATGAGGTTTTGCCTCCCAGTTTGTACCTCGTTTATTGCTACAAACTTTGCACCGACGCATGAGGAATTGATTAATGGCACACACACACTAATATAATTGGTCTTTTGTTCCAATGTCTTTTTTTTTGTTTTATCCTCTGTGGATAAACTTTATATCGTGTTCGATAAAGGAAACTTTTCCCTGAAACAGACCACTCCATTCTCATTATTCTCCAAAACCATGATTTTAAAGTGCCTCAACCCGATTGGTGCAGTAAGGGTAAAATGTTGGATACCTGACTATTTGGGATGTCACCCAAAGTTCAGTACACACGTGACATCTGAGGCCATAAGAGATTCAATTCATAACTATATAGATCATTGGGATTATTGAAGTGCATCATCTTTCTTTTGAGCCTCGTCTTTGATCGTTTCCTGATGTCATACATAACTCGAGGACGTCATTTTCACTAAACTCGGTGACATTGATTGTGCACGATGCTGAATGTGACGTTTTCCTCTTCAATCGTTGTTAACTCGTCAAACAAAATAATGACAATCACACTTTGGTTGGTGAACGGCAACCATGGCCTGCCTGGTGAGATGGGAACATCGGAACTCTGTTTGGATGGTCGAACATTTATTTTACTGGAAACACTTGCTGCGTCAGTATTATTATCGTTATTATTATTATTATTATTACTAGTATTATTGCTAATGTTACATCCTCTGCCCCGAAGGTGGATGGAGGTCATGTTTTCACCCCTGTTTGTTTGTCTGCCTGTTTATGGTGCAGGATATCTCAAAAAGTTTTGGACAGATTCGGACTAAACTCGGTTTACAGGTTGGATGTGTGAGAAGGAAGACTTTATTAGACTTTGGAAATTATCCGGATCTGGATGTTAGAATTTTAAAAGTAATTCTTCACAATTGATTGATCGGAGTAAGAAACCAGATCTTCTTCTTCTTCTTCTTCTTCTTTTGGCTCGCTCCCGTTAGGGGTCGCCACAGCGGATCAACCGTCTCCATTTCGCTCTATCCTCCACATCTTCCATTGACACTCCAACCACCCGCATGTCCGCCCTCACCATATCCATGAACCTCTTCTTTGGCCTTCCTATTCTCCTCCTGCCTGGCAGCTCCATCTTCAACATCCTTCTCCCGATATACTCCGCTTCCCTCCTGTGCACATGTCCAAACCATCTCAATCTCGCCTCTCTCACTTTGTCTCCAAACCGTCCTACCTGCGCTGTCCCTCGAATATACTCATTTCTTATCCTGTCCATCCTCGTCACTCCCAACGAGAATCGCAGCATCTTTAACTCTGCCACCTCCAGCTCCGCTTCCTGTCTTTTTGTCAGCACCACCGCCTCCAACCCATACAACATAGCTGGTCTCACTACCATCTTACATACTTTCTCCTTAACTCTTGCAGCTACCCTTCTGTCACAAATCACTCCTGCAACTCTTCTCCACCCACTCCATCCTGCCTGCACTCTCTTTTTCACTTCTCTCCCACACTCTCCGTTACTTTGGACAGTTGATCCCAAGTATTTAAACCAATCCACCTTCCCCACCTCAACTCCTTGCAACCGCACCATACCACCACCCTCCCTCTCATTTCCGCACATGTACTCCATCTTACTCCGACTGACAATCATTCACCTTCTCTCCAGTGCGTACCTCCACCTCTCGAGGCTCACCTCAGCCTGCTCCCTACTCTCCCTACAGATCATGTTGTCATCCGCGAACATCATAGTCCATGGGGACTCCAGTCTGATCTCGTCCGTCAACCTGTCCATCACCATTGCAAACAGGAAAGGGCTCAGAGTCGATCCTTGGTGCAATCCCACTTTTACCTTAAACCGGTCCGTCATTCCTACCGCACACCTCACCGCTGTCACACTGTCCTCATACATATCCTGCACGATCCTCACATACTTCTCCACCCCTCCCGACTTCCTCATACAATGCCACAACTCCTCTCTTGGCACCCTATCATAAGCTTTCTCTAAATCCACAAACACACAATGTAACTCCTTCTGGCCTTCCCTATACTTCTCCATCAACATTCTCAAAGCAAACATCGCATCTGTGGTGCTCTCTCCTGGCATAAACCCATATTGCTGCTCACAGATCATCACCTCTCCTCTCAACCTAGCTTCCACTACTCTTTCCCACAACTTCATGGTGTGGCTTAACAACTTTATCCCTCTGTAATTTCCACAGCTCTACACATCACCCTTGTTCTTGAAAATCGGAACCAGTACACTTAATCTCCACTCCTCCGGCATCCTCTCACTTTCCAAGATTTTATTAAACAATCTGGTTAACAACTCCACTGCCATCTCTCCGAAGCACTTCCATGCCTCCACTGGTATACCATCTGGGCCAACCGCCTTTCCACTTTTCATCCTCTTCATAGCAGTCCTCACTTCATCCTTACTGATCCACCCCACTTCCAGATTCACTATCTCCACCTCTTCCAACCTTCTCTCTCATTTTCTTCATTCATCAGCTCCTCAAAGTACTCCATCCACCTTCTCAACACACTCTCCTCGCTCGTCAGCACATTCCCATTTGCGTCCTTTATCACCCTAACCTGCAGCACATCCTTCCCAGCTCGGTCCCTCTGTCTTGCCAATCGGTATAAATCCTTTTCCCCTTCTTTTGTATCAAACTTCTCATACAGCTCGTCATATGCCTTTTCCTTGGCCTTTGCCGCCTCTCTTTTTGCCTTTCACCGCCACTCCTTGTACTCCTGCCTACTTTCTTCATCTCTCTGACTATCCCACTTCTTTTTCGCCAACCCCTTCTTCCTTATACTTTCCTGTACTTCCTCATTCCACCACCAAGTCTCCTTATCTTCCTTTCTCTGTCCAGATGTCACACCAAGTACCTTCCTAGCTATCTCCCTCGCCAATTCTGCTGTCGTTGCCCAATCATCCCACCCATCTTTACCACCATCCAACGCCTGTCTCACCTCCTCCCTAAATTCCACGCAACAGTCTTCCTCCTTCAGCTTCCACCATCTGATTCTTGGTTCAGCCCTCACTCTTTTCCTCAACCTCACCTCTAAAGTCATCCTACAGACCACCAATCGATGCTGTCGAGCTACACTCTCCCCTGCCACCACCTTATAGTCTCTAATCTCTTTCAGGTTGCATCTCCTGCTTAAGATGTAATCCACCTGTGCACTTTCCTCCACTCTTGTACGTCACCCTGTGTTCCTCCTTCTTCTTGAAATACGTATTTACCACTGCCATTTCCATTCTTTTTGCAAACTCTACCACCATTTGTCCTTCCACATTTCTCTTGTTGAGACCGTACCTACCCATCACCTCCTCATCCTCTTTATTCCCTTCCCCAACATGCCCATTGAAGTCTGCTCCAATCACCACTCTTTCATCCTTGGATACACTCTCCACCACTTTATCTAACTCACTCCAGAAATCTTCTTTATACTTCATCTCACACCCCATATGCGGTGCATATGCACTGATGACATTCATCATCACCCCTTCAATTTCCAACTTCACACTCATCACTCGGTCTGACACTCTCCTCACCTCCAATACCCTCTTGACATAATCTTCCTTCAGGATTACCCCGACACCATTTCTCCTCCCATCCACACCGTGGTAGAACAGTTTGAAACCACCTCCAATGCTCCTAGCCTTACTCCCCATCCACTTGGTCTCTTGTACACACAGTATGTCCACCTTTCTTCTCTCCATCATATCAGCCAACTCTCGCCCTTTACCAGTCATCGTCCCAACATTCAGAGTTCCAACTCTCACCTCCACACTTCTACCCTTCCCCCTCTCCCACTGCCTCCGGACTCGCCTTCCCCGTCTCCTTCTCCTCCTTCGCCCAGCAGTAGCACAATTTCCACTGGTACCCTGCTGACCACCGGTACCGGTGGCGGTCGTTGGTAACCCGGGCCTCGACCGATCCGGTATGGAAATTCGTTTTGTTGTCCACATAATGATTTGGCATAGGTTTTTACGCCGGATGCCCTTCCTGACGCAACCCTGGTCGCCTCTTACGACACACAGGGATATGGTACACCTATTCTAACCGGGGCATACACCGGGCCCAGTACAACTGGTACTCATTTCGCCGACCTCGGAAGGATGGCAGGCTGAGTCAACCCCCTGGTGTTTTCGACTTGGTCTATATATATATAAACATATACATACATATACATACATATACATACATATACATATACATATATATATATATATATATATATATATATATATATATATATATATACAAACATACATACAATATACAAACATACATACAATATACATATATTAATTCAGTGTCCCAACGGGGCTTGAACTCAGGACCTTTTGGGTCCCAAGCCACTGCCCTCACCACTGCGCCAACACCAGGCATCGGAGTAAGAAACCAGATAGAGCACAATATTTCGAAAAGTTATGGAGAGGTTATGAAAAAAAATGGGTGGATGAGTTGAGTAGGTGACAAGAACAAGATGATTTTATTACCCCCCCCCACCCCCCGTTGGACTTAGTCCAAAACAGGGGCTTATGGTTTTGCTTTCAATTTTCGTGTGTGTGTGTGCGTGCATGCATCCGCAAGCATATCTCGGACATGCATGGACCAATTTTATTCGTACTTGGCACAAAGACAACAAATGATGGTGTATATATGCGCATCATTTTGTTTCACGATGCGATCAAATATGGCTAACTGGCAGCCATTTTAGTTGTAAAAAAAAAATTCGGTGCTGAGTACGTCCTCAACCATTTCTCGGAACATGCATTTACTGATCTTGTACTAACTTGGCACACAGATGATGAATGATGGCTTAAATCAGCTCGTCGTTTTATTTCGGGATCACATCAAAGATGGCTGACTGGTGGCCATTTTGTTCCTTAAATGTGTCCTGAACCATTTCTCAGACATGCATGGTCTGATTTTGTTAAAACTTGACACAAGCACAGGACATGATGGCATACACATGCCCGTCACTTTATTTTGCAATCTGATCAAAGATGGCCAACTGCTAGACCGGCGGCCATTTTAGTTGTACATAAATATGTGCTGGCCCTTTAACTCCGTACAGCAAAATTACTAAAACAACGGGAGCTACGACATTTTATGTCTTTTTTAAACTTGTTTTGGTTAAGGTACGGATGCAGAACCAGCCTATCAGTGGGATACAAAACGTAAACTGTTCAACCTGGCAGAGGTATGTGTTCTACCAAGTTATTATTTTGTAATAAAGATAATATTATTTATTTATTGTTATTATGATTATGCATTTATTTTTGCATGATGGGGAGTGGAGAGAGAGAGAAGAGAGAAGAGAGAAGAGAGAAGAGAGAGAGAGAGAAAGAGAGAAAGAGAGAAAGAGAGAAAGAGAGAGAGAAAGAGAGAAAGAGAGAAGAGAGAAAGAGAGAAAGAGAGAAAGAGAGAGAGAGAGAGAGAGAGAGAGAGAGAGAGAGAGAGAGAGAGAGAGAGAGAGAGAGAGAGAGAGAGAGAGAGAGGAGCTCAGGTGGGCCGAGGAAGGACTTTGCACGATGGAAGATTCACAGTCGGCGACTGGCTTTGGAGGCCAGGTTTGAAATGTGGCTTTCCCAGGAATGATCATGGTAGATCGTGCGATCCAGAAGCTTGAAAGAAAGGAATTCTTCCAGAGGAGTGTTGAGAAAGTGCATGGGGTGGGGGGTTCTAAAGGGGGAAGGGGAAGGGGAAGAGGTGGAGAGAGAGAGAGAGAGAGAGAGAGAGAGAGAGAGAGAGAGAGAGAGAGAGAGAGAGAGAGAGAGAGAGAGAGAGAGAGAGAGAGAGAGAGAGAGAGAGAGAGAGAGAGAGAGAGAGAGAGAGAGAGAGAGAGAGAGAGAGAGAGAGAGAGAGAGAGAGAGAGAGAGAGAGAGAGAGAGAGAGAGAGAGAGAGAGAGAGAGAGAGAGAGAGAGAGAGAGAGAGAGAGAGAGAGAGAGAGAGAGAGAGAGAGAGAGAGAGAGAGAGAGAGAGAGAGAGAGAGAGAGAGAGAGAGAGAGAGAGAGAGAGAGAGAGAGAGAGAGAGAGAGAGAGAGAGAGAGAGAGAGAGAGAGAGAGAGAGAGAGAGAGAGAGAGAGAGAGAGAGAGAGAGAGAGAGAGAGATAGAGCTGATTAAGTGATGTGGAGAGGGATAGGTGTTGTAAAAACCTGATGTTGGCTTAATGGTTAGGGTGGTGGGCTTGTGATCCTAGGATCCTGAGTTCAAATCCCCCTCGGCTGTTGAATTAACACCAAGTGGGGTTGACTCTGCCTGTCATCCTTCTGAGGTCGGCAAAATGAGTACCAGCTTCCTGGTATCCTGTGTCAGAGTGGTGACCCATCCAGGATTGTGCCCAATAGCCAAGGAGACTGCTTCGGCAGCACCAATGCTCTGCACAGAGTATGGTCCCCATGGATGGATGGATAGATGGCGTTAGGTTGTCCGCTGGTATGGAAAGAACTATGGCGATCTTCGTTCAGGTGGTAGGCCCAAAATGTGTCTAAATATGTTTCCCTGCCGAGCTTCCATGATTTCCTTCCCGTTCCCAAGCAGTACTTCGGAGGTACAACAAGCATGGATTGGAAATCTTAACTGATGAGATGGAATGAGGTTGCCGAGGTTACCGGCTCCACCCACTGTGTTATTTGCTCACTGAATGTTTATGCTAATTTCCTCTTTCTATCAATACACAATCCAAAAATTGCTTATTTGAGGTGAGACATCTACGAACCCCTCAGAGACGGGTTTGTTGCTAGTCACTCATGATAGTTCTTCGAAGCGAAGCACAATTGTCTATAAGGTAAACATGTCATGTATCATGGTTCCAAATCCTCAGTGTGGATACTAATAGAACTCAAAACAGAATGAGCTTGATCTGAGAGCCATGTCAGCTGAAGCCAGGTAAACATGTCCCTTAATTAAGTATGATTGGAGCTTACCTTTTCAACCTTTTGACCCTTTAGACTGCTGAGACCCCTTAGACCTTTGAAGACCCGTTAGACCCTTTAAGACTCCTAAGACCCATAAGAGGGGTGGGAGAGAGAAAGAGGGGAGGGAGAGAGAGAGATGGGGGGCAGAGAGAGAGAGAGAGGGAAAGAGAGAGGTGGGATAGAGAGAGAGAAGGGGAAGAGGGATAGAGAGAGAGAGGGGTGGGAGATAGAGAGAGAGAGAGAGAGACAGAGGGGGGAGGGAGAGAGATGGGGGGTGGAGAGAGTGAGAGTGAGGGGGAGGGGAGAGAGAGGAGGGGTGTGGGAGAAAGTGGAGTGAGGGGAGAGGGAGGGGAGTGAGGAAGGGTGAGATATAGGAGGGAGGGGACTGAGGAGAGGAATGGGGAGAAAGAGGAGGGAGAGGAGTGGGGAGAGAGGGGGAAAGAGAGGAGTGGGGGAAAGAGAGGAGTATTGGGGGGAAAGAGAGGGGAGGGTGAGGATGGGGAGCGAGGAGGTGATAGAGGAAGGAGAAAAGAGTGAGGAGGGGGAGGAGTCAAGAGCGAGGATGGGGGGAGCGAGGAGGGCTGGGGGCAGGGAAGGCAGCATGAGGGGAAGGGAAGGAAACCTACCAGGGCGTTACCGGGGTGAAATTGCAGTCATTCATCGATTGCAAAAGCGAATTTGTTGCTATTGCAGATTTTGGTTTCTTTGAATCCGCATTCTGAACCGTCACTCATAGGTACTCTCTCTCTGTTGTTTGGTTTTCAAATGTTTTCGCATATTGCACGTATTACAGTGATGAGCAACGTCGATTGAACAAAGTGAGCACGCAACTTTAGGACTGTCTTCTTTAACCTTCCCGAAATAGTTACAAACTGCATTTCTGGACCTTTTGAACGACATTTCAAATCTTTATCAGTCAATGTACTGCCTACCAGTCCATCAGAAAAACAATCAGCATGCTTTACCGACCAACTCTAAATACCTTGCTACCCTTTCAAAAGAACCACACCCTTGGGGCATGTTTAGTTTGTAAGTGACCTGCTTTTGCTGCTATATTGCAAATGGGATGTCCCAGGGACATGTGTAACTGGAACATGCCCAACAGGGACGAAAAAAGCTTTTCCCGGAAAAAAAAAACCGCTTCTTTCTATGAAGTACGAATTACTTGGAATCGATGTCCATTCTGGTTCACCACTCGATTCCTTTTGATTCCCTGGTTGGAATCGAGTACTTTGGAATCGATTCCACCCGCCACTATTAAGCACTCAAGCGAGCACTCCAATAAAACAGTTTATAAGGAGTGGCCTGCTGTGTGATATTAAACACCGTCCGGAGACATTTGGCTGTCAAAGAATGTTCAAATTGGTCAAATGAACTCCTTTTTAACATTCGGTGCAGCTGATAAGTTCAATTCTGCAGGTTAAATTTTGAAATTCAGTTGAGGTTAAGAGATTCTCGAGCTCATCGCGTTTCAGCTGTAATCTTAACCTTTACAAACACTTACATTGCCGGTGTCACGTTGACGACAAAATGTTGAAGCTGTGCATGATACCATTCACACAACAATCTGACATGAAATGGTGGTGTATTTGCCAATTTTAATCACTAACGATTGTTCTTCTTCTGAGCAGACCGTCATTGTCTAGACTCCAGAAGGTAAACATGTAACATGTGTCACGGTCCACCTCATCACTTTACATTGAATTCCCATCTATCTATCAATAATTCCAGCAGTGTGTGTGTGTGTGTGTGTGTGTGTGTGTGTGTGTGTGTGTGTGTGTGTGTGTGTGTGTGTGTGTGACCGCTGTTTCTCGACAACCTCTGGTCCGATCTAATTGAAACTTGCCAGGTATATTGCTTTGTACCTGAGGATGTGCCTTTTTAAGGTTTGATATTAATCGGACAAGTGTTTCCCAAGTTATGGCCATTTATTTATCAACCAATGACAAGACACGTTGCTGCGGCCATTTATTTACCAACCAATGACAAGACACATTGCTGCGTGGGCGTGGCCGATGCGGAAGAGAACCTCAGCAGCATTCCCCATTACGGTTACAACGTACGGACTTTCGGAAATTGATGACTTCGTGTATTCTAATAATTTATTGATTTATTATGTGCATTTATAGATAAAACACTATGCCCCAATCCAGTCGTCGTTTACGAGAGCGAAGGAACGGCCTGTGTGGTTGTTTCTGGCTCGCAGTTTGAAAGGTTTTTTTTGTTTTTTTTTGGTTTGCACGTACGACCACGCACGTACGGCCACGCACATACGGGCACGCGAGAGCGAAGGAACGGCCTGTGTGGTTGTTGGTTCTGGCTCGTGGTTTGAAAGTTTTTTTTGTTTTTTTTTGCACGTACGGGCACGCACGTATGGGCACGTACTAGTTTCTACCAATACACACTCCAAAAACAAAAATCGTTCATTTGTGGTAAGACATCTACGAACCTGTCGAAGATGGGTACCTTGTACGTGTCTATTAATTACCTACTGTTTGAATGTGACTTGGACTGTGACAGAGTCAGTTAATCATGTATTATTGAGCCGTGCCTTCCTCTATTTATTCTGTTACATAATATTTGAAGGTAACATTTAGAACTTTTGACACCATGACTCGTTAGACCCCTTACACTCCTTTAGACCCTTTAGACCCTTAAGACCCCTTAACACCACTTAGACCCTTAAAGGTCATTTAGACCCCTGAGAATTTTACACCTTTTTGACCCTTTCATACCCATTAAGAACCTTTAGACCTCTTCAACCTTTTCACCCTTTAGATCCTGGTTGACTCCTAAACTCTTTAAAGATCCCTTACATCTTTACCCTTAAGATCCCCTCATAGCCATTTAAACCCTTTAAACATTTTAGACGCCTTTATAACCCTTTAGATCATTTAGACTCTTTATACCCATAACAACTTTTAGACCGTTTTTAGATGCTTTAAGACCCCCCCCCCCATCTCCACCCCTCAGAACCTTTTTAGACCTTTTAAGAGCCTCAAGGCACTTTCGACCACTTAGAAAATATAAAAATAACCCTGAAAATCGTTTGGATGACCTTTTCGTGCATCATTCATGTTGCATCACAAGTTGCAATGATGAATCAAATCTGATATCTTAAAGCATAAATGACATTGAAAAGTGAAACTGAAACTACTGATCTACAGATCATCAAATGGGAAACCAGAGTGAAATACTCTGAGCAATACCAATGGAAAATGCCGATTATAAAACTATGGGGATTATAGAGAGGGCAGGTTGGGGCTGAAGAAGTGACGTGGAGAGGGATAGGTGCCCGGAGGTGGCCCGTTGGCATGGAAAGAACTTCGGTGATCTTCGGTCAGGCGGTAGGCCCAAACCGTGCCTAAATTAATTTCCCAGCCAAGCTTCCATAATTTCATCCTCACTCCCAGTCCCAAGCAGTACTTCAGAGGAACAACAAGCATGGATTGGAAATCTTAGCTGATGTAATGGAACAAGTTTGCCAAGGTTATTAGCTCCACCCACTGTGATATCTGCTCATTTAATTTTTACTTTAATTCCTGTTTCAACCAATACACACTCCAAAAAATAATCATTTGAAGGGAGACATCTACAAACCCATGGGAGATGGGTACCATGCTAGGGTCTATTAATTACATACAGTGCCTGTAGAAAGTCTTTACCCCCTTTCACAATTTTCACCTTTGGTTGCTTTATTGACTGGAATTAAATCGCATTAAATCAGACTTTTCCCCCTTTCATATACACATCGTAACATACAACTCCAATGAAAAACAAATTCTACAAGTTAAAAAAAAATTAATTAAACAATAAAACCAGAATATCTTGGTTTGATAAGTGTCCACCCCTCTGAGTTAATACTTGGTGGAAGAACCTTTGACAGCAATTACAGGTGTGAGTCTGTTGGGATAGGTCTCTCTCAACTTTGCACATCTTGATTTGGCAACATTTTCCCATTCTTCTGAACAAAACTGTTCAAGTTCAGCCAAGTTGTATGGAGAGCATTGATTGACAGCAATCTTCAAGTCATTTCACAGATTTTTGATTGGATTTAGGTCGAGGCTCTGACTGGGCCACTCAAGGACATTTATCTTTTTGTTCCTTAGCCACTCGAGTGTAGCTTTGGCTGGGTGCTTCGGGTCATTGTCATGCTGAAAGGTGAACTTCCGTCCTAATTTCAGCTTTCTTGCAGAGAGCAGAAGGTTTTCCTCCAAGATTTTTCTGAATTTTGCTCCATCCATTTTCCCTTCTATCCTGACAAGTATCCCAGACTCTGCTGATGAGAAACATCCTTATAACATGGAGCTGCGACCATCATGCTTCACAGGAGGGATGGTGTTCTTTGGGTGATGTGCTGTTCTGTGTTTGCACCAAACATAACATTTTGCATTTAGACCAAAAAGTTCAAATTTGGTTTTGTCAGACCACAAAGCTTTTTGCCACATGGTTTCAGAATCTCTGGAGTACAAATGGGACCCAAAGTTGGCTTTTTTGAGTAATGGCTTCCTTCTTGCCACCGTGCTGTATAGGCCACACTTGTGGAGTGCTTGGGATATTGTTGTCACATGCACACAGTGACCAGTCTTTGCCATAAAAGACTGTAGCTCTTTCAAAGTTTCCATTGGCCTCTTGGTGGCCTCTCTGATCACTCTCCCCCTTGCTTGGTCATCCAGTTTGGAGGGACTGCCTGATCTAGGCAAGGTCATGGTGGTACCATATGCCTTCCACTTCATAATGATTGTCTTGATTGTGTTCCAAGGGATGTTCAAGGTCCTTGAAATATTTTTATACCCTTCCCCTGATCTATGCCTTTCCACAACTTTATCCCAGAGGTCTTGTGAAAGCTCCTTGGTTCTCATGGTTGAGTCTTTGCTGTGAAAGCTCCTTGCGTCTCATGGTTGAGTCTTTGCTGTGAAATGCTCCACCCAGCAGAGGAAACCTGCAAGAACAGCTGATTTTATTCTGAAATAATCAGAATCACTACGAGTTAACACAGGACTGGTGGAGGCCAATTGAGTTGGTGTGTGATTTTGAAGGTGATTCGTTACACCTGAGTAAATTTACAATTGTGAGTATAAAGGGGGGTGGACACTTATCCCACCAAGATATTATATTTTTGTCTTTTTAATTATTTTTCTGAAATTTGTCGAATTTGTTTTTCATTTGAAAGTTGTGGGTTACGATGTGTGAATGAAGATGAAAAAGTGTGATTTAATGCAATTTAATGCCAGGTTATAAGGCAACAAAAGGTGAAAAATTTGAATGGAGGTGTAGACTTTCTGGAGGCACTGTATACTATTGAAACCTGAGTATGTCCATTAATTACATACTATTGAAATGTGAGTCGGTGTATTGATTATATGTCGTATTGTAACGTAAGTATGTCTGTTGATTATGGATTGGAACATCTTAATTTCATATATATATAATTATGTATTTAATCGTATTAATTACTAATTACATAATACACCACACAAAACCACAAAAAAAAACATGCAAAGCAAGCCCTGGTGAGGGAACTAGCGATAAAAGGCAGTGACACCCACAGAGAGCAGACACCAGAACCAGAGGGAGACGGAGAGCCGCGAAGATCCATTGAGACCCAGAGAGGCTGAAGGGGACACTGGCATGCCAGACAATGCACACCACCAATGGAATAGGGTCTGAAGGAGTGCCTGCATTAAAGCATTGTTGGTGGCTGCCGATTCGCAAGACCAGCCTGAGACTTCACTCGGGAAAACCGCGCACACACCTACACCACACTGTCACTTCTCCTGTTCGTCTTGTATTCCTGGCCGACTAAAGAATAGCCAGAAACATAGTCCAGGTTAAGTGTGCCCTTCTGGATTCTCTATAATTTCTCTTATCTCCCCACACACCCCTCCACCCCCCACCCCTCCACCCCCCACCCCTCATCTCCATTCATGTGAGTTGCTGTGCATTTTGAGAGGTGGTGTCATCCCTCAGCATAATCAAATTTCCCATAAAACTATGTGCACGCTGAAACCACAGCATGTTCAAATTGACGAAACCTAACCAATCACGATGTCTTGGAAGTCAGTCTCCGGCAGTCTCCCGTGTCACTCATTATGGAGAGAGAGTCCATTCAAAATTGTGTCTTTGGAGTGGGATCCTTACCCTCCAGCTAATTTCACTTCATAAAAATGGGTGATCTGGATTGGGGTGAAGCCCGGTTGGGGAGGGGGGGTAGAGGTTAGGGATTAATTCAATATCGGGTTTAGTGGTTAATTGCATTAATTGAAAATGAAATAAAATGCTATGGAAGATGAACATGCCCAAAAGAGGATGGCCACTTCATGGATAACAGAGGGCCATAAATGGAAGATGGAGGATGAAACAGAGTTACTTCTCAGCAGCCCAGCCCCACCTACCAAATTCTTCCGAGCACCAGCGCTGGAGTAATGTTCCAAGGTGGCAACCAGAATGGAAGCCGGGCTAAACAAAATCGCAGTGAAAGCCAGCAGCAAGTGAATGCCAACAATGCCGAGACAACGAAAATGGAAGTCAGCTGGGACCTTATGTTGGCTAGCATGGACACCTGCCTCGAAGACGAGAGAGCTCACCAGTGGGGAAAGACAGCAAACTTTCAGACGAGAATCAGGGCTGGTGTGTGTGGCATGGCAAAGGTTAGTGTGGAGCCGGAGGAGAAGCTCGTGTGACACCAAGTATGAGGGTACAAGCAACTATGGTGGACATGTTAGACATCCCTGTGGTAAAGTGTGGAGAGGACCCCAAGGTGAGTAGAGGGTTGGACCCTGTGGCAAGTGGGAGTAGAGACCTCATGGTGAGAGATAGTGCAGACCCTTTGGACAGTGGAGCAACACAGCGCCAAGGGGGCAGTTCAGAGTCCCAAGGGATCATTGTAAAGCCAATAGGGGGCATAGTAGAGGATAATGGATAACATAGATAGAGATGGGGCAGTGAGGAGGGGTTGGGGAAAATGGAGGGTCAAAAAAAGCAGAAAACGATGCATAAATAAAATATATAACAAATAAAAACATTGAAATTATTTACTTTTTCATAAGTGTTGTCATGATTGGGGTTGGATGCAGTACATATTGCTTGTTGTAGGGTTATTCAGGTGTGGCAGGCTGTCGAGTTGATGTTGAAGGCTCAGAAGATGAAATGGAGGCTGATTCGCTTGGGATGTTTTTTTGAAGATCATAATGGAGATGAGTGGCTGCCTTCATTTTCTGTTCGTAGACCTCCTTGTAACATTTCAGGACATTCTCTACCTCCCTCCGCACCTTGGAACGTCTCATGCAGTCGGGATTGTGCTTATCACGAATGACTCGCTCAGAATGACGGAGCAGGAAGGACTGGCTCAGAATGATGGAGCAGGAACAACTTGCTCAGAATACTGTGGTGCAGCAAAAGCATCCGCAGAGAGTGAACGATTCGCTCAGAATGATGTCGTGCAGTTGTTGGTATTGAATAAAATCCGTGCTGTCGCAAAAATGCGTTATCAGAACACGCTCTACTTGGTAGCAACTGCTGACTGTATATCCCGATCGGGATAAGAACTGCACAACCATCGACTGTAGGGTGCTCGGCAAGCGGCTTAAGCACTCAATCAAGCACTCCAATTAATTGGTTGATAAGGACGGCTGGCTTGGCAAGATAGCTCTGTCCGAATGTTTCATCTATGTCTGAATTAGACAAATGAAAACTTTTTTTTAGCAGTCGGAACTGATGCTCAGTTCGATTCTGGACCTTAAATTTTGCAATTCGACTTAGTTTAAGAGATTCTCGAGATTATCGCATGTGTGGAAATGAAATAAAGCCACAAACACTGGCATCTCGGGGCCTTCATAAGCATTGCGATGTATCCAGCGATTTGTTGCGATGATGAACAGGCATTCGATAATATGAGTGAAGAAAGTGAAAAAAAAAACTTTGTTGTGAAGAAATTGTTGCAGCCTCTTCCAAGTCAAGGCATAGTTGAGCAGGCCAAAAAACAAGGTGGCTTCAGACCCCAGTGAGGTAACCCAGACCCCAGAGAGCCAGGTGTCCGATGATACACCTGATGAAGGATATAATTAAATACGGTCGTTAATTTTCTTCAAAAGGGGTGTTTTAATTAACCCAAACACCCAATTTTCACTCTTGTGTTTCCAAGGAGTTCCCTTCATATGCATTCAAAGTTTGAGGCTGCTAGGTTTCATGGTTTTTGAAGTTATGGAGGAGAGAGACACACACACACACACACACACACACACACACACACACACACACACACACACACACACACACACACACTTATTATTATAGATACGCCTTATTAAGCAGAATTGCAAGTCGACTAAAATTTACAATTCCTGGAGGAATTTACCCATCTGATGTTCTGGATAAATTAACCCATCCATAAGGATGAGTGCTTTGCTAGTAAGGGAAATAAGTTTGGTTGGAGAAAGGAGGGAGGGCGAGGTGAGAGGGTGAAGGAAGATGGGTAAAAAAATTTTATTTGTGCATACTGTTGTGCCAAAACAAAACCAGAGAGTTGGTGTCAAAGCCACCCAATGCTCGCCTGTTTATACATTTATCGATTTTAAAAGACTCGTCTAATAATTAATATTTTTTTATAAAGCATTGCAGTGAAATCTGATCCAAATAATTTTAAAGCAATCTATGTATTTGTATATTGTAATCAGTAACAAGAGCGCAAGTGAGCACAATATACGCCCGAACAAGAAGGTATACACAGAATTGTGTAACTACATGGAAAACAGCATCCTGATTGCCATGGCAACCACTTTAGATGACGAACGTATGTCACGACACACCGTCTCCACAGTCTGTACCTATGTACCAAATATGAAACGTGAAAGTTGAAAACTTTGGGAGTTGGAGTGTGGACAGGAACGGATGGAAAACAGCATCCTGTTTGCCATGGCAACCACTTTAGATGACGAACGTATGTCGCGACACACTGTCTCCACAGTCTGTACATCGGTACCAAATATGAAACGTGAAAGTTGAAAACTTTGGGAGTTGGAGTGTGGACAGGAACGGATGGAAAACAGCATCCTGTTTGCCATGGCAACCACTTTAGATGACGAACGTATGTCGCGACACACTGTCTCCACAGTCTGTACATCGGTACCAAATATGAAACGTGAAAGTTGAAAACTTTGGGAGTTGGAGTGTGGACAGGAACGGATGGAAAACAGCATCCTGTTTGCCATGGCAACCACTTTAGATGACGAACGTATGTCGCGACACACTGTCTCCACAGTCTGTACATCGGTACCAAATATGAAATGTGAAAGTTGAAAACTTTGGGAGTTAGAGTGCGAACTGGAACGGATGGATGGACGGACGGACAGAGAGACAAACAGACGGACGGACGGACGGACGACCAGTATCACATAATACGCCCCGATATATATATATATATATATATATATATATATATATATATATATATATATATATATATATATATATATATATATATATATATATACACATATATATATATATATATATATATATATATATATATATATATATATATATATATATATATATATATATATATATATATATATATATATATATATATACATATATATATATATATATATATATATATATATATATACATATATAAATATACATATACATATATATATATATATATATATATATATATATATATATATATATATATATATATATATATCGGGCGTATAAAAAATAATGTGGTAGATAAAAACATTAGAAAGGAAAAAATAACTTGCACCAAAAACTTTAACATTTTCACGCTCACGCCGGGGGTATCGCTATGGCTTTCTGTTCTTCGAACAGGCGAGCTAAAAACCAATCCCTCCGTTTTCATTCACCATTAATTTTTTTTTTCATATATATTTTTTCTCTTATTTCAGATCATGATAACTGAAGTATTGTAGGAAAGGATGCTCTGGACAAATGATGAAAAGGCTTTTTCTGTAGAATCCGACATCAAAACTCAAAGAAAGTTCAAGAGAAAATCTAACTACAGAGATGCCCCATGCAAAGAGATAATCTTAAAATGGTCGGAGAAATTTCTAGAGCAAGGAACTGAGCACAACTCGAACTCAAAATCAACGGAGAGACCGACTCATTCTGGACGCCCTTCACAGAGAACTCCTCAGGTCATTGAAATGGTCCAACAGTTAGTCGGAAGCAGAACAAAAAAGTCGCTTCACTGCCACAGTCAAGAACTTGGACTGGCAGTGTTAAGTCTCAGGAGGCTTCTCCACGATGACATAAAGCGCTATCCATACAGAATACAAGGCAGACACAAACACATTGACACAGATAACAACAAGCGTCATGAAATGGCTTGGTGGTTTGTGGAGGGAATTAAGGAGGGAACCTGGTTTTCTCAAAAGTCCTTTGATTCTCCGACGAAGCTCACTTTTTGCTTAATGGCAAAATCAAGTCAAGAAACATTGTCTGCTGGGGCATGGTACTGCCCAATGAGGTTCCTCCAGAGACCCTTACATTCAATAAAGCACATAGCCTGGTGTGCAATGAGCAAGCATGACAGCATTGGACCATTCTGGTTTGATGGACCATTCTGGGTTGAAGATGAGGACGGTAATGCCATGGCCATCTACATTAACATGCTGAATGAGTTCTGGGATGCTCTTGGTCATAGGAGAAGGTAAAAATGAGAATTTGACCACAAATTGATCCCGTGAGTGGGTGACAAGCCACTTCAGTGAGAAAGCGATTGGACGATGCTTCAGCGTCGAGTGGTCTCCACATTCCCCTGATCTGAGCCCACGAGATTATTTATCTTGGGGGAATAAAAATGAATGTATTGTGGATTGTTTTATAGGTTTTTTGGTTTTTTTTTTGGCACATCCTGTATGATAAATGGAGGACCACAAACGACCAAAGCAGTGACAGGCCAAGAGTACATTGTGACTTGTATAGCGTGGAGCAAAAACATAGGTATTTCACAAAGGGAAAGTTTTGGGGATCTGTCAGAATGACAGAAATGATTCTGTTTCATGGAGGGAGAGGAGAGGAAGTTGGGGGAGGGAGGTTAGGATAATCGGAGAGGCATGTGTTTCGCCTGGAGGAAAAGTCGGAAAACTTGCTTGTCGTGGATCTTACATTCGGTCTCTCGACAAAGACTGTGTACTTCATTTACATTGTGTGCGTCAGTCTGTACAATGTACAAGTCTGCATTTACTCTCTAATGCTATGACCACAGATAGTGTGGTTGTTGTCAATCATTGAAAGGGTCATCCATCTGGATATATTTTGAAAAATTGGCTGAATATTTGATCCCCTCCCCCTTTGTTCCTTTTTCCTACATACTTATCCCAATCCTTCCCTCCTATTATTCTTCCCTCCTCCTCTCCCTCTTCATGCGTTAAAATCCACATACTCCCCTTTTCTCTCTCTTATCTCAATTTTTTTTTTAATCATCCCTTCCAGCATTTTCCCCTTGCATCATAGGATGTACACCACTTCAAATAAAATAGTCCATGGTCCTGAAGAGAGCTATATCTATCTCTATCTCTCTCTCTCTCTCTCTCTCTCTCTCTCTCTCTCTCTCTCTCTCTCTCTCTCTCTCTCTCTCTCTCTCTCTCTCTCTCTCTCTCTCTCTCTCTCTCTCTCTCTCTCCTCTGTTTCCACTATCCCTGATATTCCACTATCCTTTTCTCTCTCCTTGCTTGCGATATGTTGTTGTGCATTATATGATATGTGTCTATCTTAGCCAGCATGTTCTTTCATGATTCATCGTTTATTCTCGTGTATCAACTCTAGTGCCTAAGATCAGGGTCTACATTTCCTTTGAACATTAAGACATGAGTCACTCGTAAGCATGTCCTCCATGTGCATGTAGTGTTAACATGACGATGTCAGGACCTTACCAGGAGAAGCTTTGCCCCTTTGTCTTGCATTCTGCCGTGATTCTTTCATCCACGGAAATATCTTCCTGGAGTACTCGCCTCCTAGGATGCCTTGTCCTGGAAGGCTGCCTTGGTTCGAGTTATCCGACTCGGACGAGGGTGATAGTGGGGCGGGACCGACCTTTCCACAGGCCATCAAGCCATCGCCACTGTCCAGGGTGTCCGCAGCAGAGAGCTTGTCGTTCCCATGGCGTGGTCGTTTTTCGAGAGGGCAGTGCGTAAGCTGGCAGTCTCCCACTTCCAAAGTATCGGTGAAAAAAGATGCCCTTCTGGGACTGAAGCTCAGACCCGGTGCTCCATGGACGTAAGGAAAGGCCGGGCCTACCCCGGCTGGTTCGTAGTATCCCACTTTGTGCATGGCTTGGAACTCGGCCGTTGTTCGGTCCTTGCGCGGCGACTGCAAGAAACCAAATCTCGTTTGAGTACATGTCATGTACAGCATTGCACACTCTGTAAATGGGAGTCTCTCTTACACATAATGTCAAACAGAGATAGCTAGGTAGTAGATGAGAGATTACAACAATTGCTCAGGCTTTTTATCCTGCCATTCAGCAATGGCCCGAGAATGTGTCGCAAATAAATCAAACATGTCCATAATAGTTACCCATCCTCCAAATAATTTGGACGCCATTTTTAAAAGTTTGGTCCACAGGAGGAGCAAATGTCTAGCAGATAAACACTTCCATTAGTGGTCATACAAAACAAGTGATAAACATTCAGTTATAATTACGAGGGAGAAAATCAACACATCTATTTGGGTTAGGGGGCAGGGTGAGACCTGACAATGAAATTGTGAAATCGCTAGCTTGGATGTTGATAACGTGTTGTTCTTTGTGCAACTACAGTTGTGTTACTTCTTATTCTTTCGTATGCAGCACAAGGCTGTGGGGCAGCATCATTGGCTGAAGGTGTGGCTGCACCGCTGATCAAATGTCCTTTGTAGGTTACGGGAGGAATTTGTAATTTGTTCATGGTGCCATCGATAGCTCGCCTCCTCTTCGCAAAGGACACCATGGGATCTTTAACGTCCACCAACTAATGTCGGAAGATGGGACACCCGGTTTTATGTCCATCCGAGGGACGGCACACACAATCCTATCCAGATTCCTCCGGATGACTCCATCCTTGCTTCTATCTTATTCGGGTTCCTTCTGATGATTCCAATGCAGGTCTTCTGTTTGATTGATGAATCACCCTGTCTGGGAAACATTGGGATAAAAGTTTATAGCTGGAGGTGAGTGTGCATACCTCTAGCTCGGCCATCCTGTCAGCCCGGTTGTGTTACTCATGTGATTTAATGATTCTCTTTTGAAGTGTTTTCGTCTCCACTTGCCATATTTCTAATCCAGGTGATGTGTGCGAATGGGATGTAATTTCAGTTTTATACTTACCTATCAGTAGCTCTGCTGAACTACTGCTCTTCAATGCACTTCCGAGAATTCCGATTGAAGGGTTCGTGTGCAAACCTCAGAGGTCCGTACGGCAGAATACGAAAAGTGCTTATATTTTGTTGTTGTTCATATTTGTTCGAGTGATTTTATGTCAGATGTTGTGTATTTCGTCTCACTTGAGGTGTTTGTAGAAGGTTCACGGGTAATTGTATTAGCTTTATTTGGAAGTGGTAGGCCAAGACCTACTTGTTTGTCGCTCATAGTTCAGCATTTAAGTCAGTTGGAAATATGGTTGGGGAAAGGTTTAACAGGGAATGCGGGAATAGGGAAATAAGGAGAAGAGAATAAGATTACAATTGGTGTGATAGATGCTCGATTTGGGCCATATCAGGGATAGTGGAAACAGAGGGTAGTCATTGTTGGAGGAAGTGTGAAGAAGTTGCTGTCATGAAGATAATTGTTGCAAGGCTGAAAGAATGGATAGATATTTTACAGCAGGTATCAGAATGTGAATAATTTGTCGAGAAAAGTTGGTTACGTTTGTGGAGTAAGTTTGCAGAGGAGATGGGCAATGGTGAGGGTGTAGCAAGTGCAGGTAATGGTGAGGGTGCAGCAAGTGCAGGCTGAGGTGAGGGTGTTGCAAATGCAAGTAGTGGTGAGGGTGTAGCAAATGTAGGCAGTGGTGAGGGTGCAATGAGTGCAAGCAGTGGTTAGGGTGTAGCGCGTGTAGGCAGTGGTAAGGGTGTAGCGAGTGCAGGAAGTGGTTGGGGTGTAGCAAGTGCAAGCAGTGGTGAGGGTGTAGTGAGTGCAGGCAGTGGTGAGGGTGTGGCAATAAAGATAGGTCGGAATGAGGCCAGGGAGACATTGTTTGTTGGCAATTAAACTATAAAATATCGAGAATTTTCATTCTACGGAAAGAATCATAGATATTGAGTTATGTGCAGTTTTGAAGGAGCAGGAGTTTGTGACATTGAAGGAAGGGTAAATGATATTGTATCGGGTCACAGTAGGAAGAAGTTGGTTGTGGTACGCCGAGGAGGAAATTATTTAGGGAAAGTTTACTCTGAGATTTTGAAAAATAGATACAGGATATTGGGTAAGCTGCTGCAAGCAAAGCGTTGTGAGGTCGTGTTTTGTGGGATTCTCACAAGATTAGGAAATGGAATAGAATTTATGAGCAGAGTGATAGGTGTCAACCAATAGCTAAAAGAATGGTGTCGGGAGGAAGGTTTTGCACTTAGGAAGCAGTGGGAATCATGTTGGGGGCAATGAGAGTGTTTCTAGAATGATGACAAACGCCAAATAGAAAGGGGGCAGCAAGGTTTGCAGTGGGAATTTAGGCTTTTTGTTTTGTTTAGGTCAACGGAGGGTGTAGAAACAAGAAAGGAAGGAACTAATTATGTAATTGTGATGAGTAAGGCCAAACTAGAAAATAGAATTTCAGGAAGGGAAAAGTTAAACATATTCTATACCAATGCCAGGAGTATAAATAATAAGATGGAAGAGTTTGAGGCCAAAGTAGAAAGCGAGGAGTTCGATATAGTTGCAGTGAGTGTGACATGGTTTAAGGAGAAGAGTAACTGGAGGACAGGATTAGAAGGCTACAAGGTGTATCGGTATGATAGGAAGGAGAGAATAGGAGGAGGAGTAGCAATCTGGGTAAAGGACAGCATTGCATCAAGAGAAAGGGGTGACGTGAATGAGGGAATGAACGTAGAGGATTCTGTATGGATAGACATTAGAGATTGAAAAAACAGTAAGATACTGGTAGGATGCTTTTACAGGGCTTTGGCTGTAAGGGAAGAGGAGGAAGTACATGAAGAATTCAAAAGGGCATGTGTGGTAAGGGAAGAGTATTGATTATGGGGGATTTTAACTTGCCAGGGATAGATTGGGTCCAGGAACAGGGAAAGGGCAGAAGAGATGAGGATTTTCTATATTTAGTCCAGGATTGCTTTTCAACCCAGTTTGTAGAAAAGCCCACTCAAGGGAGTACAGTGTTCGACCTCCATTTAAGTAACGATCCCAATATCGTGGAGGAGGTGGAGTTAGGGGAGCATTTAGGATCAAGTTACCATAACATTGTGTGTGCAAGGATTCTGTTAAGAGTTAGAGTTCATGATAGTATAGTAAGGCTGTTAGATTTCATGAAGGCAAACCTTGAGGGTAATGAGGAGAGAGCTATATGATGTAGGTTGGGAGAAGCTAACAAGAGGACAATCAGCATCAGTGAAATAGGAAACCTTCAAGGAGCAAATGTGTAGAGTGCAGAGTAAGTACATTCCAATGAGGTGTAAAACGAGAAGCAGAAAGAGACCAGAGTGGTTGAGTAGTGAGATATGGAATGCTATGAAGGAGAAGCAGAAGGCATTTATTAGGTACCATATAAAACTAGATGGTATTCATAGAATACATACCCTGCACAGTCTTGAGAAGGACTTGGTGCAAGCCAACTCTTTTGTTTTTTTAAGGTTTTTCTTTTCTTTGATCCAATGTGGCCACCATACCACGTGACCCATGACATCATCTTTATCAAACCATATTTCCCATGGGAAGTTGATGAATTCATTAAATTGTGCATTGGTCGCTTAAGCGGATTCTCCTATGAAGATTTTCAAAGATTTTCCTTGAGATCCAATATGGCTGCTAGACCATGTGACACCTCCATCCATCCATCCATTGGGACCATGCACTGTGCAGAGCGTTGGTGCTGCCTCAGCAGTCTCCTTGGCTATTGGGCACAAAACTGGACGGGTCGCCACTCTGACACAGGATACTCAAATGCCTCCATCATCCCAGCAATCTGGTACTCATTTTGCCGATCTCAGAAGGATGACAGGCTTAGTCAACCCCACCTGATATTAATTCAACAGCAGAGTGGGATTTAAACTCAGGATCCTAGGATCCCAAGCCCACCACCCTTTCCATTAAAGCAACACCAGGCATACACATGACACATGATGGTCATTTTTATGAAAATCCTGTTCAAATTTCAAGTCAATGGGATGAAAATTAAGGATGTAAGAAATTTGCCCAATGTTGACCTCAAAAAATAATTGGTGGTTGAATTCAATGACCAAATGTGTAAATTCTCTTCAAATTTCAAGTCAATTGGATGAAATTGACAATTTTAGAAATAAGGCCGATGATGACCTTTTGGTCCATGTTGACCTCAAAAATAATTGGATGGTTGAATTCAGTGACATGAAATAGAAATCCTCTTTAAATTTCAACTCAATCGGATGAAAATTGAGGATTTTAGAAATATCATCTTATTTGTTGACCTTTGGCCGATGTTGACCTTTTGACATTTTGACCTCAAAAACAATAGGCTTCTTCCTTATGACAAACTCTACCATACGTTGAAGTTTCGGGAAGATCGGTTTAAAATTGTGACCTGCAGACGATAGACAGACAAACAAAAAGACAGACAAATAAACAGACAAGCCGGTAGGCGGACATGGATAGTCGACTACCCAATATAACCTGACGCGATGGGCCCGTTCGATGGGGAATGACCTGAGGATTAAGCACAAGAAAATTCATGATTCAAGCTTAAAGGGTTAATGCTGCAGATTGTTTTTTCGTTAAAATACCCCCACATTTAGAGGTTTTTCGGCCGTTGCTAGGCAACGGAGGGGTCCATAGCAACGGTTCTTTCTCACACATAACTAGGACATACCATGAACCTACCATACCAGTTTCATGTATATCTGACTCATAGTCTCTGAGATATAACGAACTTCGTTTTTTTTTTTTTTAATTGTTTTTGACCAGGGTTCATTCAAAGTGTATCTTCTCCGACAGTTTTCATAGGATCCGGCTGTAAAATTTTGACAATATGGCTGAATGTACTGCCCACAGTTGCTCGTGGCCCAATTTTTTGATTTTCGGAAAAAATGATTTTTTTATGATTTTACAAAAATTTCAAAGTCCCGTTGCTCGTCAACGGTGGTGTCCATAGCAACGGTTCTCATTTGCACACAACTAGGTTATGGTTATGAACCTACCAACCAAGTTTAATCAAAATCGCCATTGTATTAACGGAGCACTGGACCGAACAGAGAGACAGACAGACAGACAGACAAACATATCGATGGAAATACTGATAAGGTAGAACAAGGGGAGAACAAATTTCAAAATTTTTTTTTGAAAAATTTTTTTTTTCTTCGACGAGATCGACTACCCGACAGAAAAACAAAATCTACTGACCAATATACATGAAAAATCTTCGATTTTGCAAGTTACAAACAAACAGGCAGAGAGGAGTGAAAATACAACCACCTTCACCTTCGGCGGCAGAGGTAATAATTGGATTTGGTTGTGATAAGAAAGAGACAGTTGTGGAGGGCTAAGGATTGTAAGACAGTGGCAGGAGAGCATGTTACCACCTGTGGTGTTTGTGGTACAGATGAAGAAAAGCAGGGACGTTAAGAGCAGGAGTCAGAAGATTATTAGATGGGGGAAGTGGAGGGGAAATGTCCTCATCTTACTGTAATTCACCGTCTGTCTGTCCGTCTGTTCCCAGGTACCGCCAAAACGGCTGAACCGATTGCAACCATTTTTTGGGTGTGTAATCTTGGGACCCCTTGGAGTAAAGTAGGTATAAATATAATAGCATGACCGCCTTGATGGCTCCTGTAGGGAGCGGGTGCTTTTAGTAGAGTACAAGGAGAGTTTGAGGGTTAGGTATGAGCAACTTAGCAAATAAGCAGAAGGTTTGGAGGAGGACTGGAAGAAGTATGGAGAGAGGTTTAGGGTAATTGCAGAAGTTTGTGTGGAAGGACGTCAGGGAAGAGTGTATCGTCGAGAGATAGAAACCAGGTATGGTGGAGGGAGGAGGTCATGAAGGCAGTTGATGAAAATATGGACGTTTGGAAGAGGATGGAGAAGATCAAGGATCGGGGGAGGCAGCCGGATGCCAGGTTGCTGCACCTGTATGAGCAAAAGAAGAAAGCAGCAACGAGAGCTGTGGATAAGACAAAGAATATGGAAGAGGAGGTGTACAACACGTTTGAAGAGGATGGTGGGAGGAAGATGATATATAAATTGGCTCGTGACAGGGATGAGAATGATAAGGACATGGGGGGGGGTGATTGAGGATAGTGGCGGGAGGCTAGTGACAAAGAGGGGGGCAGTGTTGAAGGTGTGGAGAGGATATTTCAGAGTTGTTGAATCGAGAATGAAGCAACGGCGAGCTTGAACTACTATGGTACGTAGAGGGGAAAGTGGAGCTGGTGGAGATCACAGAGGAAGAAGGGGGGGACAGCATTGAAAAGGATGAAGAAGAGAAGAGCACCAATCATTGATGAGGTGTGTACAGAGATGATAATTGTGACATAAGAAGTCGGAATCAGTTGGACGAAGAGGCTGTTGAATATATGTATGAGATTCCGGAGGTTTTGAGGACAGGGTTAATTGTGCCGATATGAAAGGGGAAGGGTGATGTTCAAGATCCAAGGAAGTATGGTGCACCATGCTCCAAAGTCTGGCAATGAAGGGGCCGGGGAGGATTCTGGACGGGAGGATAAGGAAGAGGGTGGAGATGGAGATTGGAGAAGAGTGGCAGTGGTGTAGAAAGGGTAAGGAGATGATGAATAGGATGTTTGGGCTGAGACAGCTGGTGGAGAAGATGTTGGAGGTGCAAGGTGAGATATCATTGGGATATGTGGACCTGCAGAAGGTCTCCGACACTGTCCCAAGAGAAATGGTGATGGCACCACAGATGGATGGGAGTGCCGGAAGCAGAAGTCAGCTTGGTGGAAAGGATGTACAAGGTGTATAAGTGATTTTCTATTTAATACATCTGTTTGGACCTTTCAGGAAAGAAAAACATTCAATAATTGTAAGCATAAATGAAACCCACATAATGCTGGAGATAAATTAAATTGGCTAAGCCTGTAAAATATGTTGAAATCATGAATTCTGTGGAAATATATATATATATATATATATATATATATATATATATATATATATATATATATATATATATATATATATATATATATATATATATATATATATATATATATATATATATATATATATATATATATATATATATATATATATATATATATATATATATATATATATATATATATATATATATATATTCCTGCTTTAACCGGGCATAGTGGCGTGCGCCTGTAATCCGGCTACTCGGAGGCTTGGGTTGGAGGATCGCTTGAGGACGGGTGCTCTGCACTGGGCTGCGCTATGAGAGGGTGTAGGGCAGCCCGGAATCATGGCGAAACCCAATCCATATCCCTATGTTGTAAGAGGCGACCAGGGTTGCGTCAGGAAGGGCATCCGGCGTAAAACCTCTGCCAAATCAGTATGCGGATCATAACGGATGATCCGCTGTGGTGACCCCTAACGGGAGCAGCCGAAAGACGAACAACAACATATTCCTGCTTTAGTAATAATTTGTTATATCTGAATTTACTTTTATATGTGCGTGTTTAAAGGAATGCTTTGCACGAGCCGTGAAGCCAGAGGCCTGGATGTCTTATCGTGCACAAGCACAGCTTACGACATGATCTTATCTTGCCTACTCACTTATTAAAACCTACTCCCTCTAAGACTTCACTTTCACAAGAGTATACAAAGCATTGAAACAGCCGGATGGAATGTGAGAACATGTAGGGAGAATGTCACACACTCGTGTGTATAAACTGCTTGAAACTTTGTTTGCTCCTCCTTGGAATTGTAATGTGAAAGTGTTCCCATATTTATTTTGCTTTGCTAAATTGTGTTCTTTAAAAGTGATGATAAATCTAATGTGTGCTTATCGAATTGACTAAGAACTATTTAGTCACCTGGAAAAGTAAAAATGAACTCCAGACAAACTAGTATATACATGATTGAATAACTTTATATCTTGGTTTGCCTTACATTGAATAACTGTATATCTTAGTTTGCCTTACATTGAATAACTGTATATCATGGTTTGTCTTACATTGAATAACTTTATATCTTGGTTTGCCTTACATTGAATAACTTTATATCTTGGTTTGCCTTACATTGAATAACTTTATATCTTGGTTTGCCTTACATTGAATAACTTTATATCTTGGTTTGCCTTACATTGAATAACTTTATATCTTGGTTTGCCTTAAATTGAATAACTGTATATCATGGTTTGCTTTACATTGAATAACTTTATATCTTGGTTTGCCTTACATTGAATAACTTTATATCTTGGTTTGCCTTACATTGAATAATTTTATATCTTTGTTTGCCTTACATTGAATAACTTTATATCTTGGTTTGCCTTACATTGAATAACTTTATATCTTGGTTTGCCTTAAATTGAATAACTGTATATCATGGTTTGCCTTACATTGAATAACTTTATATCTTCGTATTCCTTACATTGAATAACTTTATATCTTGGTTTGCCTTAAATTGAATAACTGTATATCATGGTTTGCCTTACATTGAATAACTTTATATCTTCGTTTTCCTTACATTGAATAACTTTATATCTTGGTTTGCTTACATTGAATAACTTTATATCTTGGTTCGCCTTAAATTGAATAACTTTATATCTTGGTTTACCTGACATTGAATAACTTTATATCTTGGTTTGCCTTACATTGAATAACTTTATATCTTGGTTTGCCTTACATTGAATAACTTTATATCTTGGTTTGCCTTACATTGAATAACTTTAAATCTTGGTTTGCCTGACATTGAATAACTTTATATCTTGGTTTGCCTTACATTGAATAACTTTATATTTTGGTTTGCCTTACATTGAATAACTTTATATTTTGGTTTGCCTTACATTGAATAACTTTATATCTTGGTTTGCCTTACATTGAATAACTTTATATCTTGGTTTGCCTTACATTGAATAACTTTATATCTTGGTTTGCCTTACATTGAATAACTTTAAATCTTGGTTTGCCTTACATTGAATAACTTTATATCTTGGTTTGCCTTATATTGAATAACTTTATATTTTAGTTTGCCTTACATTGAATAACTTTATATTTTGGTTTGCCTGACATTGAATAACTTTATATCATGGTTTGCCTGACATTGAATAACTTTATATCTTGGTTTGCCTGACATTGAATAACTTTATATCTTGATTTGCCTTACATTGAATAACTTTATATCTTGATTTGCCTTACATTGAATAACTTTAAATCTTGGTTTGCCTGACATTGAATAACTTTATATCTTGGTTTGCCTTACATTGAATAACTTTATATCTTGGTTTGCCTTACATTGAATAACTTTATATTTTGGTTTGCCTTACATTGAATAACTTTATATCATGGTTTGCCTTACATTGAATAACTTTATATCTTGGTTTGCCTTACATTGAATAACTTTATATCATGGTTTGCTTTACATTGAATAACTTTATATCTTGGTTTGCCTTACATTGAATAACTTTATATCTTGGTTTGCCTTACATTGAATAACTTTATATCTTGGTTTGCCTTACATTGAATAACTTTATATCTTGGTTTGCCTTACATTGAATAACTTTATATCTTGGTTTGCCTTACATTGAATAACTTTATATCTTGGTTTGCCTTACATTGAATAACTTTATATCATGGTATTGAATAATTTTTCATATTCGAATTTTGCTTTATGCTTAAAGTAATATTGTAGCAATAACCACTTACTTCTCTATCCCAATGAACAAGCTTAGTAAAACAGAGGAGAAATCGTTCCCTGACTGTTATCTGCATACAAGCAGCTATGTGCATTTCTTCATTGATTAAGACTTCTCCCTGACACCTTGAGAAAAGATGCTTTTCCTGTTTTGCTATTTGATGAAACTTGTGAATTCATCCCTCCCCCATTCTCAGGATAGATCATGGGTAGTTTCTTGTCATGTTTTGCTAAACCACCCCATTGCACCATTACTTGCTTGAGAGTATATTAGGGATATTCTGCCAGGTATTTCGTTGGAGAGATTCATCGACTGCAAGCTGCACTTTCATTCTGTGTTTTCCTCCCATGCGCATGAATAAATGTTTCAAAAGGAATTTTATTCCATCAAGGGAACAAAGGGAAGAGTTTTGGTTGGTCCTGGAATGTCTGAGGAGTTGAGAGTTAACGTCGGTTTGAGGCAGGGAAATGCTCTCAGCCCACTCATGTTTATCATGGTGATGGAGCTGGTAAGCAGGAAGGTGAGCTGGAGGGGTAGTATGGGGAGGAGACGATGTGGACGATCTGGCTGTTGTGGTGGAGAGTGGGCGTGAGATGCAGGAAGTACTGGGGGAGTGTTAGGACGCATTTGGGAAGCATGGGCTAAATATGAGTATCGAGAAGACTGAGGTGATGTGGGCCAGGCAGCAGAGAAAATAAATAAATGTCAGATTAGAAGGGAAGGAGATCAGGCAAGGATTCAGCTGGGTGTGAATGCATGGAGGAGGATGGAGTGAGTAATGGCAGACAGAAATATATCAATAAAATTGAAAGTAAAGGTTCAGATATCATGTGTAATCCCGGCCTACCTTTACTGTCTGGAGACGGAAGCACTGACAGAGAGACAATAACAGAGACTGCCGTTTTACGAGAATAACTGGCTCAGGAGAATTGTGGGAGGGTGGATACAAGGAGGATGGATGAACTGAGGGAGGTGATTGGTGTGTAGATGAGGTTGTCAGGGAGATTGGTGAAATGCAAGCTGAGATGGGCTGGACACTTGGTGCGGATGGTGGAAGAGAGAATGGCAAAGAGAACGGATAGATTGAGGGAGCAAGGCAGGAGGAAAAGAGGTAGACTGCGGTTGAGATGGGACGATTGTGTGAGGAGGGATATCCGTGAGGTCGCAGTGGTTGGAGAGTGGAGAGAGTTTGCTGAGGACAGAGGGAGATGGAGGAGTGTTGTGGTGAAGGCAGGGCAGAAGCTTGGTGCCATCGGAACTCACCACTTATAAAAGGAAGAGGAGGAGAAATCAACACTGCATAGGAATTTAGTGAGGCAGTTTTAGCCACCACATCTCACACCACATGTGCAATAGAGATAGTTCAGCACAGGGATACTATATTGATTCCCGGCTCAGTTAGACTCAGCTTTGAGAAACGGCTGAAGGAGACAGGGCTTTATACATCAGAAAGGAGGTGGTTACGAGGGGCGATAATGGAGACGGTTAAGATAATGAAGGGTATAGACAAAATAAGTTCAGAAGAATTATTCACAAAAATGGTTGCACCAGTAGCCATAACCGGAGAGTAAAGAAAATGAGAGTTAAGATGATATTGAGATTAGGAGTCTTTCAATTGGAGAATAATTACGTCTGCCACCGAAGGTGAAGGAGGTTGTTTTCACCCATTTCTGTCTTTTTGTGTAGAGGATAACTCAAAAAGTTGTGGACCGATTCGGATGAAACTTGGTGGACAAATTGGGTGTATCACAAGGAAGAGTCAATTCAATTTTGTTGAAGATCCAGGTCCGACTACTAGAATTTTTTAAGTGATTCTTCACCATTGAGAGATGGGTCCAAAAATGATATAGTGCTGTTTCGCATATTTCAAAAATGTATTGGGCCTGATATGTTCTCGTGGATCAGGCGTTACATGGCAGAGATACGCGCTCCACCGTATTTGAGTTAATACATGGAATGGTCTCCATGGAAAGTTAGTGGCAGCAGAAACAGTAGAAAAGTTTAAATTGGAATTAGATAGGTACCTGGAAGCATAGGAGATGAAGGGGTGGTATAAGGATATTGGCAGGACTTGTAAGTTACTTGAGTATGGATGGGCGATTGTGCACATCTGTGCAGAGTGTTGTGTACAGTATCCTGCAAAAGTATTCACCCCCTACCAATAATTCCACATTTATATGAATTACACATTGTGAAGAAACAATTTTTCCAAATGAAACTTTGTATTCATGACTGAAGAGATCAAGCTAAACACTGTTATAGTTGAAGAAGGTTACATGTCAGGCACACCTGTAAAAAAAACATGTACAAATCAAAATTCACTGGTTGTAAAAGTATTCAATCCCTCAAGTCAGTACTTGGTGGAAGCACCTTTTACAGCAATGACTGCTACGAGTCTTTGTGGGAAGGTCTCTACCAGCTTTGTACAGTGAGATGGTGAAATGTTTACCCATTGTTCACGTGAAAATTGCTCTAGTTCTGCCAAGTTTGATGGGGATCGTTGATGGACTGCAATCTTCAAGTCTCGCCATAAATGTTCAATTGGGTTCCAGTCAGGACTTTGACTGAACCACTCAATATTATTTATGTTCTTCTTATTCAGACACTCCAGTGTGGTTTTAGCTTTGTACTTCGGATCATTGTTTCAGATTCGGATCTCCAACCCAGTTTCAGATTCATGGCTGCCTCAAGCAGGTTCTCATCAAGGATTCTCCCGTACTTTGCACCGTCCATTGTCACTTCTATCTTAACAAGCTTGCCAGTCCCTGCTGATGAAAAGCACCCCCATAACATGATGCTGCCACCACCATGCTTGACAGTAAGGATGGTGTTAACTGGGTGGTGTGCAATGTTTGGCTTTCTCCAGACGTAACTCTATGAATTTAGACCAAAACGTCCAATTTTTGTCTCGACTGACCACAAAACTTTTCTCCAGATGTCTGCAGTATCATTAAGATGCTTTTTCACAAACTCCATATGAGCTGTTGGATGCGTCTTTTTCAGACATGGCTTCAATCTTGCCACCTGTCCATGGAGGCCAGCTTTGTGAAGGGAACGGGGCATTGTTGATTAATGAACACTGACCCCCATCTTGGGTTGATTAACAATATCCCCCTTCCACCACATGGCGGGGGATAAAAAACACTGACCCCAGTCATTGTTGGATTTGCAGTGACATCTCAAACCGGTTGCTGAGTTTGGATGGGCGACCTGATCTGGGTCGTGTCTGGGTGGTATGATACATCTTCCACTTCTTAATGATGGATTTCACTATAGTCAACAGGATAATGAGTGACTTTGAAATCTTCGTATAACCCTCTCCTGTATGGTGCTTCTCCACCACTTTATGTCTAACTTCTTTGGATAACTCCTTGGTCTTCATGTTTGCCTTGTTGGTTGACCAAGTGAGTTTCACCTTAAAACTCTTCCGATAAGCGGAGGAGCTCAATTTTTAAGTTAAACCACTGATTACATACGGGTGAAACCGATTACACTTATTTTATAACTTTTCAAACAAATGATTTGCTCCTGAAGTCATTTCAGGTTAATTAGGCAAGGGGTATGAATACTTATACAACTGAGAATCATTTGATTTTTTTTCTGTAAATCAAACTTATTCACATTTTATCTGTATTTTTTAGCCTTATCACTTTGGAGTAGTTTGTGAAGACTATATATTGTCTGATTTCAAAGCATCATGAAATAAGCTCAGAAGGCATAAAAATGTGAAAACTTTGGAGGGGGTGACTACTTTTGCAAGCCACTGTATGTGAGAAGGTTTCGTCAAGGCGCAGTGTGTGATTGAGGTTTTTTCTTCACCCTAAAAAGCACCTTTGCCCACCACCCCCACCACAACCCACACTCCCCCCCCCAAAAAAATCCCCATTTTTAGTTCTAACACCTTGGTGGTAACCCTGAGCCTGTCCCACATTTCTCATCCACCCCCTCATCCCCACAATTAAATGAAGTCATCTTGACGGATTTATTTAATATGGTGTTGGTGTATTGCAGGCACGATGGGCCGAATGGCCTTCTCCTGCATCTAATTTCCTTGTTATTCCTTGTTCACGTGAGGTCAACATGGGTAGTGTGTGTTGTTGATGACCTTTGTAGTTTCTTTCCGAGTGAGATGAAATTTGTTTGCTACTTATAAATACGATCATTTCGTAAGGACTGAAAAGAATACTGTGTTTAAAAAGTTTGTACTTTGGTTTGACTGAAGGCAAATTTTTACTTTTACGAAGTTGAAAATGGTCTTGCACATTGTGTTGATTTGTTTGACCGATTTGGGAAGTAGAAATGGAATTTATATCTGCCATTTGTTTACATATTATGCATAAAGGAAATGGCAGAGAATTTTGACCTGCCATCCCCACCCTACACCCCTTTGCTCTCAAATTCTTCCTTTCTTTCAGTTTCACATTTATTTTGTCATACCAGTCATATATGTATAATGTGTATATATATATATATATATATATATATATATATATATATATATATATATATATATATATATATATATACATATATACATACATATATATACATATATATATATATATACATATATATATATATACATATATATATATATATATATATATATATATATATATATATATATATATATATATATATATATATATACACATACACATATATATATATACATACATATATACATATATATATACATATACATATATATATATATATATATACATACATATATATATATATATATATACATATATATATATATATATATATATATATATATATATATATATATATATATATATATATATATATATATATATATATATATATATATATATATATATATATATATATATATATATATATATATATATACATATATATATATATATATATATATATATATATATATATATATATATATATATATATATATATATATACATATATATATATATATATATATATATATATATATATATATATATATATATATATATATATATATATATATATATATATATATATATATATATATATATATATATATATATATATATATATATATATATATATATATATATATATATATATATATATATATATATATATATATATATATATATATATATATATATATATATATATATATATATATATATATATATATATATATATATATATATATATATATATATATATATATATATATATATATATATATATATATATATATATATATATATATATATATATTGTTACGGTTGTGGAAATTCGCATTACACCATGAAGGGTCCTCAGGTGAGATATATTGGTAAGTTCATGTGTAGTTAGCCCAAACCTGTTGTTTAGAGGGAATATATGTGATCCATCCGGGCTGCGATTCTTCAGTTAGTCGTTTTTCTTTGGCTATTGTTAATTTGGTGCAAGAACAACAACGAACATCACCACAACCAACATCTCAACGATCACGCCATTCACTATACGACGCCAACAATCACGCCTACACTACACGACACCACCTTCCACAACTACACTACCACGTCTTCGCCAGTCGCCATTCAACGAGCACCGTGCAGTCACGATCTCCGCCGGACGGATGAAAGGAGCGGAGTGGCAACAGCAACTCCTGCTTAAATATCTGCCGCCAACATCTCCCGCCCAAAACGCCACGCTTTGGCATGGGGGAGGTGCGATTTGAGCCAGGGGTCAAAGGTGAAAAAGGTGGGGGCCTGATTTTGGGGGAATGATTCCCTGGCCCCGAGCCAAAACTGACTTTCCCCGTCCCCCGCAGAGCGCGGGGAGGGGGGAACGCGAGGGCACGCCCCATTTTGGGAAGCTTCCAGAAGGGAGGTGGAGACAGAAATGGGGTGGGGCAAAGGGGCGAAGCTGGCCCCTACAAAAGGCGTTGGTGTGGAGAACCGACTTGCTTCGGTTGGTGGTCCCTGAGGAGAATTGTGGAGAGTTGTGGTGATTGCTCCTGGTCGGAGGTTCTGTTCGTTCGTCCCTGTCGGGCGGACGACACGTGCAGGCATGAGGCACGAGCCAGTGGACCACGCCGGAGGGACTCGGAGTTACGGTCGCCAAGGACTCGACGCGCTCAGGGAAGTCGCGACTTCCATTTCTTTTTCTTCCTTTTCTTTTGGGGTTTTGTGTGAACGTGTGTGTGTGGCGCCAGTCTGAAAAAGTAGAACGGTTAAGTGTTGCCGTGTAAGTCATATTCGGTTGTAGATCTGCGTTGGTTCTTTGCTTGTGTTTTTCTTTACAGAAACGTATACGTGTATTTATTTTGTTCCTTTGTTTTATTGTAATATACGTGCCTTCCGTGAATAAATGTGCTTGTCCGATTGTTCCCCGTTTTGCTTCGTCTTTTCCTTTTATTCAATCTCCATCTTGCATCACGTAAGGGATTCGTAGTGGGTTTCAACATCCCGTTAATTAATCGGAACCGTCAAGGCTGACGATAACTCCGCTCGGTTATCCCTGTAATACGGAACGAACCGCTAAAGCGGTTCGTGTCCGGAGTCGGCCTGTGGCGTGGTCCCATCAATCGGCAGATTACCCGTGCGAGTACCATAGGTATATCGACTTTCGGCGATTTACCCTATCTCGCGCGGGTGGACTGTGGACTGGGTGGTGGTGGGGTTAAACCCCCACCTGTGACTGGCTCCTGGCGGTAGTTCCCGGAGGGTCACGACTGAATTTTCCATTCCGGTGGGCGAGGCGTCCGCCATTCGAGTCAAGTGGCCGATCGCACGCCGGGCGGGCCAGAATTCGCAACATTGGTGTCAGGAGTGGGATACAAACTCTCCCGTCTCCAACTAAATTCACGGGAATTGGTTCAGGGTGAGTGGAGCGACCCCCGATTCCCTCCAAATTACGAGCAATTTAAATTTACTCCGCTTACGTGAAATAAAATGGCATTTCAAGGCGAGCGGGAGCCGGGGGTATTTGAAATGTATATGTGTAGAAATGTAGGATCCATGGCCCGGGACGGTACTTGTAATTACAATCCACCGGGGAAGCTCAACCCCATATCCTGAGCATGGACTTTATCGGCAAACTGAGTCGCATAATGGTGGCGCGATCGCACCTCAGCGCAGCACGGAGCGAGCGGCTATTTATGGCGCGACACGAGGCGAGCGCTCCCAACAGCTGTTTCAAACCACGTGGGCATGGCAGGCGAGGCAGGCGGACAATGGCGGGCTTCAGAAACAATTAAATTAAGAATGGAGGACAAAGCTCGAGGAGCAAAAACGGAAATGCAATTTGGAAGTAAAGCAACTGGAGGAGGAGGTAAAAAGAGGACGGGAATATCAGGAACACCTAAAGAAAAAGGCAAGGTTGGAGTATGCGGAGATGAGCAGGAAAAGGGAAGAGATGAGAGAGCAGGAAAAGGGAAGAGATGCGGTGTGCAAGGAAAGGGAGGAAGAGAGAGAGAGAGAGAGAAAAAATGGAAAAAAGCTTATGAGATACTGGAACATGAAACCAAAGAGAGGGGATTACAAAACGAACTGAGAGTGTTGAAAGAGGAAAGAACGGAGACAGAGAGTGAAACGTTAAGGAACCACACTGAGCAGATCGAACAATTAGAAGCCAAAGCGAAGTCGGAGTGTGCGGAGATGAGAAAGGAATTGGAAAAGAAAGCTTCTGAGTTACAGAAACACCAAAACAAAGAGAGAATTACAAAACGAGTTGAGGATGGTGAAAGAGGAAAGAACGACAGAAGAGAATGAAACGTTAAGGAACCACACTGCACAGATCAAACACCTGGAAGTGAAGGCCAGATTAAAGAATGAGTTGCAAGAAAGAGTAATGATGGAAGAACGAATGAGACGGGAGAAGGAAGTCAGCCAACTGAAGGAAATAACGAGATTGCAGAACGAGGAACAAGGAAGACAGTGGAATCGGAAATACAAAGAAGGAATGAGACAGGAGAAAGAAATCAGTCAGTTGAAAGAAATGACGAGATTGCAGAATGAGATGCAAGAAAGAGTTATGAAGGAAGAACGAATGAAGCAGGAAGGAGAAATCAGGAGATTGAAGGACACAACGAGATTGGAGAGGGAAGAATGAGAGGAACAATGGGATAGAAAACAAAAGGAACATGAAGCCGAGGTTGACCAATTGAAAGAAAAGGCGAGGCTGGAGTGCGAGGAGATAGAGAAAGAACAAGGAATGAAACACAAAAGGGAAATTAACCAAATGAAGAAAACCACGAAACTGGAGAAGGAAGGACAGGAGAGGAAACAAGGAAGAGTAGTGAAAGAACAGCGAATGAAGCACAGGAAGGAAATGAGCCAATTGAAAGAAACGATGAGATTGGAAAATGAAGAGCAGGAGAAACTGTGGGGGAGAAAACAAGAACAATGTGAGTTTGAAATTAAACAACTAAAACGGGGAGCAAGATTGGAGTCCACGGAGATTGAAAAACTCCGGAGGGAGAACAAAGAACTCAGGAAGTTCCGAGAGGAGGAACGACTCAAAAGGAGCCAGGAAGTAGAACGACGCAATAAGGTGGGATGTGTGACAGCACCACAAGGAGCAATGTCGGTGGTGCAGGACTTGATCGACGCCACTCGTCGGATGAAGGAACAATTGGGACCAACCCGGATAAAGGAGACGCAAATCAAAATGGAGACGAGGGAAGCAACAAAGACAAAGAAGGAAGTAGAAGTATTGCCAGAGACACGGGAGATAGACCGAGTCGAGAATGAATTAAATAAAACGAAGGAGGAAACAGACGAGGATCCAGGAATAAATTAATGGACACGAAGAGGCAACAGGAATAAAATGTATCGAGACTCGGGAGATAGAAAAAATAGAGGAGAGACTGCACGATAAAGTCGGGGTTAAAAACGAGCACACACACACGGAGTTAGTGGAGGATAATGGGGGCGAGCTCGCAGAACGTGTTGGGACCCGGTGCAAGCAGCTGGATAGCCTCCTTCGGGATTGGAGGGAGACGCTGTTCTCCCTTGAAGTGAGTCACGACCAGGTGGGTTCGGTCGTGCCAGGCGGAGTCGAGGGGGCGAGTGCTGTAGACGGGTGCACGTGCAGCTTGGGGGGTATGGAGGCCCCGGGAGCCCTGGAGGTGACCCGATTCCCCAGCGTGATTGTCCCGGTGTGAGTGCGGCCCCGTGTGTGAGTGGTATGGTGGCGAGTGAGCCGAGGTGCGTGCTTCCCAGCACGCCGTGTGGATGAGGCAACGTGTGAGTATCACCGCGTGTGCGAGTGAACAGCCGAGTGCAAGGGAGACCGTGTGTGTGAGAGAGCGGTGTGTAAAGGCCCAGTCACACCTTGACGTTTCACCAGCTTATGCCGATTTTTGGAAAATTTGTGTAAAACGCTGGTACACGTCGAATACGTTATGGGTAAGTTTTGATAACATTGAGAGCATGCTGAAAAACACTGCCATACGTCATAGTACGCTGGCTTTAAACGTTGTACTTTTCGGTTGTCCTCAAATTTTCCATGCTTGAAATTTTAAGACTTATGCCACCATATGACGCACACGTTCCGCATAACGCTGGCCATAAGTTGTAGGCACATTACGCGATCGTTGACACACGTTACTTGTAAGTTACTCATAAGCCGAAACACATCGAGGTAATGTTTAGCGTACCCGAAACTTATTTCTAACCTATGAGTAACGTGTTGTACGCACGATATGCGAAAGTTGGCACACGTCGTCAAAAGTTACTTGTAAGGTACTCGTAAGTCGAAACACGTCAATGTAATGGTTAGTGTCGGTGTTCCAGACTCCATGGTTTTTTTTTTGTTTGTTTGTTTGTTTTTTTCTTCGGTATGACTGTGATGTTGACACTTCGATTTGTCGTGCAGTTATAATATAATATAATTAATAGGCTGCCGCTCAACGATTTAAATCATAACCGCACTAGAAATCGAAGTGTCAACATCACCGTCATACCGAAGAAAAAAAAAAAAAACGGGAGTCTGGAACACTGACGCTAACCATTACCTTGAGTGTTTCGACTTATGAGTAACTTACAAGTAACTTTTGTCGACGTGTGATAACGTTGGCATATCGTGCGTACAACTTATTCCCATCGCATGCGGAACGTGTTTCATACGGCAAGTACGTCGTAAAATGTTTAACACGTTTATAATTACAAGACGTACTCCACTTAATACGACGTATGATAGCGTACTTTAGCGTTCTATTCACGTATACCAAACTTACCCATACCGGTTTCGACGTGCGCCAGCGTTTTTGATGCATTTTTCAGAGGTCGGCATACGCTGGCAAGATCGCCAAGGTGTGACTGCGATGTTGACACTTCCATTTCTCCGGCGGTTATGATTTGAATCATTGTGTGGCAGACTTTTAATAGGCTATGTCACGTCATCGTCGGCGATACGTGCAGCGCGCTATGCATAAGTTAGACTGTCATTGGGTATAGGTTGTGAACGCCGACAACAGGCTAAGCATTCGTTGGTATAAGTTATGTATAAGACAACGAAACGTTCTGTGTCTGTTACTAATATGTTATGCATACGACCAACCCGTTATGAATACGTCCGAATCTTAAAAAAAAAACATCAAAAGTTCATCGTAAGCCAGCGTTTTACATACATTTTGATATGTTGCCATTGCTGGCTAAAACGTCAAGGTGTGACTGGGCCTTAAGGGAGATGACGGTCGGCATGAGTGAACATGCAGCCGCGTCTCCTGGTGTGAGTGTAATGTCGTGGTGTGTGAGCGTTGTGACACGCAGGTGTGCGTGGATGGAATGGCGACGACGACTGCGACAAATGAGGGACGAGGGCCGAGTAGCGGCCGTACCTGTTTTGGGGACCGCGCCGGGTTCACCCAGTAGCGAGCGCGAAGTCCGTGCTGTGGTACACATGAGGCAACCAAGTGCTCGCTTGCGGGAGTGAAGCCCGGTCCGGGAACGCCCGGGGTGAATGTTACCGATCCCGCGACGGACAAAGGTTAGGGCAGGACAAGGGATTTGGACCGGACGGGTTCTCCACGTGAGCTTGTGTTAAGCTCCAACGGGCAGAGCACATGTGTTCGCGTGGGGAACCCCTCGAAACGCGTGGCTTGTTTTTTTTTAATGCGCCGGGTGACGTCATGGCTGGGTGTATGGTTGGAATCCGGCAGGAGGGTGAATCCCTGCCGGATGGTGCCGTTCAAGAGGGATGAGGGAAGCGAACAGCTGCCATGACGTCACGGGCAAAGAGCGCAGGTTGCGAGTTGCCGCGCTAGTGCTGCACGGAAAAAAAAAAGCAAGCCTCGCTTCGGGTGAACAGGATTCCTGGGCAAGGGGTAGAAGACCCCCTGGCCTGGGCACAGGAAACAACTAGTTAGGGGGAAGGGTTAGTGTTAGCTAGACCGGTCTCATGGTGCAGGGGTAAGTCCTCATGGGGCCCCGTGGAATGGATTAGTTCGAGAGATTTTAGGTGAGATTTAGGAGGGGAAATGATTTTAGAGGATTTAGAGGACAGAGACAGACTTTGGATGTGTGGAGGGGACGTAGCTTAGCTACGTAGTGTTAAATGGAACGTGCTGTAGTTTAAGGTACAACGTGGGAGCCCGAGGTAGTTAGGGGATGTTGTGAGCAGGATGGCAGGAATCAGCAATGAAATGTGAGTTGAAGAGCAGAAATGGAAACTTGTTGAGTGAGTGAAGCCAGTGGGCCTGAGTGTATGGAGTGAATGGGGAATGCATGGTGTGATGAGTGATTGGGGGGAGGAGTGATTCCCGCCCAAGGGACCCCGGGGTCAGAGTAATGTGCGTTAGGGGGATAGTCAAATTGACAAAAATGGAGGTCGTTTTGCTGTTGGTGGGAGTGTAGGCTCGAAACCCATTTGGAGGGGTGCAGGAGCCCTGTTGACGGGCTGGGAGCGTGGCTGCGAATGGTGAGTATCGCTGAGTGGGTACCCTGGGCACCGGGCTAGTCGGCCGTGGTAGGCCAAGGGCCCATGGGGGCCGGGATAGCGTAGTGGGCACGGGTGCGCCCGCATGATGCGGGGGCCCGGGGCGCCATAGGCCACGTGGGCAGTGCGTGGGCACGGGAGACCCTCGGAAAGGGGCCCAGGGCGCCAGCCTGCCACGTGAGCGTTTCAGGGGAGTCGCCAGAAAGGGCACTCCCCGGTGTTTAGGGAGCTGGTAGGCTCGGAGGCAGTGTAGTGCCCGGAGGTGCCATCGTTGGGGAATCAGCAGAGGTTAGTGCCTGCCAAGGGAGCCACGCGTCCCAGCCACGAAACCGTGGAGGGCACGGAAGGAAAATTGGGGGGTGAGGCCCGAAATTGTGAGGACACCAACACAGGCGACGGGAATCTTGGTTGTTAGAACCGATAGTTTAAGCGAGAGGCGCTGGTTGAAAGCCCCAGGGTAGTTTAAGTGATAATGGTTAGGGTAGATTAGGAAGTGTACCCCTCCGCACCATCCATCCCTTCGCTCTCGTTGTGGGCCGCTGGACCCACTTTGGGTTAAGATCGCTGAAGTCTGAGGAGGCCATCTTAAGGCTTGAGTTGGGCCTCAACACAGGACGCTAGCTCTCCCTCATTCCCCTCCAGGAAGGGAACGTAAGGGTTGGGAGTAGGCTAGATGACAGGATAGGTTAGCCGAACAAAGACGATAAAGAGGGTTAGGGGACGATTCATAGTGGGAAAGTAAAAATAAAAACAACAAAATAATAAGTTGGGGCTAAATTGGTTTCTGACAAATTAAGGGGGTGGGTATGGACAGAGACAGGCAAAGGTGAGAGGTTGGGAGGGAGACAGTAGGTAGGTCCGAGCCCGCCTTCTGAGTGGCCAGCACCACCGCACTCCCTCCACCAACCTCCACTGAAAGGCAAAGGCTGGCCAACTTCATCGGCTGGCTGTGTTACTGTAAGGCCGGTGCCGGTCGATCGTCTGCCGGCTGTTTTTGCTGCAAGGCCTGTGCCGGCCACTTCATCGGCTGGCTGTTTACTGCAAGGCCTGTGCCGGCCGGATCGTCTGCTGGTGTGTTACTGCAAGGCCTGTGCCGGTCGATCACTGCTGGCTGTTTTTGCTACAGCGGCCTTGTCATGCCATGCCTTGCCTGCCTGCCTTTGCCATCCATGCCTACTGCCCTCGTCATCTTTTGCCCCCGTTATGTTTTGCATTCCCCCCCCCCCCTTGTTCATTGCCATGTGTGCCAGGATCGTCGCGCAGTTTGCGAGGACTATCCTGTTGGCAGCTACAACACAGGCCTGCAGTGGCGGCCAGTGCACCGTGTTTGCTTCCATCCATTCATCCATTCAAGCATCCATCCATCCATCCATCCGTTGCGTTCATTGCGTGTGCCACTTGAGCTGGCACAGAGACTGCGTTTGTGCAGGCCATGCACCGTTGTGGTTCACTGCGTCCATTTCAAAAGGGGGGTCTTGGACTGCGTGTGTACAGCCGGCCACATTCCCTGTCACCTGCATTGCCTGAGCCAGAGACTGCATGCGAGCAGCCTGGCTCCCTGCTTACTGCTTTTCTCTTTGCAGAGGCCATTGATCCTGGGCCATGGTTAGTGTAAATTTATAAGGTTAAAATGTACTGTAAATATGAGTGCGCCCCCGGCATGTCAGTCTAGCACCAGCAATTTTACTTAAGTCGTCTGTAAGAGTGGGTTTGTTGAGTTAGTTACTCAGCCCTCAGGTTATTTATTTTGGGGACACGAATACACTGAATGTCGCACTCAGGGATCCGAAGGTAAAATGTATTAGGGGAGAACGACACATGATGGTACACGAGAATTTGACGACTCGGGACGAGTCTGTAAAAAGGGGAGGGGGTAGTGTTACGGTTGTGGAAATTGGCATTACACCATAAAGGGTCTTCAGGTGAGATATATCGGTAAGTTCATGTGTAGGTAGCACAAATCCATTCTTTCGAGGGAATATATGTGATCCATTCGGGCTGCGATTCTTCAGTTAGTCGTTTTTCTTTGGCTATTGTTAATTTGGTGCAAGAACAAGAATGAACATTGCCACAACCAACATCTCAACAATCACGCCATTCACTACACAATGCCAACAATCACACCATTAATTACACGACGCCACCTTCCACAACTACGCTACCACGTCTTCGCCACTCGCCATTCAACGAGCACCGTGCGGTCACGATCTCCGCAGGACGGATGAAAGGAGCGGAGTGGCAACAGCAACTCCCGCTTAAATATCTCCCGGCCAAAATGCCGCGCTTTGGCATGGGGGAGGTACGATTTGAGCCAGGGGTCAAAGGAGAAAAAAGGTGGGGGCCTGATTTTGGGGGAATGATTCCCTGGCCCCGAGCCAAAACTGACTTTCCCCGTCCCCCGCACGGCGCGGGGAGGGGGGAACGCGAGGGCACGCCCCTTTTTGGGAAGTTTCTGAAAGGGAGGTGGAGACAGAAATGGGGCCGGGCAAAGGGGCGGAGCTGGC
>NC_140973.1:79017796-79065296 GCF_056783735.1 Eptatretus burgeri | reverse complement strand
GCTTTCGAGACAAACTTTAAAATACTTGATCTTTTGAAATATATTGGCACGTTACCCATCGGGTGATTGCATCATTCCCCGACAGTGATGGGGGTGATTGCGTCGGCAATACCCTTTCATACCCCCCCTGAAATCAGTCACAGGGCACCATTTCTAAGATGATATCACTACCCACTGACGAATCCGATTAACATCGAGAATATGTTGCATGTTTATGTCTCTGGGGGGGACGGGGGAGGGGGATGTAAAATGAAGTGAAACAAATGAAAGAAGATTATTTGTAACACGTAGTTGTTATTGTTGTTGCAGTCATCGTGGATGGCTGTGGTTGCTGTTTGTGTGCTCCTTCTGTATCCATCACACTTTATGCTAAAGAGTACCTGCTGTCACAGAAAAATAAAATGGCACCGTTGGAACTGCTACGTTAAGCTCCAAGTCCCATGAAAACACATCTTTGCGAAAAAACGGACACGAAGTTGTACAACTGGAAAATTTGTTTTACAAATAAATCGATTATTAGTTTTCCAACAGCACCATTTTTTTTATTACTCCACAACAGAAGGAACCATTTAAAATAAAGTGCGACACTCACAGGCGGATGGACACACGCACACATGGCACCTTCTTTAGTATAGATAGATAAAATAGTCGGAAATAATAGCAATTAAGCACCTGCGTAACCTCCACGGTAAAAGCCCTGCTTGAAAGAATGCCACATAGTTATTTGCGTGGTGTATAGACAACAGACCGGTGCCTTGATCGCTGAGGCCTATCTTTATAAGGCCCGTGATGCCCATCGGCTCAAAATCATTTTAGCTGCCGTTTTGGTCATTTTACACTAAAGGGAAAACTTATAGGGAGGGCATGGCGATTGTGAACATGATAGCTCTGAAAATGTCTGACTTCACACAGCAGTATGCACCAGCATGGTGGCCGAAGTATAGAAATTGTGGGTGGAGTCAGGAGAGCTGTCCAACCAATGGGTGGACCTCAGACGCATGCATGCACATACACATTCTTCACCATTGAGAATGGCTATTCTTCGGCTCCTTTTGTAGTGGAGATAATACTTCGGCATATATTTTTTATTGTTGAATGGTAAATAACCGCCTACCCGTGATATCAGTGTACATCGTTGCTGGTAAATAGCCGCATAACCGTGCTTTGCTTCTTTAATGTCCCCAATTATTCCTACCTAATTGTGGGTTCGGCCGAGTTGCGTTTTTGGCTGGTTTTTCACGAATCGGCTGACCCAGCCTGACGTGAGAGTGAAGGTGATTGTGGCAAGAATTTGTATTTTGCTGAAGGTGCTGGCGATAATTTACCTACGGACTAATGGTAGTAGATGGGATACCCAGTTTAACGTCCACATCTAATGGACGGCTCATACGCTGATGCTTCGCCCTGCAAGCGAAACACCAGAATGACGGTTTATGGCTTGGTTGAGATTCAAACCGGAGTGCGCACACCATGAGGTCATCCTGCCACTGGGTGTTCACAAGTATATAAACAGGTATGTGAAACATTTAAAAAATAATATACACACACATAGTTCTTATAGAATATCCCCTGTGTATATATGCACACACAGGCACAAATTTTTAGAGAATTATAAATAAGGGCAATCATAGCACTCAAAACGACAGGTATTGTTTGCAAGACACATACAGTCATGTTCCGTATGACACATTTCCTGTTCCATATGACATTTCCTTTTCTGTATGACACATCTCCTGTTCCGTATGACGCATTTCCTGTTCCGTACGACACATTTCCTGTTCGGTACGACACATTTCCTGTTCCGTACGACACATTTCCTGTTCCGTACGACACATTTCCTGTTCCGTATGACACATTTCCTGTTCCGTATGACACATTTCCTGTTCCGTATGACATTTCCTGTTCCATATGACATTTCCTTTTCTGTATGACACATTTCCTGTTCCGTACGACACATTTCCTGTTCCGTACGACACATTTCCTGTTCCGTACGACACATTTCCTGTTCCGTACGACACATTTCCTGTTCCGTACGACACATTTCCTGTTCCGTACGACACATTTCCTGTTCCGTACGACACATTTCCTGTTCCGTACGACACATTTCCTGTTCCGTACGACACATTTCCTGTTCCGTACGACACATTTCCTGTTCCGTACGACACATTTCCTGTTCCGTACAACACATTTCCTGTTCCGTACGACACATTTCCTGTTCCGTATGACACATTTCCTTTTCCATACGACACATTTCCTTTTCCGTATGATGCATTTGATGTTCTGTATGACACATTTCCTGTTCCGTACGACACATTTCCTGTTCCGTGTGACACATTTCCTTTTCCGTATGACACAGTTCCTTTTCCGTATGATGCATTTGATGTTCTGTATGACACATTTCCTTTTCCGTATGACGCATTTCCTTTTCCGTATGACACATTTCCTTTTCCGTACGACACATTTCCTGTTCTGTACGACACATTTCCTTTTCCGTACGACACATTTCCTTTTCCGTACGACACATTTCCTTTTCCGTATGATGCATTTGATGTTCTGTATGACACATTTCCTGTTCCGTATGACACATTTCCTTTTCTGTATGACACATTTCCTGTTCTGTATGACACATTTCCTGTTCCGTACGACACATTTCCTGTTCCGTGCGACACATTTCCTTTTCTGTATGACACATTTCCTGTTCCGTGTGACACATTTCCTTTTCTGTATGACACATTTCCTTTTCCGTATGACACATTTCCTGTTCCGTATGACGCATTTCCTGTTCCGTGTGACACATTTCCTGTTCCGTATGATGCATTTGATGTTCTGTATGACACATTTCCTGTTCCGTGTGACACATTTCCTGTTCCGTATGACACATTTCCTTTTCTGTATGACGCATTTCCTGTTCCGTGTGACACATTTCCTTTTCCGTATGATGCATTTGATGTTCTGTATGACACATTACCTGTTCCGTATGACACATTTCCTTTTCCGTATGATGCATTTGATGTTCTGTATGACACATTTCCTGTTCCGTATGACACATTTCCTGTTCCGTGTGACACATTTCCTGTTCCGTATGATGCATTTGATGTCCTGTATGACACATTTCCTGTTCCGTGTGACACATTTCCTGTTCCGTATGACACATTTCCTTTTCTGTATGACGCATTTCCTGTTCCGTGTGACACATTTCCTTTTCCATATGATGCATTTGATGTTCTGTATGACACATTACCAGTTCCGTATGACACATTTCCTTTTCCGTATGATGCATTTGATGTTCTGTATGACACATTTCCTGTTCCGTATGACATTTCCTGTTCCGTATGACACATTTCCTTTTCCGTACGACACATTTCCTGTTCCGTGCGACACATTTCCTTTTCTGTATGACACATTTCCTGTTCCGTGTGACACATTTCCTTTTCTGTATGACACATTTCATGTTCCGTGTGACACATTTCCTTTTCTGTATGACACATTTCCTTTTCCGTATGACACATTTCCTGTTCAGTATGACACATTTCCTGTTCCGTATGACACATTTCCTGTTCCGTACGACACATTTCCTGTTCCGTGTGACACCTTTCCTTTTCCGAATGACACATTTCCTGTTCCGTGTGACACATTTCCTGTTCCGTATGACACATTTCCTTTTCTGTATGACGCATTTCCTGTTCCGTGTGACACATTTCCTTTTCCGTATGATGCATTTGATGTTCTGTATGACACATTACCTGTTCCGTATGACACATTTCCTTTTCCGTATGATGCATTTGATGTTCTGTATGACACATTTCCTGTTCCGTATGACACATTTCCTTTTCCGTATGATGCATTTGATGTTCTGTATGACACATTTCCTGTTCCGTATGACACATTTCCTGTTCCGTATGACATTTCCTGTTCCGTATGACACATTTCCTTTTCCGTATGACACATTTCCTGTTCCGTACGACACATTTCCTGTTCCGTGTGACACCTTTCCTTTTCCGTATGACACATTTCCTGTTCCGTGTGACATTTCCTGTTCCGTGTGACACATTTCCTTTTCCGTATGATGCATTTGATGTTCTGTATGACACATTACCAGTTCCGTATGACACATTTCCTTTTCCGTATGATGCATTTGATGTTCTGTATGACATTTCCTGTTCCGTACGACACATTTCCTTTTCCTTATGACACATTTCCTGTTCCGTACGACACATTTCCTGTTCCGTATGACACATTTCCTTTTCCGTATGATGCATTTGATGTTCTGTACGACACATTACCTGTTCCGTATGACACATTTCCTTTTCTGTATGATGCATTTGATGTTCTGTATGACATTTCCTGTTCCGTATGACACATTTCCTGTTCCGTATGACACATTTCCTTTTCCGTATGACACATTTCCTTTTCCGTACGACACATTTCCTGTTCCGTGTGACATTTCCTGTTCCGTGTGACACATTTCCTGCTCCGTATGACACATTTTCCTGTTCCGCATGACACATTTCCTTATGACACATTTCCTTTTCCTTATGACACATTTCCTGTTCCGTATGACACATTTCCTTTTCCGTACGACACATTTCCTGTTCCGAATGACACATTTCCTTTTCCTTACGACACATTTCCTGTTCCGTACGACACATTTCCTTTTCCGTACGACACATTTCCTGTTCCGTATGACACATTTCCTTTTCCTTACGACACATTTCCTTTTCCATACGACACATTTCCTGTTCTGCATGACACATTTCCTGTTCTGCATGACACATTTCCTTATGACACATTTCCTTTTCCGTATGACACATTTCCTTTTCCTTATGACACATTTCCTTTTCCATATGACACATTTCCTGTTCCGCATGACACATTTCCTTATGACACATTTCCTTTTCCGTATGACACATTTCCTTTTCCTTACGACACATTTCCTTTTCCATACGACACATTTCCTGTTCCGCATGACACATTTCCTTATGACACATTTCCTTATGACACATTTCCTGTTCCGTACGACACATTTCCTTTTCCGTACGACACATTTCCTGTTCCGTACGACACATTTCCTTTTCCGTACGACACATTTCCTTTTCCGTACGACACATTTCCTGCTCCGTACGACACATTTCCTGCTCCGTACGACACATTTCCTTTTCCGTATGATGCATTTGATGTTCTTTATGACATATTTGCTGTGCCACTGAAATTGGAAACACAAATACGGCCGAGTTGATGGTGACACCCTGAATGACACATTTGATGTTCTGTATGACATATGGAATTTGCTAAGACGCTGGAATTGTAAACATAAATCGAGCCTGGTTGAAAGTGGCAACCTGTATGATAGACACATATTCTGTTCTATATGACACGTTTGATATTCTGTATGACATGTTTAGTGTTCTGTTTTATGCATTTGATGTTCTGTATGATCAATTTGATGTTCTGGATGCCACATTTGCTGTGCCACTGGAATTGTGAAAACAAATCGGCACAAGTTGATGGTGGCACTCTGCATGATGCATTTTATGTTCTGAATGACGTATTTGATGTTCTGTGTGACGTATTTGATGTACTGCATGACAATTTGCAGTGCCGCCGGAATTGTAAACACAATTCGGGCCTAGTTGATGGTGGAGCGCTTGCTGATTTATGACTTTGCATGCTCTGGACGTTATAAACGACACAATGGCGGTTATAAGCAGTACGCTTGGACCGTGGGAGGACTCCCTGCTTTGGAATGTCCAAGTCGGCACTTTTTTTTGCTTACACTTGTTTCCTTTTCGAAGAGACGTTCCCGCCCCTTCCCCCATGCCCCTCCACCCTGTACAGCTTTATCTCTTCTCAATAACTCACGCGAGTTGGAAAAAGACAAACGGGCCCATTGGCCCGGTCGCTGCCATGTTGGTGAAAACAAATAATCATCTCGAAATATAAACCCTAAACGCACGCATTACCCAAACCTGGCTCTCAGAACATTCTACAGAACATCAAACGTGTCTCGCCGAGTTCGAATCTGAGAGAATTGCTCGTTCATAATAAATAAATTAATAAAATAAAATAAAATATCAATCAAATCTTCAATTGGTGCTGATTCCATGCACGGTCAATTTGTATAATGATGAGGTGCACTTTAAAATAGACATTGTTCAGTAAACCCAACAACAAAAAAAAACTGTTTTAGACTTGAATTGTATTTTAGTTTTGGGTTAATCAAAAACAAAAATAAATGTTTAAAAGCCTGAAACGTAGTCATTTACAGAATGTGACGCATCTTGTTTCCATTTGGTGTTATGATTAAATCCAAGATCGTGTGTTTTTACATTGACTTGATGGATAGACGTGTGCGTATCGAAGAGGAAAGTATGAACACTGGAAAAAAGCAAATCAATGCAGCAATAAATAAATAAATAAATAAATAAATAAATACATCCCACGTTCAACAATCGTGCGACCCAAAGAAAAATAACAAATAAATAAAAAGTTTCGACGAGCAGAGTTTTAAATGTTGAAACGCATCCCGGGTTTAAAATCCCAACCCAACTGCATCACATTTTTCACGCTGATCATTCGTACTTATGTACGGCGGCTGATCAGCAAGTCCATCGTCGCCTGATCTCGAGGCCAAATGATCAATTTTTAAGAAATCGATTATTTCTATTTTTTTTGATATCATTTTTTGCGGACCTTTCACTTAACTCTCCCAATATGCTCTTGACAATAAATTTCATCTGATCATCCATTTTTAGACTTCGATCTCAAGTCACGTAATTATCGATCAAGGCCATCACTGTGTGTGTTCGAGGAACGTTCGTACCGTCGAGAGTGCGTGTTTACCGATCAACTGTGAATGCAATTTCGATCACTAAATAATGCAATGTACTACACGGAGGATGCCGGCACGGTTTCACCCCGCACGTGCATGAAACGTGGTTTATTTATTCATTAATTGTGAAAAGTTAACAATTCCGTGCCTTCGTGTCGGGGAAATGAATTGGCGAGTGAAGCGTACTTAACTCACCATGATATCGTGTTACCATATTACCAAACTAGATGTGCTACTCGCAAGAAAACGGAAATCGTGTTTCATTCGATCCGTTGTAAACGTTTCTATATATTCAGAACATTTTCACAATGATTAATACGATCCATTTCCAATTTGATCGATCTCGTACGTTCGTGGCCACTTACAAAATATAAATAAATAAGAATCCATTGAAATAAGTTTCTTTGTGAATTGCAAATGTATGCAACGGATAGCACTCGCCGTGTACCGTGTACGGCATCGTTGGTATATTTTGAAGCGTCGATCGGTTTGGACATGTACATGTCCTCGGAACGTCGTAACCACGGAGTGTTCCCTTAAATGGGGATGAATATTTACAGAGTGCCGAACCGCTCGTTATTGGCTTATCCATCGATACATTCGCTTGTTTTTAATCGTGAAAAAAAAAATAATCGTGTTTAATTTGCATTCGTGCGCACGTGACACCTTTACCATACCTGCTTGGGATATAGATACCAGGTGTCCAGGCAGGTGACATCTTTTACTCTTATTAGTTGGATTATTTTACTCTCCTTGCGTTTCGATATCACACTCGAGTCCCAATTCAAGTTGGAAATATTTTCACAATGAACTTTGGACTTGGACGTCATGACGTTGTAAATAAAGCCGACGTGACGGAATGATGGTTTTATTGTTTAAATATAAACTCATTGACTCTCATTAATTCTCGTCGGGGTTAACATTTTATAACCCGTTTCTACCATTGGAAGCCGAACGACCATGGAAAGATAATACCATACGAAAGCGAATCTATGTTCCAGCCATTCGGTGACCTTTGACATCGTTTATTACAATAACTTATCCTCGAGATGTAAAATGTAGATATGTTATCACTTCATGAGATATATGGGGTGCCTGAATAAAATGTGTGTGTGTGTGTGTATATACTTACAATTATATATATATATATATATATATATATATATATATATATATATATATATGTATATATATATATAATTAATACACCTTGTATTTATAGTTATGTTTATATATATATATATATATATATATATATATATATATATATATATATATATATATATATATATATATATTATTACCTCGAGTTGTAATCTTCAGATGAAATTTAATCCATTGCACTCCACGCCCCGCTCCGACCGATTTCGCTGGCGGGAACACAGAGAAGAGCACGCGACGCGTCCGTTCGTCCTCGAGCGCACAATACGCCGCTCTCGCGCCCGCTTTGCTGCCTCCCGCCGCTACGTCACGTCGTTCGCCCTTCATTTACATTCCTAATGACTGGGTCGCACTCTCACTTTATTTAACCGGCCGCGTCTCCCCAATTCGCACAGACTCGCTCGCCGTCGAAACAGCGCCAGAAATGCCGGGGAAACGTCGGTGCGCGGCCGCCCCTTCACCCCCGTGTCATGAGCCCGTGACTTCAGTGACGCCGCCTCGATGATTTCTTTTTTCTTTACTCCATGAATGCCGTGTAGTTTGCGCGTAAAGAGAGGCACGGAGGGCGGCGGGGACTACGAGGGGCGGGGAGTTATCACGTGCGTTCGGGATTCCATCCGCGACAGTGCACGCCATGCGTGCCTTCGTTACACTCACGGTGTGTATGTCTCGCTCGTTCACCTCGGCGAGTATCGAGGGGCGATCGGGGGGTGCGAGGGCCGTTCGTTTAGGTTTTCGCGTCTCGGTGGAAACTGCGGTAATGAATCTGCGGACCGAAGCTCGTTCATGGGCCTTTGTGTCCCGCGGTGTACGTCGTGCACGGATGACGAATGCGGGCGGATTCGCAGCATCCACCTGAATTTCTACACTGGGATATTGAAGCTCATTCATTGGCAACGCTCGACTTGCATCCGATTCTTGATGTGCGCGCATGTGACACCTTCACCACACCTGCTTGGGATAGATACCAGGTGTCCAGGCAGGTGACATGTTTTACTCTTATTGGTTGGATTATGAGCGAACACCAAAATTCTATCGAAGAATGCAATCGTAACAACACACATTCACACCTGATTATCCTCTTCTTCATCTTTGACAGTCCCAATCATTCCCACCTTGTAATCAGCTGGCCAGTCCTGACATAATTACTAACGGTCATCTGTAATCAGACCCGGTCACCGTCAGTAACCCGGCTCACGACACCTCCGATGATGAGAAGAATAAAAATATTTGCTGCATGATAAAAGGCCGATCAAGCGAACCGACGAGGTTGTAATAAAATATATAAAAACCGCCCAATCCGAAGCACAATGTGTGACCGATCCACTGAGCTTCGTTAGACTCGACCTCGAGGGCGTGGACAGCCTCATGACGTCATTGGGAGTCGAGTTTCTTTGCATGGTCCACATATTTATGACGTCACCCTCCTACTCATGCCGAGTGAGCTCCAAGGTGACGGAAACAAGGTAGTGAGTGTTCTTTTGGCATTCGGCTCCACATCAACTACAATGGTGACGAGGCGACGAGTGATAGGCCTTGCTTAACGAGATGACATTTTGTGGCCCAAGGGAGAGAAACTTCACTTATCACGCCATGTTATCACAATTAGAATAATAATAATAATAATAATAATAATAATAATAATAATAAAATAAATAAACATAATAATAATGACATACAGCACGCAGATATTCCCCATTGTATTGTCTCGCCATTGCTGTGTGCCTGGTGTTGGCTTGGGATCCAAGGATCCTGAGGTCAAATCCCACTCGGCTGTTGAATTAATACCAGGTGGGGTTGACTCTGCCTGTCATCCTTCAGAGGTCGGCAAAATGAGTGCCAGCATGCTGGTATCCTGTGTTGGAGTGGCGACCCATCCAGAATTGTGTCCAATAGCCAAGGAGACAGCTTAGGCAGCACCAACACTCTGCACAGAGTATGGTCCCAATGGATGGATTGCTGCGTGCAAACGTCAGAACGTCAAACCGACGTCAGTACGCCGGCTGAACTCTCATTACGATTTAACCTCATGGCATCATCCCGTCAACTATGTCATTTTGTTGACGATGAAGTGAAATATCGTATCTGTTTACATATTTACTATACATACTGTGTATAATATTATCAACTGGCTGTTTATTGGTGTTATAACATTGGGGGGGGGGGGGAAGCATTGAAGCAGCTTCGAGTTCGATCGTCATGGTTACACGGTCTGTGGTCCATTGCGAGGTTCATCACTGGGGCAACGTGACTTACATTCGGAGCGGTGGCACTGGATCAGCTCACTAACATTCTCACCTCGATGTACGTACAATATATTATACACTATGCAGGCTTTGTTTAATAATAACAATAATAAAAACATTAAATACATTTACAAGCTCCTATCAACTTTCGATAGTAAGGAATAAAATTAAAATCATCGATTTAGATCGTTTCCTTCTGCCCTCGTCGGTGATAGTGTACTTCATGAATCGAGGGTGGAGGGGGGCACAGCGAGACGCTCTCTTTGTTAACGCGACACGCACGACCGCTTGCGATGAACGCCTGATCTCGTGCTTCGCGCATGCGCAATATGCACGGCGTGAGCAAGAAGCCAGACATAGACAATCGATAGTGATATTTCGATAAGCACGTGTACACCGCAGCAAGAGCCCCAAAATGCAGACGGTGTATTGAAGTGTCTTTGTGAAGTGTTCCTACCACATCTCGAACGTGGCTCTGAGAGCTCCGCGTTCTTCTTCTTCTTCTTCTTCTTCTTCTTCTTCTTCTTCTTCTTCTTCTTCTTCTTCTTCAGACAAAACCTTTAGGACTCGGCTCTTTTATATACAGGATCCGGATCTCCTTAAATACTAAACACCTGTACACATCCTCACATAGACGGTGCCTTTTGAGAGCGTCTATCATGAACTTTTAAATATATTCGGACATTTGCTTTAAAGTTTCGAAAAGTTCACGTTACTATTTAAAGATTATTCGATTTAATGTGTTGTAATTTCGTAAATACACTATTTTCTCGTCATGAACAGGAGCCTCCATGACGGGTCTCGCTATTGGCTCCATCAAGGCACGTGACGAAATATCGGAAGTTGTTGTTATTGCCTTTAGGACACGGCTCTTGGACACATTTGTCCTTGTTATGAAACTGGAGAGGTTGGCGAGTTGGTCACATGACTCAAAGGTGTATCTGTACTCGACCTGGGGGGTGATGGGCTCAGAAGAGTGGTGAATGGAAACAAATTAATAAAATCAATTTTCTTCTTCATTTAATCGTTTCATTTAGAGTTTGTTCATCATTGATTTTTCGAATTCATTGCATATTATCTTGAGCCAATTTTTTCAATTTTATTCTCAATTTTTACGATTGCATCATCAATCATTTGTTCATTCATTAATTCATTCATTCAGTCGTTGAGTACATCAATTCCTTTTTTTATTCGTTCATTTGTGAACATATATGTGGATAACAACGCTCCGGTGGTACAAGAAAAGACTTGTCGAAGAACTGTGGATTCACTCAATTCCATTTGATGTTTCACTCAAACACTCTCTATCTCAGGCTCTTTGGGAGAAGACCATTCTTGTCGGCACTTCATTCAAGTTTTGCGTCACTTCTGGAACACGGATTATCACGATCAATGGAATCCCAGTCATTGTTTTCCAATGCTTACACATCATTGTTGAAGACCTTGGTTGCGAACTGCACTGCTTACCATATTAGTTGAGAGATAGTCCATATTAGGGAACCAAAATGAGTGCCAACACCGATGCTGGTGGAGAAAGGTCAGTGTCCGCTTCCAGTCACCAACAACTGTGGGTCAGTTGATAGTGAGCTAGTTTAGCCACAAAAACGAGTTCAGCCACGAAGATCAAACAATAAAGCTTTCCACAATGAAGCACTCAAAGGAGCTCAGACCAAGAGGAACAAGACGCTTGTCAAGGCTGAACCAGCTAGTGAGCCAGGGGAGACGGATGGTTGATTCACACGGATCAAGATGGCAACAGTCCTTTTACATGTCTAAGCTGTTGAGAGATGCCTCAATGACATTGATACCTATCATTTCAAGTGTGAGAGCAATCCTCCTTTGAGTACCCTATGTATGCCAGTATGTGGTCCCACGAAACAGGTGGTGTGTCTCAGTCAAGTCACACCAGCTAACTATCAACCAACTGTTAGCGGCATGCCACAAGAGTGTTTGAATAACCCTCTCCAATCCTCCTGGTCCTTGCGCATGTGCCAAATGGAAGTATGTGTAAAGACATATGCCTTGTTGCATTCAGTAAGCCATGTCATTTTCAAGGAGCTTGGCCTGAAAGGACCCAATGAGCTGCTCACGATTGGAGTCATTGAAGAAGATTAGTCCATGAGTCGGTTGGAGAAAGAAATATTGTGAGTCAGTCACCCATGAGATTCAACAGCTGTGCCGATCAGAGTGAAGTTTGCCTGCATGTTAGATTGCACCTTTAAAGTCCCTTATCAACATCTGTTATTTATGGGAAGGTAAAGGACTAGTGTGGGCTTACTTCAGTGCATTTTATTTGCAAAATATCGAGCTGAGCTCAGTCACCTTGCAAGTTGGCACCAATGTGCCCGAAGCGCTGATTCAACTTGAGGTTTCACAAGGGCCTAAAGATTGCTCCATGGCAGTGTGCAGCCTGCTGCAGGTGTTGGAAATATATGCCAGAGGAAAAAGACCTAATTCCTGCCCATATTAATCTGATTCATTTGGTTGATTGGCACCAACTCTCTCTTTAAGTGGAGGAATTCTGGCATAGACTCATTTGGCCAGCCTGAAAAGGTGAAGGTCACAATGCCCAGTGTCCCCCTTCTCTGAGTGGTTGTGTTTCTGGTGAATGACTCCGTGGATATCTTGAGTGCCCATGCTGGCTCGACGCAATTATCACCGTGAAGCAACCTGCCGTACCCCACATATCCGAGGTGCTAAGGCCAAAATAGCATCCTTGAGGCTGCATGCGTCTCCATCAGGAGAAAATCAGACTTTTTAAAAAAAAAAATTTGCAATAAGTGCTTATGATTTTTCCATATATCATTCAAAACATTCTAGAAAAGCGATACCCACGACAGTCCAAGACACGCAAGTTTTACTCTTCAAATATAAGAGTTTTTATAAACACACATATATATATATATATATATATATATATATATATATATATATATATATGTTTGGTATGAAAATAATACTATTTTACCCATAACTACTTAAAAATTCCATTTGCATTACTTCGACTGTTGTGAGTATCTCATTCGTAGGTCTTCTTGAATACCTTGTATGTAAGAAAGTGTAAAAAAAAAAGCCATTGTTTTGAACATTATTTGTAGTTGTCAAGTCATTTATCTATTAGCACCTATGAGTAGTATTGTAGCTGTATTAATAATATTGAGTGATAATAATATTGCTTATTGTTACATTCCTTGTCGATGTAATTATTGAGTGGAGTTCAAACAGTGAAATGAACGAGATACTCACAATAGTCCAAAACATGTGAATGTTTTCTATATGTTTAATATGTGAGTTTATGTGATTTGTAAAAAATTAATCCATTCATGGAGGACATATATTTATTATGCCTCGTTATACAATTTAATTTTTCATTTGTTGGAAAGTTTTGGACCATTGTGAGTGTCTTTTGTTTAAGTTTTCACGGATTAGATTCACCAAAATAACTATAACGGCTGTTATTGGTGATGTCTAAATCAAATATTGCCTTTTGAATCAAATAATCAATTTAATCATCTCTCCTGGTAAATATATATACATCATATATATATATACATTATATATATAAAAATATACATATATATTTATATAAATACACACATATAACATATATATATATATATATATATATATATACATACACATATATATCATTGTATTCTTCAAACATGCAGACAGCAACCATTTAAATGTAAAAGATACTATTTTGTGGGAAAAAAAAAAACAGATTGTTGGTGATTAACGTGTGTAGTGTGTGCGTGCGTGCATGCGGCATGTGTGTGTATGTATGCATTATTTTTCCTTTGGAGCATGTACACATTGCCAATCGACGACCATTACATATACGTGGTGCACCCTACTTGCAGGAGGGCATTGTTCTGTTGAGGACTCACTGATCTATGGCGGATACAAAACCCTCCGGAGCACATTCAGAATCAATTAAAGAGCCGTTTGAGCCACGCTCGTGTATCCCATGAGCGCCTGATTTACGCGCCGCGTTTCCACTGTGGGGGGAACAATGCCAAAGTGTGGTCGCCTTCGAGCCGTGAACGTGAAAATGCCTCTTTCGCCCAATAAGTTAACGCGGAGCCATAAACATTCTTACACTTTCTCTTTTATCGCATCAACGTTGCTTTTGACGAATGGGATGTGGCCGAATCGCTACAGGCCATAAAATATTAACGGAGGGAGAGGGGTTTTGGGGAGGGAGACTTTATGCATTATTCCAATGCGATTTGCACGCAGGAGCTCTGATATACTTTTACTTTTTTATTTCTTTACGTTGGATGGCATTGATGAATGGAAATCATAACGGCTGAATGTACAGTCTCAAACAAACACGATGAGCGCCCTTGAATGATTACAGCAAAGACATTGCAAAAATTATTATTGTTGCATTTATTTTGCCCATTTCAAATGAAGTGTAAATTACACACACATCAATGTAATATAATATAATGTCTTGTATAATGTGTGTGTTCACGCACACACATGCACACCAATACAAATACAAACATGTCAATATAAACACGCACACAAACACTAATACAGACACAAACACACACACACACACCAATACAAATACAAACACACACACACACACACACATGCCAATACAAACACACACACAACCAAAACATACAAACAAACACAAACACACAACCACATACATGACAATAGGAACACATACACACACACGCACACACATTGTAACCCTATTTTCATGCACAAAATGTACATGTATGTGCCTCATGTTTTTGCATAATCTATGTGTGACAATTTTGCATTTTATTGACATTACAGTGAATTTGGCTGCGAGGGTGAAGTTCAATAAAATAATGTCTTTTTAACCTAAAATTGAACATGGAAAGTGCATTTGTACAAAATCATTCGTCGAATAATTCAATTGTTGTGCTGTTTCATCGTTTAATCTGAGCTCTGATCGTCTCCTGTTTCTACCTCATCATCTTTCTTTCTTTCATGTTTTTGATGCTTAATTTTCCTCTTTTTGTCGTTTTGTTTTAATTTTCTTTTTCTTGTTCATGGAATAAGAAACCTCCTTCCACACCCCGCACCATTTCGTGCTGTCAGTTTTTTTTTTATCATTTTAAAACTTTTATTGCTGTGTTTTATTTAATGTACATCTATCTCTTTCAGGAACAAACCTTCCATTTATAGGCTAAACGTTAATAAAATACCGATTAGAGCACACAAGTAAATTTTACTGAAAAGGCTGTGATTTGATGTTTCAATCCATATACTTTACATCGTGAACGTAAATCACGAAACGCTCATCATTTTGACACATTTATATATTTCAGTGCAATTGTAAAGAAGTGTGAAATTGGATTAAACATTAACAGTAATTGCTATATACACAACACTTGGTAATTACATAATTCATTGACAACTACTGAAATATTTGTGCCACTGCTTATCATGTCCAAACTCTGTATTAGCCTTGAAAATAAAGTAAAATGAAAATGAGTTAAACTCGTCGATAAGAAAATGTCGGTAAGATCACAGCAGCAAATTTTGCATGTTGAATGATAGGTGTATATATATATACAGAGCCGTCGCTATATCAACAGCTTTATCAGATCCCAAATGTCAAATATATATATATATATATATATATATATATATATATATATATATATATATATATATGTATGTGTGCAAGACTCACGACGATATGGGAAAGTGACGTATTACAAATATACATATATACAAATATATACATATACAGGCCATAAAATATATATTTGTATGTACATGATACAAATATATTTGTATAGATATATATATATTTGTAATACGTCACTTTCTCATATATATATATATATATATATATATATATATATATATATATATATATATATATATATATATATATATATATATATATATATTGAACCAATTTAAACAACTCGTCGATCACATTTATCCACAGTTGCTGAATTTATAAGTGACACTTGCAGGTAAACCATGCCACGGAATCCACATGAACCTATCGGAATTGTTAACAGGATAGGAAAGTAGCAGTGTGCGATCAGCGCCAAGAAAGGTCAGGTTTACGGCTAGTCCTTGTCTCAAATGCTTGCAATTATCCAGCCAAAAATAGTCAAAAATTGCAGAAGAATGGACGGACCTCATTACCAATACAAATTTACAGATTCTTCCCTCCAAAAATAATCCCAGCACTTGTATGACTGGCCCTTGTTCCAAATGTCTGCCAATTTACAGCGAAGAACATTGTCTCAAAAGTGAGATTTACGGATGGCCCTTGTCTCGAGATCGGTGCTTGGCCCTCACGGTCGCAAGAGTAATTTCGGAATTTCTCGTTGGGTGGGGACAACACGCAAGACTCACGACTATATCAGAAAGTGACGTATTATACTGTATGAATACATATGCAAATATGCAGCGCACACGTACTGAACATACCCGCAATCAATGCTCGCCACTTCATTTCAAAATGTTCCCTGCTATGGTCGGCACACTCATTCAGTGTCGCTTCTCCTTATTGCATCTGAGAGAGTTGTACTGCTCGGTCAGAGCAGATGATTTAAGCACAAGAATCAAAGGTCGCCATTTATCTTGCTCCTAATGACCCGGTCACAACGGGGAGGAAACAAAAAAAACCGCACAATGCCAGCGCGACGCCGTAAAGCGATGACGCAAAAAGCCATACTTACGCTGTGGCCTCTTGACGGACGAGTCAAAAAGTGCACTGTCACGGCGGGGTTTTGATCGAGCGACGGTGGCGTATAATGATAGATGGTCACGCTACGGACACGAGACGAAACAAAGGCCGCCCTTAACCGCCTCCTGTCCCAAATGCCCCGCTGCTCGAACCACTCTCAAGTCCCTAAATAGGTTTGGAGGAGACGTCACGTGACGCGGCTTCCTCTCCCGCGGTTCGAAACCACAAACTTTATCACCCCATTCTGTTTTATTGTTGGTCCAGAATGAGGGAAACGTGAAATTGTCTGTCCCAATTTCCTCTTTTATCATTATTTATTTATTTATTCTGCACGACTTGTTTCGTACACAGCGCTTCGTCATCAGCAGACGTTGTGACGTTTTTTGGGGGATGACTGCACCCCTGTGCGCTGCTCGGAGCAGAATTAATTCTGCAGCCAATTATTGGCGATAAATCTTCCATTACATGAGAGGAAAGACGAGCTCGATGAAAAAAAATAACAGAGTCAGAGCTTCAGTTCAACTAACACGCCCTCCAAATTACAAAGACTTGTGAATGAAGAGCAACCGAAAGAGAATTGCAGTTAAAGCAAAATTTTCTTTATTATTTCACATTGCAGTTGATTTTAATATCACTGTTCTTATATTCGATCAAACACAACATATGAAAAACGCCATTTGCACACACACACACACACACACACACACACACACACACACACACACACACACACACACACGTGTGTGTGTGTGTGCATGTGTATGTGTATGCTTGTGTATATATATATATATATATATATATATATATATATATATATATATATATATATATATATATATATATATAAATAAACATATGTATATATATTCACATATATACTGTTGCGGATTCGCGCCCGCCGGCGTGCGAACGGCCACGCAACTCGAATCGCGGCACGTCGCCCACCGGACGGACAATCCCGTCGTGACCCTCTCGGACTAACGCCGGGAACCAGTCACGGGTGGGCCTTTCGGCCTCACCACGATCGTGCCAATCGGCCCCCCGCGTGGGATAGGGTTGCTCGCCAAATTCGACCTACCTAAGTACCCACACGGAGGGTAGACCGGGCGATCGCACCTCGCCGCAGGTAGACTTCGGACACGGGCCACTTTAAGCGACCCGTTCCGTACTATCGGGATAACCGAGCGGTGTTATCGTCAACCTGGACGGTTCGATTAATTATTGGGCGTTTTAGCCCACGACCAACCCTTTACGTGAAGTAAGATGGAAATTCAATTAGAGAAAAGACGAAGCGAAACGGGAGAAACAGTTCAACATAGAGCACATTTATTTCGCGATGGCACACGGATAGCACACATATACAATTATACACCAAAAGCAAATGTAAAAGAAGAAGAAACACACAATAATACACAAAAAGCAAATGTAAAAGCAAAACACAATGCAGATATACCACCGACTACCGAGCACACGGCAAAACTTATACAGTTTTACTTCACAGACGGCGCCGACAACACATATACTCAAAGCAAAAGAAAAAGGGACCACCCTCCACTATGAGGGGGCAGACGGCCTGGGGCCGAGACCGCGTCGGGCCTACCCGTCTGATGATGAGCCGCAAAATGGCGGTGGCGCCCCGACTCTGCGGGCCTCGCGGACAGTGTCTGGAATGGGGTGGGAACGGGGCCCCCTTCTCGCACTATCTCAGCACGGGGGGAAACAGGAGGGGGTTGTTGATGCTCGGGGAAAGGAGGATATCTCCCTGGCTCGGGTCCCGCGATGAGCGTCTCCACCACGACCTCGGTCGCGTTGCCGGCCTCTCCTCTCCGCAGCTCCCCGACTCTGACACGAGCACCCCCTTGACTGCCTTCGCCGCCGCCACCTCTCCAACTCTCCACAGCTCCGTCCAACTGCCTTCTCCGACTCCTCTCTTGACTGGCTCTTCCCAACTCAACTCCGAACTCCACTTCACTGACTACTACTGCTTCTTCTTCCCAACTCAACTCCGAACTGACTCTTTGGCGAGCGAACGCGGCCCTTTATAGCCCCCCCGTGGCTTCGCTCTTTCACCTTCGACCCTTTACCTCTGGCTGGCTCCCCATTGGACAGAAGAAAAGTGGGCGTGAATGCTTTTTGATCCGCGAATCTGCATATAGCGACCACACTCCGACGCACCTGGAGGCGGGGCCAAATCGCCCCACGCTCGCCGATAGGACGGAACAGAAGTGGGCGTGAGTCGTTTTTGATCCGTTTTCTTCGGAAAGGCTGTGCCTCTGCACCCGCTGCTCGGTGCGCGCCCTGCACGAGTCCAGTATCGGTGCCCACAAGCGGCGCGGGAATGACGGTGATGCGATGGTTGCGAGGGCGAGTTGTGACGGTAAAGGTCGTGGCTGTGGTTGTGAAGCGGCGTTGCGGTTGGTGGTTGTTGTGTGATGGCTGTTGAGACGTGGTTGGTGGTGGTAGTAATGGCGGCTGGTCCAAAATAAAGATAGTAAAAGAAAAACGGCTATCTAGAGGGGTCGCAGCCCGAATGAATGACATTTATTCCCTCTAAACAACGGGTTTGGGCCTAACTACACATATACTTACAGAGATATCTCACCTAAGGGACCTGAATGGTGGTTTGCGAATTTCGTCAACCACAACACTACCCCCTCCCCTTTTTACAGACTCGTCCCGAGTCGTCAAATTTTCGTGTGCCATCATGTGTCGTTTTCCCCTAGTACATTTTACCTACGGATCCCTGAGTGCGACATTCATGGTATTCGTGTCCCCAAAATAAATAACCTGAGGGCTGAGTAACTACCTAAACAAACTCACTCACACGGACGACTTAAATAAAATTGCCGGCGCTAAGACAGACATGCCGGGGGTGCACTCATATGTAGAGTACATCTTACCTTAACTTACAAATTTTACACTAAACCATGGCCCAGGATCAATGAACTCTGCAAAAAGAAAGCAGTTAGCAGGGGGCCAGGCTGCTCGCATGCAGTCTCTGGCTCAAACAATGCAGGTGACAGGGAACGTGGCCGGCTGCTCACACGCAGTCCAAGGCCTTCCCTTTTTAACTGAACGCAGTGAACCACAACGGTGCATGGGCTGCACAAACGCAGTCTCCGTGCCAGCTCAAGTGGCACACGCAATGAACACAACGAATGGATGGATGAATGGTTTGAACTGAACGCAGTGAACCACAACGGTGCATGGGCTGCACAAACGCAGTCTCCGTGCCAGCTCAAGTGGCACACGCTTTCTGATCCTGGCGCACATGGCAATGAACAGGGGGGCAAGCAAAAATTGAACGGGGGCTGGTGAACAGGGGCAGTGGGCATGGCATGGCAAAGGTGAGCAGGCAAACACAGCCCGCAGAAGAAGGCCGCTGCAGGCAAACACAGCCGGCAGACGAACTGGCCGGCACAGGCCTTGCAGAAAACAGCTGCAGACGATCTGGCCGGTACAGGCCTTGCAGCACAGCAGCTGCAGCCGATCCAGCCGGCACAGGCCTTGCAGCAAAACAACAGCTGCCGATGAAGTGGGCTGGCACAGGCCTTGAAGAAAAACAGCCAGCCGGCAGATGAAGTGGGCCGGCACAGGCCTTATAGCAACACAGCCAGCAGATGAAGCTGGCCAGCCTTTGCCGTTCATTGGAGGTTGGTGGAGGGAGTGCGGTGGTGCTGGCCACTCAGAAGGCGGGCTCGGACCTACCCTACGGTCTCCCTCCCAACCTATCGCCTTTGCCTGTCACTGTCTATACCCACTCCCTTAATTTGTCAAACCCCAATTTAGCCCCTACTTATTTTTTTATTTTTACTTCCCCACTATAAATCGTCCCCTAACCCCCTTTATCGTCTTTGTTCGGCGAACCTATCCTGTCACCTAGCCTACTCCCAACCCCTACGTTCCCTTCCCGGAGGGGAATAAGGGAGAGCTAACGTCCTGTGTCGAGGCCCAACGAAGCCTCAGGATGGCCTCCCCAGACTTCAGCGATCTATAACCAAAGTGGGTCCAGCGGCCCACAACGAGAGCGAGGGGATGGATGGTGCGGAGGGGTACACTTCCTAATCTACCCTAACCATTTAACTGTTAAACTACCCCGGGGCTTTCAATAAGCGCCTCGCGCTTAAACTTTTGGTTCTAACAACCCAGATTCCCGTCGCCTGTGTTGGTGTCCTCACAATTTCGGGCCTCGCCCCCCCAATTTTCTCTCCGTGCCCTCACACGGTCTCATGGCTGGGACACGTGGCTCCCTTTGGCAGGCACGACCTTCTGCCAATTCTCCCGCTATGGCACCCCCGGGCACTACACTGCCTCCGAGCCTACCAGCTCCCTAAACCCCGGGGAGTGCCCCCCATGGCACCTCCCCTGAAACGCACACGTGGCAGGCTGGCTTCCCAGGCCCCTTTCCGAGGGTCACCCGTGCCCACAACACTGCCCACGCGGCTAATGGCGCCCCGGGCCCCCACACCAAGCAGGCGCACCCGTGCCCACTACGCTATCCCGGCCCCCCATGGGCCCTTGGCCTACTACGGCCGACTAGCCTGGTGCCCGGGGTACCCACTCAGCGATACTCACCTTTCGCCACCACGCTCCCTGCCTGTCAACAGGGCTCCTGCACCCCTCCAAACGGGTTTCGAGTCTACTTCCCCACCAACAACAAAACGACTTCCATATTTGTTAATTTGACGTATCCCTGTGTCGTAAGAGGCGACCAGGGTTGCGTCAGGAAGGGCATCCGGCGTAAAACATGTGCCAAATCACTATGCGGATCATACGGATGATCCGCTGTGGCGACCCCTAACGGGAGCAGCCGAAAGACGAAGAAGAAGATATTTGTTAATTTGACTAACCCATTAACTCAGTCTACACTGACCCCGGGGTCCCTTGGGCGGCAGTCACTCCTCCCCCCAATCACTCATCGCACCATGCATTCCCCATTCGCTCCACTCACACAGACCCGCTGGCCTCACTCACTCATCATGTATTCACCTCACAACTCTTCAACACACACACCGCTAAACTCTGCCATCCTTCTAACTACCTCCCCTAACTAACTCGTGCTCCCACGTCGTCCCTTAAACTACAGCACGTTCCATTTAACACTACGTAGCTAAACTACGTCCCCTCTACACATTCACTGTCTGTCACTGTTCTCAAATGTCCCAAAAATTATTTACCCAACCTAAATCTCACTATCATCCCTCTAACTAATCCATTCCACGGGCCCCATGAGGACTTACCCCTGCCCCATGGAGCCGGTCTAGCTAAGCTAACCCTTCCCCCTTACTAGTTTCCATCCTGTGCCCTGGTAAGGGGGTCTTCCACCCCTTGCCCGGGAATCCTGTGCACCCGAAAGTGAGGCTTGCTTTTTCTTTTTTTTTTTCACATGCGCAGCACCAGTGCGGCAACACACAGCTCGCGCACTTTGCACCTGGCCGTGACGCCATGCAGCTGCACGTGTACCTCGTCCCTCCTTGGACGGTACCATCCAGCAGGGATACCCTTCCTGCCGGATTCCAACCCCACGTGCAGCCATGACGTCACCGTGTGCATAAACAAAAAACACAAGCCCCACGTCTCGTGGAAACCCCCCAAAAGAAATTTTCAAACAGCATGCCAGAAACAACAACCACACAGGCCGTTCCTTCGCTCTCGCGTGCCCATACGTGTGTGGCCGTACGTGCGTGGCCATATGTGCAAACCCCCCCGAAAAACTAATGAATAAATAAAAAAACCACAAAATAAAAATAAAAAAACTTTCAAACCGCGTGCTAGAAACAACAAACACACAGGCCGTTCCTTCGCTTTCGCGTGCCCGTACGTGTGTGGCTGTACGTACGTGGCCGTACATGCAAAAAAAAAAACTTTCAAACAACCACACAGGCCGTTCCTTCGTTCTCGTGTGCCCGTACGTGCATGGCCGTACATGCAAAAAAAAAACTTTCAAACAAATACACAGGCCGTTCCTTCGCTCTAGTAAACGACGACTGGATTGGGGCATTGTGTTTATCTATCAATGTGCATAAGAAATCGAGAAATTATTAGAATACAGTAAGTCATCACTATCCGGAAGTCTGTACATTGTAACCCATAATGGGGAACGCGGCTGAGGATCTCTTCCCCATCGGCCACGTCTATGCAGCAACGTGTTCTGTCATTGGTTTGGTAAATAAATGGCCATAACTTGGGAAGCACTTGTCCGATTAATTTCAAACCTTGAAAAGGCAAACAAACAGAGATTGCTGGAATTATAGATTGATACTGTGGGTGCAAAACGCCAAGCAACGTGTCCTGTCATTGGTAACTGAGGATCTCTTCCCCAACGGCCACGCCTACGCAGCAACGTGTCCTCTCATTGGTAACTGAGGATCTCTCCCCCAACGGCCACGCCTACGCAGCAACGTGTCCTGTCATTGGTTTGGTAAATAAATGGCCATAACTTGGGAACCACTTGTCCGATTAATATCAAACCTTGAAAAGGCACATCCTCAGGTCCCCAGCAATATACCTGGCAAGTTTCAATTAGATCGGACCAGTGGTTGTCGAGAAACAGCGGTCACACACACACACACACACACACACACACACACACACACACACACACACACACACACACACACATGCACACACTGCTGGAATTATATATATATATATATATATATATATATATATATATATATATATATATATATATATATATATATATATATATATATATATCTTCTTCTTCTTTCGGCTGCTCCCGTGAGGGGTCGCCACAGCGGATCATCCGTATGATCTGCATAGTGATTTGGCACATGTTTTACGCCGGATACCCTTCCTGACGCAACCCTGGTCGCCTCTTACGACACAGGGACATGGTGCACCTATTTTAACCGGGGTATACACCGGAGTGTATGTATATATATATATATATATATATATATATATATATATATATATATATATATATATATATATATATATATATATATATATATATATATATATATATATATATATATATATATATATACTCCCAATCTCTTCTCGCCAAAGAAGCTGCATAAAGCAACCATGAAAGGATGCACAAGGTAAGCCCTTTGCTGTTTCAAAGCCTTCCTGGAGTTCCTATGCCTGGTGTTGGCTTAATGGTTTGGGTGGCAGGCTTTGGATCCTAGGGTCATGAGTTCAAATCCTGCTCAACTGTTGAATTAATTCCAGGTGGGGTTAACTCGGCCTGTCATCTGTACAGAGCGTTGGTGCTGCTTCAGCAGTCTCCTTTGCTATTGGGCACGATCCTTGACGGGTCGCCACTCCGACACAGTATACTAGCAAGCTGGCACTCATTTTGCCGACCTCGGAAGAATGACAGGCCGAGTTAACCCCACCTGGTATTAATTCAACAGCTGAGCGGGATTTGAACTCAGAACCCGAGGATCCAAGGCCCACCACGCTTACCATGAAACCAACACCAGGCATTAGCATGGGGAAGATAATTTGGAAAGGTGATCATTCATGAAGCTTTCTTTTGGACTTGTCCAATATGTACAACTTGGGACATCATGAGACGTGAACTCCATGCAGATGCTCCAAATTCTAAGATGGAACGAATGTACACCAACTAATGATGATGGTGAGGGATGCATTGTACAACTTTAGTATAACTCTTATGATACACTGTAAAACTGTAGTAGGCCATATTATGCCATTGTTATCTGGAGTGACCCAAATTATGCATTGTGGTGCTGGTAGCAAACCATATGGTACATTGTGTAAATCTAATGAGCCGTATGATGCACTATGTAACCATAGCAAACCATCCAGTGTTCGGTTTAGCCATAGTAAGCCATTGAGTACACTGTTGTAGGACTTGTTCAAGGTAGCACGAATGTGTGTGTGTGTGTGTGTGTGTGTGTGTGTGTGTGTGTGTGTGTGTGTGTGTGTGTGTGTGTGTGTGTGTGTGTGTGTGTGTGTGTGTGTGTGTGTGTGTTTCTTTGTATGAATAATGCTTTTTTTCCAAAGGGATGATGAATCCATTTGGAAATAATTTTGGCTGGGGTTGATGCAGCTTGTAGTCATTGTTATCCAGACATTATTCTCTTTCAGGCACCATGATGGTTCAGCTCCAGCCAATTTTTGGCCAGAGCCTGAGGAAGCAGGAATTTAGCCAGAATTTCATCCCAACACAGGATGGCCTGCACTCTTCAATAAATATATGGATCGTTATTGTCGATTAAAATAAGTTTGTTCTAACTCTTTATTGTCATCCCATAATTGTATATAATCATCCCCAATACATTTCCTTTTTGCATCGATAAAAGTCAACCAAACAAAATGTATATCTTTACCGACATCAATAATTACCCAAAAACACGAACTACTGAAATGCACCTTTAAATCCCCCTCTCACAAACTGCAGATTATTGTAACTGTTTTTGTACACCAGCACTCAAATGCATGAACCTACTCATCCCAAAACATGAACTTTATACTGTATACTACTACAACTACTATCAGAAACTAGACAGATAGACCACTGATCTGCGTGTGGTGAGAGAGTGAGAGACACAACGGCTCAGCTTCATCGCGGGAGATACCAATGATCCTAAAAGCCTTGGTTTCCACAACGTGAAGCTGAGCTCGATGTGAGGCAGGAGCACCAGCCCAGAGGGGACAGCAGTACTCCATCAGGCTGCAGATGAAAGCTTTGTATGTGGTTAGAAGCTCAGGTGTGCCGAGGAAGGACTTTGCACGGCAGAGGATGCCCAGTCGGTGACGGGCTTTGGAGGCCAGCTTGGAAATGTGGCTTTCCCAGGAAAGATCATGGCAGATAGTGAGGGCCAAAAGCTTGAATGAAAGGACTTCAATAAGGAGATTGTTGAGAAAGTAAATGGGGGGGGGGGTGAGGGGGGTTCCCAGCCAGTCATTTTCGAGAGACATAGTGAGAATGTGAGATTTATCGGGATTGAAAGACATGTTCCATATGTTGGACCAGCTTGTGATTTTGTCCAGATCTGCAGAGAATGAAGAGGCTGCTGATTGCCAATCTAAGGGATGAGAGATGGTACGGCAGAGGGTGGAGTCATCAGCAAAGAGATAAAGAGGATTTTCCAGAGAGTCGGAGAGATCATTGATGAAAACCAGAAATGGAACAGGACCCAGAACACTACCTTGAGGAACTCCAGCCTGGTCAGTAAGAGGGGATGAGAGAACTCCATAAATGCCACACGTTGGCTGCGACAGGAGAGGAAGTCTGCGAGCCATGAGTGGAGATGTCCTTGGATACCATAGGAAGAGAGTTTGGTGAGCAGGGCAGGGTGCCAGAGCATATTGAAAGCGTGCAATATTGTTGTGGGGCCGGGTGTCGGTGGCGAACACAACCGCTAGGGAGAGCAGTTGAGTCGGCTCCACCGAACACACCGGAATTTAGGTCGTGACCCTCGGCTAAGTTTGAAGGTACGGGTCCCTTACAGGACCATGAATGGCCAATAATTTGACCGCGTGGAGTAGGGTTAATTGCCAACTTCAATATACCTAAGTACCCACGCGGCAAAGCTTACCAGGGAATTTACACCCTCGGCAGGCCTCGAGCAGAATGAGCCGTTACCGTGCTCGAACCGTGTGTAACCCGAGCAGATGGTTACCGAGGCCTGTCGGTCCAAATGTACAACTACGGCAACGGCCTTCCTAATCCCCAATACGCACCGTGGCAAACCAATGGCAGAAATGACAAAGAACAAGCTGGTACATTCAACAAAAGGGGAATTTATAAACAACAATAATTGGGGAGGGGAACACAGAGCAGAGTTATCACAAATATGCAGTCAATATACAAGGGCGAGATAATTAAGCAATGTCTACTTATCGGACTGGCGCCACAAACTCACACACACACAAATAAATGGGGCCGGTTGCCCTTTATTGTGCCCTACAGCTCGGGAGGGAAGACAAGCTGAGGGAAGGGCCTGTTCTTTCTTGCACCTGCCTGTCTTGTGCGGTAACGTTGATCTTGTGGTGGGACTCGAACCTGCGCCGATATACCAGGCACCGAGGGACCAAGGATTCAGCCATGTACGCCAGCCAGCTCGAATAATGATGAGGCAAGGGATCACTGCAACGAGACCAGAGCCAGCGACAAAACGAGACCAGTCACGAGATGACCGCCCATGCCGTCTATTTCTTCTCCCACCGGGGTCGGGGGGGGGGGGAAGTGTCTCACGTCACCACACCCCTCATTCGCCAGGGGAAATCGGTCATCCCCCCGTGATTGGTCGGGGAGGGGGGCATGTCAGGGCGTCTCGATCCCCCACCCCCTGAAGAGACTCTGCTTCTCTTGGAGCTCACTCTGCGCCCATTGGCTGAAAGATGGCAAGCGCGCTCGCACCCTTCCGATTGGCCGAAGCGTGCAGTCAGAACTTCGGTGACCAAGGGAACTCCGCCCACATGAGTGTTCGACATGCCATCGTGCGGGGAATGGTCTATGGTGTTGTTGTTGGTGAAAATCCAATCTATAAAATAACTGCGTAGCGCACGTACACTTAATTCCCATTAGACAAGGGACGGGACCCTAACTAGAAACACACTCTTAACGATATAACTGTTCTATAAGGACCTGAATGTTGAGTGCTCATGGCTGCCAGATTCGTAACAATATGTCTCGGAAGATGACTGATCTTATATCTGGCATTGAGGATCTCCATTCATTGTTGGGAAAGCAGAAGCAGCATGTCCAGGGTAGCGTGACCTAGTCTGAATCCAAATTGATGATTGGAAAAATTTTCACCATAGGAGCGATTTCTCATGTAGAATGTTTTAATGATAACTATGGTGTCATAGGTTACATGGCGTGGCAGCGATGCTGGAAAAGGGGAAAACTTTGGATCTCTCCTGAACCGCACCAAGGTAAAAATTTAAACTTGGCACGTGGCAAGTACTCCACATGGGGAATTAGTGTGATTTGTTTATGATGTCGTAGATGCCTCCTTTATGACGTAATAATTGTATACTTGTAATGTCTGTTTTTACGTAATGTCTGCTCCCATACCTGATCTGAATTGTATACCTAGAACAATACATCCAATTAGTATGAAAAAATTTGAGGGTCATCTCGGGATGCGTGGTCCAAAGAAAAAAAATTTATGATGTCATCGGTCACATAGTTTGGCAGCCATTTTGTTTTAATGAAAACAACCTTGCAAAATTTTCTTCTCTGAAACAGCTGAACAGATCGAGGCAAAACTTTACAGCCATGACCGCCTATTCACGAGGAACAAAACATTCAAACCTATGATATCATAGGTCACATGGTTTGGCAGCTATATTGGATTTACTCGAAAACCTATAAAAAAAAATCTTCTTCTCCAGATAAGAACAGCTGGACAGATCGAGGGAAACTTCACACAAATGTTCTCCAAGTCTTGGGGATACCAGGGTATTCACGAATAATTGAAAGGTCACATGGTCTGGCAGCCATATTGTTTAACTGCTTCATCAATCGACGTCAAACTTCACAATTATGATTGAATTGTGATGATGAATATATGTTTTAAATCTTAACCTGATCAGACGCATGTTCTGACAGACAGAATTGTTGAATTTTTTTGATCTAGGTTCTTTTTGATTTTTTTTTAAGGCTCACTTGGCTGGGCCTGGATGGATTTGAGGGTAGATGAGTAGCAGCTGAAACCCAAATCCTATGCAGGTTATTCCTGATGACTCCATCTTTGCTTTTTGTTTGTTTTGTTTCCTTCTGATTACTTCAATGCAGGTCTTTACATATTTGGTCTTCCATTTAATTTGAATTGAATTTATTTTCATCCCATTTTGAATTCAATTGAAGGATAATAATAAACGTCATGGTCAGGGTCAGCTGTCCGATCAAAGTAGGGCTGCATCAAAGCGGGATGTCTTGGTACCCAGTCATCACTGCCAGCAGTTATAAAGTGGCAGTTCTGGTGATTTCTCTTATTAATTATGTAACACACCTGTACACAAACACCACACAAAATATACTGCACTAAACTGCACAAACGCCACACAAAACAAATCCTGGTGAGGATCTGCAATCACCGATTACTCTTATTCTTGTTACCTCCACCACCGAAAATGAAGGTTATGTTTTTACCCCTCTCTGTCTGTTTGTTTGTCCGTCTGTGTGCAGGATGTCTCAAAAAGTTGTGGACGGATCTGGATGAAATTTGGTGGGCAGGTTGGGTGTATGCAAAGATGAACTGATTAGAGTTTGGCGAAGATCCGGATCCGACAACGAGAATTTTTTTTAATGATTCTTCACCATTGAGAGGTAGGGCCAAAAACGATATATAGCACGATATCTCAAAAAGTTGTGGACGGATTCGGACGAAATTTGGTCGACACGTTGGGTGTGTGACAAGGAAGAATTGATTCAATTTTGGTGAAAGTCCAAATCCGTATCCAGATCTGATAATTTTTGAAGTGATTATTTACCATTGAGAGATCGGGCTAAACAAATATAGAGCACGATATCTCAAAAAGTTGTGGACAAATTTGGAAGAAACGTGGTGGACAGGTTGGGTGTGTGACCACAACAAACTGATTCGATTTTAATGAAGATCCGAATCCGGATCTAGATACAAGAACTATTTAATTTTTAAGGTGATTCTTCACCATTGAGAGATAGGTCCAAAAACGATATTGGTTCACGAGGAAGTGACCAATATATTCATTATGGGGGTGTGTCTGTCTGTCTCTGTCTGTCTGTCCCGAGCATAGCTCCGTGGGTTTTGATCCAATCCTGATAAAATTAGGGTGCGAGGTTTGTATCATGATCTAGTTGTGTTTTCCGGAGAATGGGCATGCTGTGCTTATTATGGGCGGAGCCACGCCCAAAAAACATGTGTTTTTAGGGGGTAGCTGGTTTCAAGTTATATCTTCTCCGAGGGGGTTTGTCGAATCTGGCAGGGGTTTCGGTATTTGGTTATCCCAATGGCACCTGCATAGCCCCACAGAGCTCGATTTTTCATTTTCGTCCCAAGGTCAAGGTCACAAGGTCAAGTTCACAAGGTCACGAACTTAGAAAATGTCAAAAAAATCAATAAATTGGGCATAGAGCTCTGAGGGTTTTCAACTGTTTCGAATGAAAGTTGGTATGCAAGTCATGCTCTTTGAGTACTATAACTTTCATCGTTTACGTTTTTCCCGATTCCCGCCAGTTTGCCCGTGGCGTCCCCTCGAAGGTCAAAAAATAAAAAAGGCGAACCGTGTACATTGCTCGTGAACCATCGCCGTCTCCAGACTTGTATAACTTGATATTTCAAAAATCTATTGGGCCCAATATGTTATCATGGATAAGGCATTACGGGGCGGAGGTATGCGCTTTTCCGAGTGCCCTTCTAGTTTGAAATGTTTTTATTACTTGCACTACTACTACTACTACTACTACTACTACTACTACTACTACTACTACTACTACTACTACTACTGCAACTACTACAACTACTAATTTAACGGCCATCATTATTTACACCTTGTGGAGTCAGTCATGGAAGGATATTAGGTCAAATTGTTCACAAACTGGCTGGGCAGGCCTGATATTCAACTTCAGTATATTTAGGAAGGAATTTTGGAATTTGTTGGGGATGCTGGAGATAACTTGCTGACTCTTTATGAAAGAATCTGGGATTTTGACGTCCTTCTCAATGAAAGGCTTAAAGTCCATCTTAAGGACAGCATACTTTGTGATGCTCTGCCTGCAAAGCACCAATCCAATAGTTTGAAGTCAAGTCGAGAATCAAGCTTGGACAAGGCCAATCAAGAGAAAATGCGCAACCGCTCCACCACCTTATCGGACCAAAACATCAACAATTTGAAACTACTTACCCCAACTATCCACACTTATTAACCCCAATACACCAACTATACACACTTATTAACCCCAATACACCAACTATGTGCACTTATTAACCCAAATACACCAACTCCACACACTTAATTATTAACTCCAACACACCAACAATTCACACTTAATTATTAACTGCATTTCACCAACTATGTACACTTATTAACACTAATATACCAACTATGTACACTTATTAACCGCAATATACCAACTATGTGCACTTATTAACCCAAATACACCAACTCCACACACTTATTTATTAACTCCAACACACCAACAATTCACACTTAATTATTAACTCCATTTCACCAACTATGTACACTTATAAACACCAATATACCAACTATGTACACTTACCAACTCCAATACACCAACTATACACACTTATTAACATCAATACATGAACTATGTACACTTATCAACTCCAATACACCAACGATACACACTTATTAAAACCAATACACAAACTATGTGCACTTATTAACTCCAATACACCAACTATACACACCTATTAACCCCAATACATGAACTATGTACACTTATTAACCCCAATATACCAACTATGTACACTTATTAACCGCAATACACCAACTATGTGCACTTATTAACCCATATACACCAACTCCACACACTTAATTATTAACTCCAACACACCAACAATTCACACTTAATTATTAACTCCATTTCACCAAATATGTACACTTATTAACACCAATATACCAACTATGTACACTTATCAACTCCAATACACCAACTATACACACTTATTAACACCAATACATGAACTATGTACACTTATCAACTCCAATACACCTACTATACACACTTATTAACACCAATACACGAACTATGTACACTTATTAAATCCAATACACCAACTATACACACATATTAACCCCAATACATGAACTATGTACACTTATTAACCCCCAATACACCAATTATACACACTTATTAACCCCAATACACGAACTATGTACACTTATTAAACCAAATTCACGAACTATGCACACTTATTAACCCCAATACACCAACTATGCTTCCGGTTCTGGGTTTGGAGCATCAGCAGGTCTCCTTTAGTGCTGTCTGCTGTCGATCTCAAAGTTAAGTTTCCGGTCGTTATATGTCCCGTTTTAACTGTTTATTTTCTCACCTGCATGTAACTGTGTGTTCTTAATTCGGTTTTGTTTCAAAAATTGTGTTATTTTGTGTTTTCGTCGACCTTGTCTTACCAAGTGCTTGAAGCCTACCCATCATTCCCCTTGGTGTACGATCGTGTTTATTTGTATTTTCTCCCCATTACCTTCAATTTCCATCTTCCCCACTTTTCCAACGTCCCCCATCCCTCCCAACTAAACACTCTATTTCTTGTCTAAAATAAAAAAATAAAAAACATAAAAACTACCTTTCTCCTTGCACACTCACAAGTCTCGATTCTTCTTCTTCTTCGTCTTCTTCTACTTCTTCTTCTTATTCGTCATCCTCCTCTCCTTCTTCTTCTTCGTCATCCTCCTCTCCTTCTTCTTCCTCCTGTGGCACACCATCTTTATTCGACTGAGCTGATCCTCTCTCGCCATTACCTTCACGATTTCTTCCAACAACCTTCCATTCCCAAATCTTACCTGTTCTTCAAAAATACATCAAAAAATAATTATTTTCCTTGTATCCTTTCGATCTCTACACCTTCTGTGTGTCTCTCTCTGTGTCTCTCTCTGTGTCTGTCTGTCTCTCTCTCTCTCTCTCTCTCTCTCTCTCTCTCTCTCTCTCTCTCTCTCTCTCTCTCTCTCTCTCTCTCTCTCTGTCTCTCTCTCTCTCTCTCTCTGTCTCTCTCTGTCTCTCTCTGTCTCTCTCTGTCTCTCTCTCTCTCTCTCTCTCTCTGTCTCTCTCTCTGTCTCTCTCTCTGTCTCTCTCTCTCTCTCTCTCTCTCTCTCTCTCTCTCTCTGTCTCTCTCTCTCTCTCTCTCTCTCTCTCTCTCTCTCTCTCTCTCTCTCTCTCTCTCTCTCTCTCTCTCTCTCTCTCTCTCTCTCTCTCTCTCGTACTTTTCATCGACCCAGCAGCTTCACACTGCATTTACCGTCCAAATTTTCACCACACACTTCCACGATTTTACTTCAACCTTCCCTATTCCAAATATTACGCAATCCTTATTCAAAATAAATAATTTCACTTTTGACGATACACCTCCCAGAGCCAAGTGCTTCTCCCATAACCACGTGATCTGTTTAGACCGCCTGCGTTTATCGATCCAAATTCACCATTCACCTCATGATTTTTTCTACAACACTTCCATGACCTAATCTGATGAAAACTCTCTCAAACAATAATAATAATAATAATAACGATCTCTTACAATGCTTCATCTTCCTCTTTCACACGTATGATACTCTTCACTGTATCATAATGCACTACTCTTCTACTATTTAAACAGACTGCTCTCAATTCGACCTCTCCTTCATACCTTGCCGAAAAAAATCCAACTGTGACAGTGTTTCTTCTCTCCATTCTCTGAATTCGCCTTTATTGCATCCCTAAAGAATTGTGTTAAATCGCATCTCTGACCTAAAAGTTAAAAAAAAAACCCAGTTTGCTCTGAGTGTTAACTTTCCATCAACTATTCTTTTTTTCCCAATTTCAGTGCCAACTCACTCCTCACTCATCCATCACAAGCAACTCCTCACTCACTCAAGCAACCATCACACTCTTCTCCCTCCAAGCCTCCCTCCCACCTCTCTCAAAAACTCCCCCTCACCTTTCTCCCACCATTCACCCCCCTCACTCATCCTTCTCAAGGTGGCCCCCTTCTCATCCACAAAGCTGCCTCCTTCCACTGCCCTCTCACCTCCATCTCTTCACTCCACCTCCTCAAATCCTCAACTGCCTTCTTGCCCCTCTCTTGTCCCCCCTCTCCCCCAGCACCACAGACCCTTTTCTCCTCCTCATCCCGCCCCTCCCCTAGCTATTCTGCAATCCCCCCCCTCGTCCCTTGTCCTACCCTCCCCCTCCCCTCCCACCCCCTGCACCCAAAGCCTCCTCCCCTCACTCTTCATTAACAGTGTGCACCTCAAATATCCGGGGCCTTCGCTCAAACCTTTCAGATCTTTCCATACAGGTTGCCACTGACAAAGCAGATATAGTCTGCCTAACAGAAACTTTCCTCCCCCAAGAAGTATCTAACTCCCAAGTATCTCTCCCTGGTTACTCTCTCCTCCGGTATGACAGACCTGAGCCTCGTCCTGGTGGAGGAGTTGCTCTCTTCATCAAAGACTCTATTCCTCACTCTCCATGCACTGCCCTCACTCCCCCACACCCCCAGGAATACCTCTGGCCACGGCTTCCCCGCCACTCCCACCTCATGTTTATATGTGTACTGTACCGTCCACCTAACAGTGATGACTCCATCTACACCTCACTATCTGAAAACATGGACAAACTTCTATCTTCTCATCCAACCTCTCTCTTCCTCATATGTGGAGACTTCAATTGTCATCATGCCAGTTGGCTAGGTGTGAGTACCTCTCTCACCTGTCATGGCACTTCAGCAAAAGCTTTCTGCGACTTATTGGGACTGACTCAATCGGTCAACTTCCTGACCCGGATCTGAACAAATGGTACTCCATCTCTTCTTCTTGATCTGATTTTGACAAATTTCCCTGACAATATCTGCTGCTTTTCCTCCGCTTCAATCGGTTCCTCTGACCACGTCCTTGTCAAAGTGGACATCTCTCTGGCTATTATCAGAGAACCACCACACCGCCGTCGAGTCTGGCATTTCACTCAAGCCGACTGGCAGGGTTTCCAAGCAGTTCTCAAACTTATAGACTGGTCTCCTATCTCTACTTTCTCCAACATTAACTCATCCTGGGAATTCTTTCAAAGAAACTTACTCTCCCTCATGCACAGATTTATCCCCTCTCGTCCTCAGTTGTCCTACCCTTCCTCCCGCCCTTGGTTCACTGAAGCTTGTGGTGAAGCAGTTGTCCTGAAACAACTTGCCTATGCCTCATGGAAAGCAAACCCAACTGAGGGTAATCTCAGTTCCATCCATAAAGCTCGGAACAAGTGTGTGTCCACCCTCAGTAGAGCCAGAAAACAACATCTTTCTAAGCTCAAGTCTAAACTTTTAAAGCTCTCTCCCTCGTCAAGATCCTGGTGCAATCTCGTCGAATCTGCTTCTGGTGTATGTTCCCCCTCCATCCCCACCCTTACCTCAAATGGCCGCACTGCTGATACCACACGTCAAAAGGCTGAATGCCTAAACTCAGTGTTTGCAGCAAAATTTTTTGTCCATAACGCATCACTTTCTCTACCCACCTTACCCAGTCGCACCCAACTGTCCCTGGACTGTGTGTCCTTTTCTTCTGACAAGGTGAAGAGCTTGCTGTCAAACCTCGACTCAAATTCTGCAACTGGTCCAGACGGCATCAGCCCACGTGTCCTAAAAACCTGCTCTTCTGCTCTTGCTCACCCTCTCTGTTCTATTCACCCCCTCATTTCCTCAAGGTCATCTGCTATCTGCTTGGAAATCAGCAAACATTACTGCCCTGCATAAAAGGTGCAAAAACAGATCCCTGCAACTACAGACCAATAATCCTTCTCCCAATCATCAGCAAGGTTATGGAATCCATCATCTCTTCAGACATTAAATCCTTCCTCTTCTCCAATGGCTTGATTTCTGATCATCAATTTGGTTTCAGACCAGTTCACTCTACCCTGGATATGTTGCCTCTGCTTTCCCAACAATGGATGGAGGTCCTCAATGCCAGACAGGAAATCCGAGCTGTATCCCTGGACATATCACGTGCTTTTGACACTGTCTGGCACCCTGCCCTGCTCACCAAACTCTCTTCCAATAGTATCCAAGGCCATCTTCACTCATGGCTCGCAGACTTCCTCTCCTGTGGCAGTCAACGTGTGGCCCTAAATGGAGTTCTTTCATCCCTCCCCCCCCCCTTTCCTGTCCAGGCTGGAATTCCTCAAGGTAGCGTTCTGGGCCCTGTTCTTTTTCTGGTTTTCATCAATGATCTCTCCGACTCTCTGGAAAATCCTCTATATCTCTTTTCTGATGACTCCACCCTCTGCCGTACCATCGGTCATCCCTCAGACCGGCAAGCAGCAGCTTCTTCGCTCACTGCAGATCTGGATAAAATCACAAACTGGTCCAACACGTGGAACATGTCTTTCAATCCGGACAAATCTCACACTCTCACTATATCTCTCCGAAAGGACCGTTTAGACCCACCCCCCCCCCCCCCATTCACTTTCTCAACAATTCTCTGGAAGAAGTCCCTTCTTTCAAACTTCTGGGTCTTACCATCTGCAATGACCTTTCCTGGGAGAGCAAGATTTCAAACCTCGCCTCCAAAGCCAGTCACCGACTGGGAATCCTCCGTCGTGCAAAGTCCTTCCTCGGCCCACCTGAGCTCCTGACCACTTACAAAGCTTTCGTCCGCAGCCTGATGGAGTACTGCTCTCCACTCTGGGCTGGTGCTCCTGCCTCCCACCTTTCTCGGCTTCACGTTGTGGAAACCAAGGCATTTCGGATCATTGGCATCTCCCGCAATGAGGCTGAGACTTTGGGCCTTCACTCCCGCAATGAGGCTGAGACGTTGGGCCTTCACTCTCTCACCGCAGGCTGGTCGGTGGTCTTTCTGTCTTCTACCGTCTTCTCTCCAGCCTCGCCCTGCCCCTCCAACCTGCTCTCTCTGCGATTTGTCCCCACCACATTTCCGCAGGTCGCTCAAGGTCTGCCAGCAACCCCATTCTGGTAAAACCACCAAAATCATGAATAACTGCTCACCTTCACTCTTTCATTCCTCTTTTTTCCCACCTTTGGAATAAACTCCCTCACTCTATTCATTCACATTCTTCCCTCCAGGCCTTCAAAACAGCTGTTCCCCACCACCTCTTATCATCCCCCATCCAACTCCTCAATCTATTCTACCCTCGATAATCCACACAAGCCCACCTCCTTCAAATTCCCTGCTTTCCTTCCTGAAAGTCCCTGTAATGTCCATCTTGTATTCCCCATGTTCCCCGCCCCTTCCCTCTCCCTTCCACAGATCTCCTAATGTCTCTGTTCCCCACTGTTTTGTCCTTCCCACTCCTGCCCCTCTTGTCTCATACCCCCCCCCCCTTCTGTACGTTGTGTGTTTGCTCTCACACGAGCCTCGACAAGGTATACAAAAAAAAATGCACACTTATTAATCTCAATACACCACCTATGTACACATATTAACCCCATTACACCAATCATACACACTTATTAACCCCCATACACCAACTATACACACTTATTAACCCAATACTCCAACTATGTTCACTTAATAACCCCAATACACCAACTATGTTCACTTATTAACCCCAATACACCAATTATGTACACTTATTAACCCAAATACACCAACTATGTAAATTTATTAACCCCAATAAACCAACTATTTACACTTATTAACCAAAATACACTGACTATACACACGTATTAACCCCAATAAACCAACGATGTACACTTATTAACCCCAATACACCAACTATGTACACTTATTAACCCCATTACACCGATTATACACTTATTAACCCCCAAACATCAACTATACACACGTATTAACCCCAATACACCAACTTTTCACACTTATTAACCCCAATACACCAACTATACACACTTATTAACCCCCATACACTGACTATACACACTGATTAACTCCAATGCACCGACTATACACACTTATTAACGCCAATACACCAACAATACACACTTAATTATTAACTCCATTACACCAACTACGTGCACTTATTAACGGCAATACACCGACTATAAACACTTATTAACCCCAATACACCAACTTTGTACACTTATTAAACCAAAATACACCAATTATAGACACTTATTAACCCCAATACACCAACTATGGACACTTATTAACCCCATTACACCGACGCTACACACTTATTAACCCCAATACACTGACTATACACACTTATTACCAATACACCAACTATGGACACTTATTAACCCCATTACACTGACTATACACACTTATTAACCCCATTATACCAACTATACACACTTATTAACCCCAATACACCAACTATGGGCACTTATTAACCCCATTACACCGACTATACACACTTATTAACCCCAATACACCAACTATTTACACTTATTAACTGCATTACATTGACTATACACACTTATTAACCCCAATACACCAACTATTTATACTTATTAACCCATTACACCGACTATACACACTTATTAACACGCATCCACAAACTATTTACACTTATTAACCCCTATACACCGACTATACACACTTATTAACCCCCATACACTAACTATTTATACTTATTAACCCCATTACACCGACTATACACACTTATTAGCCCCCATACACTAACTATTTATACTTATTAACCCCATTACACCGACTATACACACTTATTAACCCCCGTACACCAACTTTACACACTTATTAACGGCTTGTAGCATTGTATTGTGCACACTGTGGTCCTAAATGAGGAGAAAGCTTAGAAATTGAACCCAGTTTTAATAAGATAAACAATCTTAATGTTATATAATGCCCAAGTGTCTGTGCTTTCAGAAAATGTATACTTTGCTTTGGGTCCGATGGATATAGTTGCTTACAAAGCATGTTTTTTTTTTATCCAAACACAGGCTATTTTTTCCATTTTTATAGCTCATTTTTAGAAATGGGTTACATGTATGATTGTATATGTTGTTCAAAATGGTTGAAAATGCATTTTTTGTTTGACATATGTCATTATAAATAAGAATAGAACAATTCTTCGAAACAGTACATTTCTTATGACCTTCTGCTTGCATATCTTGGCACCTGCAAATGTGTAAAATCTCAGATTTTGCAAAACTTCCCCCAGTCATAGTGAAGCTTACAAAATCTTATTCCAGAAATTTGAAATGCATCTGATAGAATATATTAAATAGCAATTTACTTCTGCATAAAGTGATGATTTAAAATGGCAAGTTTCAGCATGGATCATGACCACATACCAGTTTTTAGGTTCACTTCCATGATTGGGTCAAAAATGTTAGGAAGTACGTAACAAATTGCATTTACCAAGCTGCTACAAAATTACTGGTAGCTATAAGCTTGATTTTATAACCATAGAATAAGTTTACGAAGATGGCCCTTTGATATAAAAATCAATACCAAAGGCCAGTTTGTGTTCAGTATACAGAACATCAAAGGTCGTGAGGAAGTACGTAACGTTTTTAGGAAATCTGCACTTTTAATCCAAAGATGTTAGTTTGGTTCATCACAGCATGTATTTCTATGGTTAAGTTGATGTGCATATATATATATTTATGAACTGAATGAACACTGATCAATTTGTTTATTTTATATGACCTTGACCTCTTTCATATGACTTTCATTTTTTGGTCCCCCGTGTCCTAAATGTGTACATAATACCTTGCTACAAGCGTAACCCCAATACACCAACTATGTACACTTAATAACCTCAATACACCAACTATGCACACTTATTAACTCCAATACAGCAACTGTACACACTTATTAACCCCAATACACGGACGATATACTTATTAACCCCATTACACCGACTATACACACTTATTAACCCCATTACACACTTATTAACCCCAATACACCGACTATACACACTTATTAACCCCAATACACCGACTATACACACTTATTAACCCCAATACACCGATTATACACACGTATTAACCCCATTACACCGACTATACACACGTATTAACTCCAAGTCACCGACTATGCACACTTATTAACCCCAATACACCGACTATACACACTTATTAACCCCATTACACACTTATTAACCCCAATACACCGACTATACACACTTATTAACCCCAATACACCGATTATACACACGTATTAACCCCATTACACCGACTATACACACGTATTAACTCCAAGTCACCGACTATGCACACTTATTAACCCCAATACACTGACTATACACACTTATTAACCCCAACTCACCGACTATACACACTTATTAACCCCAATACACCGACTATACACACTTGTTAACCCAAATACACCAAGCATAAACACTTATTAACCCCAAGACACCAACTATGTACACATATTTACCCCCATACACCAACTTTTTACACTTATTAACGCCTATACACCGACTATATACACTTATTAACCCCAATACACCAACTATGGACAATTATTAATTCCATTACACCAACTATACACACTTATTAACCCTTATACACCAACTATTTACACTTATTAACCCCTTTACACAGACTATACACACTTATTAACCGCAATACACCGACTATACACACTTATTAACACCAATACACCATCTATGGACACTTATGAACCCCCATACACCGACTATACATTTATTAACCCCCATACATCAACTATTTACACTTATTAACCCCGACACACTGACTATACACACTTATTAACCCCATTACACCAACTATACACACTTATTAACCCCACACACCAACTATTTACACTTTTAACCCCTATATACAAACTGGACAGGTAATTCTCGTCCCGCTTACAGGGGAATTCGCGCATTACGTTCATTCAAGTCCATCCCTTGGAGCACTGCATTTCGAGCAGAGAGTGGTAGGCTCCACTGTCAGGTCAGGTTCGATCTGTGACCTGCTTCAGGTACCATGTAAACCTGTACTAACCTGTTTCATGGTCGGGTTGTCGGTGACTAAACCGTCTCCCCCACCAGGTTTTCTGGTGAGGAGAGTGTTTGGATATGGACACCCAGCAGGATTAAAAACAAAACCTGTCAAAGGGCGGAGGAGCTCCTTGTGAGCCAACGGCCATCCATATCTAGTGCCCAACTGTGTCTGCGGACGTCCTCCTGCAGTTGGGTCACTTCTTATTAGGAGGTTGGTGGCAGGATTTGCACTCCGGCCACCGTAAAACCCTTCATTCCGCAAAACGCAAAAACGCAAAAAAATCTGAAAACCCACTCCGTGGGAGTACCTCCTGTGCAGCTTCCCTTTGCAGGGCAGCTCACCGGATGACGGGATTGGGGCAAAGCCTTCGGGACCCCCAATCTTTGATGATAGGAGGGAAACCACGGGGTAACATCCCTGGGTCAGATTGTGGGAGAGTGTGTCGGAGTGGTGCTGAGGTGTCGTCCACCAGACGGCGGTCTCCTTGGGTTAACCTGAGGCGGTCCCTTCGGGTGGGTGCCTGGAATGTCCTATCCTTATGAGAGGATGATCACCTGTCTCTGTTATCATCTGAGCTGAAGCGTTTGGACATCGGGATTGCAGCTCTCTCTGAGGTTCGGAGACCGGATTGTGGCGAGATAATGGTGGGTGGTTACACCTACTATTGGTCTGGTCGCTCTGATGGTTACCATACCCAAGGAGTTGCTGTGGCTGTGTCCAATAAGCTGACCCCAATGATAATTGAGGTAACACCGGTCAACGAGCATATTATAGGATTAAGGATTCGTCACTCCTTAGGTGTCATTTCCCTGGTCTCTGTTTATGCTCCGACTGAGGCGAGTGATCTCACCGTGAAGGATGCATTCTACGCCACACTCGAGTCTGTGGTTGATCAGTGCCCCAGACGAGATACACTTCTAGTCTTGGGGGATTTCAATGCATCGACTGGAACTGATAGGGTTGGTATGAGGTGTGTGTTGGTCCCCATGGGTCAGGAACTATGAACCAGAATAGCACTAAGTTCCTTGACTTTGCAAGAAGTCATGGACTTAGGGTGGTTGGTTCATGGTTTCAGCGCCCACAAGCTCATCGCTGGACTTGGTATTCCAACGCTGGCGGTGTGGCAAAGGAGATTGACCATGTCCTCATTGACGGTCGTTGGAGGATGATCCAGAACTGCAGGGTCTACCGGAGTGCTCAGTTCCTCAATACTGACCACAGGCTTGTTGTAGCAACTCTAAAGCTGCACCTTAAATCCTGGAGAATGGTACCATCCCAGCCTAGGCTGGATGTTGCCAAGCTCAGGGATGAGAGAGTAGCTGAGGAGTTTGCGAACAGGCTGAGTGGACACTTGGGGGGTCTGGGTGCTTTGGGGGGGTCCTGAAGAGTTGTGGAGCGCCTTCAAGACCACCGTCTTTGATGTTGCAGGTGGATGCCTTGGAGCTCACCGCAAGGCAAATAAGAATTTTGTCTCTCAAGGGACAGTGGATACCATTGACTGGAGTCGCAGGGCCAGGCTGAATGGCAGAGCTGAGCTGTTCAGGGAGCTGAGGCGTAAAAGGTAGGGGGTAGAGCACTGAGGGTGGACAAGGAGGCCTATGTGCGAGGAATCTGTGAGGGGGTAGAGCATCACCTGTGGACAGGTGATTCTCGTCCTGCTTACAGGGGAATTCGCGCATTACGTTCATCCAAGTCCATCCCCCGGAGCATTGCAGTTCGAGCAGAGAGTGGTAGGCTCTTGACAGAGGAGTCTGAAGTGAAGGCCCGCTGGGACGGTTACTTTGAGCGGTTGTACCAGGCTGATCCCCCAGCTGTCGAGTTGGACGTCAAGGGTGTTACAATCCCTGTTGCTGACCCTCGAATCAACTGTGGTCCACCTTCGCTTGTGGAAACACGGGCTGCGGTGAACCAGTTGAAACGGTGCAAAGCTCCAGGGATCTGTGGCATCCATGCCGAACTTCTCAAGGCAGGTGGAAATGCTGCACTCGTGTCGTTGCATGCAGTTTTGTGCTCTGCCTGGAACACAGGCATCATCCCAACTGACTAGAAGAGGGGCCTTGTTGTCCCTCTCTGGAAAGAGAAGGGTGATCGCCAAGACTGCAACAACTCCCGAGGGGTGACGCTGCTCTCAGTGCCGGGCAAGGTCTTTGCTCGGATAATTCTTGATGGGGTTCGCCACCATCTGCTTGAGCACCAGCGTCCAGAGCAGTCAGGCATTACACCAAAGAGGTCAACGATTGACCGTATCCTTGCACTTCGTGTCCTCACCGAACGCAGACGAGAGTTTCGGCAGGGGCTGCTTGCAGCCTCTGTTGATCTCTGTAAAGCGTTTGATTCAGTGAATCGGGATGTCCTCTGGAGGATTCTTGATCTTCGTGGGGTGCCACCAAAACTGATCGATCTGATGTCTGAACTCTACTCTGGTACTGAGAGTGCTGTGAAGTGTGGTGGTACCATCTCTGACTTATTTCCAGTTGTTACTGGAGTTCGTCAGGGATGTGTACTTGCCCCCACACTTTTCAGCACTTGTATGGACTGGATTTTAGGGAGGATGTCGGAGAGATCAAGTTGCGGTGCATCGTTTGGGAATGTCAAGATCTCGGACCTTGATTTTGCAGATGATGCAGTCATCGTCTTGGGGGCCCTCGAGGTGCTGAATGAGGAGTCGGAGCTGTTGGGATTATGGGTTTCTTGGGTCAAAACTAAGATCCAGGCTTTCGGTGACATCTTGGATGCTGCTGTCCTGTCTGTGTCTGTTTGTGGTGAGGATGTTGAGGTCGTGGAGAGATTCACTTACCTTGGCAGTGATATTCATGTCTCTGCTGGCTGCGAGTCAGAGGTCAATAGACGTCTGGGTCGGGCCTGGGGAGTCATGGATTCACTGGATCATGGGGTGTGGCACTGCCGGTACCTGTGCGGGAGGACGAAAGTCCAAGTCTTCAGGTCCTTGGTACTTCCAGTCTTGCTCTATGGGTGCGAGACTTGGACTCTGACCAAGGATCTGAGACGGAGACTTAATTCCTTTGGTACCAGGTCTCTTCGGAGAATCCTTGGCTATCGCTGGTCGGATTTTGTGTCCAACGAGCGGTTGCTGAGAGAGACTCGGATGAGATTTGTTACCTGCATAGTCCGTGAACGTCAGTTGCGGCTGTATGGACATGTGGCTCGTTTTCCTGACGCTGATCCTGCTCACCAGATTCTCTCAGCGAGGGAGTCTCATGAGTGGAGGAGGCCAGTGGGCTGACCACGTGCCTCATGGTTGCAACAGGTTGACCATTATCTCAAGGAGATGGGGATGGGCCTGGCATCTGCCTGGGGGATGGCCAGACGGAGGCCCTTGGAGTACCGGCGGAAAGTGGACGCAGCGACGCGCTGTTCTGGCACATGCTCCCATACCTGACCTGATATACAAACTATACGCACTTATTAATTCCTATACACCGACTATACACACTTCTTAACCCCTATACACCGATTATACACACGTATTAACCCCTATACACCGACTATACATACTGATTAACCCCAACACACCAACTATTTACACTTATTAACCCCCATACACCGACTATGCACACTTGTTAACCCCCATACATCAACTATTTACAGTTATTAACCCCTACACACCGACTATACACACTTATTAACCCCATTACACCAACCATACTCACTTATTAACCCCACACACCAACTATTGACACTTTTTAACCCCTATATACAAACTATACGCACTTATTAACCCCTATATTCAAACTATATGCACTGGTTCACCCCTAAACACCAACGATACACACTTATTAACCACTATACACACTTATTAACCCATACACATCGACTATACACACTTATTAACCCATATACACCGACTATACACACTTATTAACCCCAATACACAAATCATACACATTTTGGCCTACCTCCCCCCCTTCCCCCTTCTCCCACACCCCTACCCCTCCCACCTTCCCACCCCCTACCTTCCCCTCTTTCCTTTCCTCACACCAATTGCAATGTTATACACCTGTACTTCGTTCCACCACAGTCAGTGTTTTATTAAGTTCGCCTATTCTTCACAATATCGTTATTATCGACATTACTCACAGAAAAAAAAAAAACATCAGCAAACCGTCCGTACTTGGTGGACTTAAGTAAACATGAAATGTTATCATTTATTCGATTCACAAACGAAACGCGTCAGCATTCGACAACTCGATCCGCACCTTCGAGAAAATCCCAAAACACTGAACATCTCAACAAAAGGTCCACGATGAGTTCCGTGGATGTTGGAGCGAAGGGGAAACTTGGTGAGGAGCCTGGGAAAAGAGCCTTTGAGAGGCGACGCATCCAAAGGCTTTGGCGCCAACTGAAGAGAAAATTAATAGTTCTCGGAGCCAGCTGTCGAGCACCGATCCCGCCATGTGAATGCCGAAACAAAGCGGCGCGAAGAGATCCAGCGGCTTTCTTTAAAGCGAGAGAGAGAAAAAAATGACCGAAGCGCGGATCTCTCGCGTGAGGTCAAGGGTTCCAAGGGGTCACTCTGGAGATGGGAGAATACGTGTAATCGGTCAGAAGGGATGTCCTCGGCGTGAACCAACCGCAGCTGAGCTTACAAAGCAGCCGAGCGATGCACCGTCGTGACGGCTCCATTCACCTCGTCCAACGTGGACCATTATTATATCGACACCTACATGGCTGTGACTTCACAAAGACGGGAAATCTATAAACTGAAGGAAAGTTGTTTGTTTATTTGTTCTCCACAAAAATGTCTTTCTTGGTATTTTAAAATAAATAAAGAAAAAATTTCTGAAGCGAGTGTGAAGGGATTGCGCACACACACCGACGTCCTGCGCACACGCACACCGACGTCCTGTGCACATGCACACCGACGTCCTGCGCACATGCACACACACACACGCACACCGACGTCCTGTGCACATGCACACCGACGTCCTGCGCACATGCACACACACACACACACACACACACACACATCGACGTCACGTGACGAGCTATAATTGGTCTTAAATCAAGTTGTGAGCGGCGACAGTTGGCCCGGAAAAGGCTCAAACTTTTCACCGAAGCTGAAACTCGTCCAAGATCGGTGCCATTCGAACGGTTCCCGGCAATGAAAGCCGCCCATTTATTGGTCACAATGATTAACGCCTTGATGTCGGCCGTGGCAACGCGTGCCCCAACGTCCCGATAAAGCGAAATGTCTTCAGGAGCCTCAAGATTTGCACCCCTTGACGTTGTGGTCATCATTTACGTTCTCTTGTCAGGGTTAGACACAAAACTGGTGAAAACGCTGCGATCGCGATTATTTCGCCCGAGCCGAACCCATCGACGTACTTCGATAGACGGGTATGTCCTTGTACCTCGATGTCGTCTTTTGGACAAACCGATAATGGTCTCCGGATTCACCTCCAAAAATCCCACCAAGGCCGTGAGTATATGCAGCGATGAGCCGTTTTCCCTTCGTGCATGTTTGGGTTAAATCACAGAACGGGTACAACCAGAGTTCGGTGGGAGAGAGAAAACAATCAACAACGACGAGGCTCTTATGGATATGATCATTTACACTACATTATGATCATTTACACTACATTATGATCATTTACACTACATTATGATCATTTACACTACATTTTCATTTACACTACATTATGATCATTTACACTACATTATGATCATTTACACTCCATTATTATCATTTACACTACATTATCATTTACACTACATTATAATTTACACTACATTATGATCATTTCCACAACATTATGATCATTTACACTACATTATGATCATTTACACTACATTATTATCATTTACACTACATTATGATCATTTACACTACATTATTATCATTTACACTACATTATTATCATTTACACTACATTATTATCATTTACACTACATTATGATCATTTACACTACATTATAATCATTTACACTACATTAGGTGTGAATTTGAAATGCGTGAAATTTGCACTTTTACGCATTTTAACGTCCCCCCCCCCCCCTTTCATTGTAAAACGTCAGCGTGTGTACAACTACTGCTTTCATTGTAAAACAACATCAGCATGTGTACAACTACCGCTTGAATTGTCACTCAACGTCGGCGTGTGTACAACTACCGCTTTCATTATAAAACAATGTCAGCTGTGTACAACAACCGCTTGAATTGTAGCTCAATGTCAGCGTGTGTACAACTACCGCTTGAATTGTACCTCATGGAAGTTTGAGAGAGTTGAGTCCGAGCATGTGATGAATTGTATTATGACGTGTAATCCACCATGATGCTCGGTCATATTTTCCGATATTCTTCACGAACTGATTGAATATGTCCGCTTTGTCGAGACATCATGTTTGGTTAATTTTCCGTGCCATACATATTGACATTTTCGTTGTTTATTCACACAGGGCGACAATATATATATATATATATATATATATATATATATATATATATATATATATGTGTGTGTGTGTGTGTGTGTGTGTGTGTGTGTGTGTGTGTGTGTGTGTGTGTGTGTGTGTGTGTGTGTGTGTGTGTGTGTGTGTGTGTGTGTGTGTGTGTGTGTGTGTGTGTGTGCCTGGTGTTAGGGTGGTGGGCTTGGGATCCGTGGATCCTGCGTTCAAATCCTGCTCTGCTGTTGAATTAATACCAGGTGAGGTTGACTCGGCCTGTCATCCTTCCGAGGTCAGCAAAATGAGTGCCAGCTTGCTGGTATTCTGTGGCGGAGTGGTGACCTGTCCAGGATTGTGCCCGATAGCCCAGGAGACTGCCTCGGCAGCACCAACGGTCTGCACTGAGTACGGTCCCAATGGATGGATGGATGGCTACTATATCTGTTGAGATGAAATCGTGATGCATACAATATTATTATATGTGACAATGTTGTTGGACTTGTATGCATCAACAAATTCCCGCTTTATCAATTCTATCCAACCGGGCAACTGGTGGTTGTTTGGCTCGTGTGTTTAATGGTGTTGTGTACAAAGGTTGCTG
>NC_140973.1:78890296-79010296 GCF_056783735.1 Eptatretus burgeri | reverse complement strand
ACACACACACACGGTTTGATAATTATCCATTATAGTGAAGGAGAAGGTAGAGCGAACCAATGAATGAAACGAAACTCCACTCCACCAAATTCCACAATTACGAAAGAGCACACTCGGCCTCAGGCGGCACGTTTGTTGGTGTTCTAAGCACGATGTTGCACGACGTGGAGCACAAACGAAATATCGCCCAAGGTTCAGGCTGCTCTTTCTTCGTGCCAAATTGTTGCGGAGTAGAGTTTCGTTCTTCGTGCCAAATTGTTGCGGAGTCGAGTTTCGTTCTTCCTGCCAAATTGTTGCGGATTAGAGTTTCGTTCTTCATGCCAAATTGTTGCGGAGTAGAGTTTCGTTCTTCGTGCCAAATTGTTGCGGAGTAGAGTTTCGTTCTTCGTGCCAAATTGTTGCGGAGTCGAGTTTCGTTCTTCGTGCCAAATTGTTGCGGATTAGAGTTTCGTTCTTCATGCCAAATTGTTGCGGAGTAGAGTTTCGTTCTTCGTGCCAAATTGTTGCGGAGTAGAGTTTCGTTCTTCGTGCCAAATTGTTGCGGAGTAGAGTTTCGTTCCTGTTGTTGGTTGGTTGTGCTTTTTTCGAATACAGCATGCACACAATTTATCCATTCACTTTCAGGCAGAGAAGCCACAGACAATTAATTCAAACAATCAGGTGTGTACGTGTTGCAAAAGCAAGTTTGTGTCGGATAAAATTTGTGCAAAGTTTATAGAGTATTTATAAATCGGTACATTTACGTTCGATCATCGGACGTGATTATTCGTCCTGATTTTAATCCTTCAAACTGGTGTCTGGTTTATTTATGTACAAAGCCCATAACAAACGGAATTGTGAAACCGATCACACGGCACATCACGTTTACGAGCGTTTCCCAAGGTTAATTAATCGCGTGTAACTCTAAACGCGTCCTGCTCGAATTTGACGCATTTAACTCGAGGTTGCACAACGAGCCGCCCGGCTCCCGCTGCACGTGCGGCCACTCCGGCGAGCAATTCTCGGATCCGTGCCGATTGCGCACACAGATAACGTGCAGGTCATAAATCCAGGTCGGAGGCACACTTCTCTTGTCCGTCGCGTGGCCGTGACTGCGCGCCGTGCAAATCGCCCCCGCCGTATAAATCCACGGCAGGCCGAGGCACGGCGCTTGGGCATTGCTGGCACGAGGCGGCGTCGCGTATAAATCCCGCGCCGCGCGCACGATTTACGAGGCTGGACGCGTGGCTGCCCGCGCGGGACGCGCTGCCTAAAAGCGGGGGTGACATTATCGTGGGAAACGGCCGATTCGAACTCACCTGTGTTTATGTGCATCTTTTTCATCCAGGGGTACACTTGCGGCTGTTTGCAAGCGGCGGACTCGGGGCTGTCCGCGCTCGGCGGGATGCAATTACGCCCCAAAGGCGCCAAACGCGTTTCGGCGAGGAGGGCTTGGGGGACGGGGATCTGCCTGCGCTGCGTCGAAGCGGGATGCTGGGGCTGTGCGGGCGGGGCATGCACCGCGTCCGGACTCTCGTGTCCTCGCAAGACGCTCGGACAACTGAACGCGCGCTCCGGATAACTGGGCCCGGGGAACGCGGCGCTCGACAGGGGGTACGTCGGATCGCGTGCTCTGCCATAGTACTCGGCCTCCTGGCTGGGTATGTAGCTATTCTGCGAATACTCTTCACAGGGAGGAAACTTCGGGTCAACGAAATTCGATTCCATCAAATAGGAGCTCATGGTGATTAATTCTGCCGAGAGAGAACGCTATATTTTCTCGGCCTGTCGTTTTTCCGTTCCATAAAACCCTCCTCCGCGCGTCAGGTGCGCTCGAGGACGGCAAGTCACGTGACGTCCGCAGCCAATCCTCGTCGGCACGCGCTGTCGAGTGCGGGGCAGTGTGATGGATGGGGTTAAATTTGTGGTCAACTTGTGTTTTTACTTTCAAAAGTCCCGAGCACAGACCCTTCTGTTCGAAGAGGCCGTTCCGACGGCCTAAAGGAGCTCCGGTTGTTCAACCTTTTCCCATTTTGGCACCGCGTCTCGTACTGCGCCATCCACGGGGCATCACAAGTCCCGTTTAAATAAGATGTTTTGAGCAGCTTTTTATCCACAAGATGTGTCCGAAATGAACACGAATGCTCACGTCATGGGTTTACTCTTTAATCGTGTAAACTCCGGGGTGTTCCGTGCACGGTGATTAAGTTACTCGGTCCAGGTAAGTAAATATCCTCTGATACAATTATTGCGCATAATCGAGATATTTGTCCGTGTCCTTTTCTTACATAATACCCGCTTCATTCACCAAGTATTTTTTTTTAAAGCACGGATTTCCAAACAAAATAGACGTTTGTGTCTGTTTGTAATATCCTTTTTCACTTTCTTTGTAATACAAAAGCTCGGTTGGACGAAGAGCACACCGAGACAAACTGATGCCTGATTTCCAGTCTTTGTTGTTCTTTTTGTGTTCGTAACGACAACATCGAGTGCACAGGGCACACGGTGACGAGGCTGAAGAAAAGATGATGAACAATACACACAATCGATCAACATTCGGACCAGTAATTCATTCCAATCAATAAACTCCATCGGATCGGGAATTCCTTCCAATCGATAAGCATTCTCATCTGGAATTTATTCCCATGATAAGCATTTGGACCAGGTATTCATTCCTTTCAAAAAGAATGGTTGGATCGGGAATTCATTCTGATCATAAGCATTCTTATCTGAAATTCTTCCAATCAATTAACATGATCGGATCTCAAATTCATTTCTATCGAAAAGCTATATCATCTGGAATTAATTCCTATTGATAAGCATTCTGATCTGGAATTCATTCCCATAAGCATTCTGATCTGGAATTCATTCCCATCGATAAGTATTCGGATCTGGAATTCATTCCCATGATAAGCAATCTGATCTGGAATTCATTCCTATGAGAAGCATTCAAACTGGGTATTCATTCTTATCAATAAGCATTGTTGAATTGGGAATTACTTCCCATGATAAGCATTCTGATCTGGAATTAATTCCCATCACAAGCATTCTGATCTGGATTTCATTCCCATTGATAAGAACTCTGATCTGGAATTTATGTGCATATCATTCCCATGATAAGCATTATGATCTGGAATTAATTCCCATCACAAGCATTCTGATCTGGATTTCATTCCCATTGATAAGAACTCTGATCTGGAATTTATGCCGATGAGAAGCATTCGGATTGGGTATTCATTCCTATCAATAAGCATGGTTGGATCGGGAATTAATTACCATGATGAGCATTCTATCTGGAATTCATTCTGATCGATAAGCATTCTCATCTGGAATTCATTCCAATCAGCATGCAGATCTGGAAGTTATTCCTTTGATAATCATTCTCATCTGGAATTAATTCTCATCATAAGCATTCTGATCTGGAATTCATTCCCATCGATAAGCATTCGGATCTGGAATTTATTCCCATAATAGGCATTCTGATCTGGAATTCATTCCCATGATAAGCAATCTGATCTGGAATTAATTCCTACTAGTGCATGCCTGCAGGTGCGTGCCCGTACATGCGTGGCCGTACGTGCAAACAAACAAACAAAAAAACTTTAAAACCATGTGCCAGAAACAACAACCACACAGGCCGTTCCTTCGCTCTCACGTTCTCGCGACAACCACACTTCCACACACAGAGTTAATTAAAATCCAAATTAAAATCAAGTTTACCTCCCTGTCTTTGCTTGCCATGACATTCGCTGCCATGTAACCGACACGGCCCGTGACGTCATCATCGGCCGGCCGCGCACCGGCCTACGCAGCCACGCCAACGCAGCAACGTGTCATGTCATTGGTTGGTAAAGAAATGGCCGCAGCAATGTGTCATGTCATTGGTTGGTAAATAAATGGCCATAACTTGGGAAGCACTTGTCCGATTAATATCAACCCTTGAAAAGACACATCCACAGGTCCCCAGCAGTATAGCTGGCAAGTTTCAATTAGATCGGACCAGTGATTGTCGAGAAACAGCGGTCTCACACACACGCACACACACACACACACACACACACACACACATTGCTGGAATGATTAAAATTAAGTTTACCTCCGTCTTTGCTTGCCATGACATTCGCTGCCATGTAACCGGCACGGCCCGTGACGTCATCGTCAGCCGACCGCGCACCGGCCTACGCAGCCACGCCAACGCAGCAATGTGTCATGTCATTGGTTGGTAAATAAATGGCCACAGCAAGGTGTCATGTCATTGGTTGGTAAATAAATGGCCATAACTTGGGAAGCGCTTGTCCGATTAATATCAAACCTTGAAAAGGCACATCCTCAGGTCCCCAGCAATATAGCTGGCAAGTTTTCAATGAGATCGGACCAGTGGTTGTCAAGAAACAGCGGTCACAGACACACACACACACACACGCACACATACACACATTGCTGGAATTATAGATGGACTAGTGCATGCCCGTAGGTGCGTGGCCGTACGTGCGTGGCCGTACGTGCAACCCCCCCCCCAAAAAAAAAACCTCAAACCGCATGCCAGGAACAACAAACACACAGGCCGTTCCTTCGCTTTCACGTGCCCGTGCGTGCATGGCCGTACGTACAAAATATATATATATATATATATATATATATATATATATATATATATATATATATATATATATATATATATATATATATATATATATACTTTAAAACCGCTTGCCAGAAACAACCACACAGGCCGTTCCTTCGCTCTCGCGTGACCGTGCATGCATGGCTGTACGGTGCGTGCCCATACGTGCGTGGCCATACATACAAATTTTTTTTTAACTTTCTAACCGCGTGCCAGAAACAAACACACAGGCCGTTCCTTCGCTCTCGCATGCCCATACGTGCGTGGCCGTATGTGCAGAAAAAAAAAACTTTCAAACAACCACACAGGCTGTTCCTTCGCTCTCATAAATGACGACTGGATTGGGGCATTGTGTTTATCTATAAATGCGCATAAGAAATTGAGAAATTATTGAAATACAGTAAGTCATCACTATCCAGAAGTAGTGCGTGCCTGTACGGAATGTTCACATCATTCCACGAATTATCGCTTGCATTGAAGTAACAACTGCTGTGATATTTACACACACAGAGTTAATTAAAATCAAGTTTACCTCCATGTCTTTGCTTGCCATGACATTCGCTGCCATTTACCATTGGCACTCCGACACCATGGTAACTAAGGCACCGATAGATCCCCATCGTAACCGGCACGGCACATGTCATCGTCGGCCAGCCATGCACTATCCTACGCAGCCACGCCTACGCAGCAACGTGTCCTGTGATTGGTAACTAAATGGCGCATCGGCCACACCTACGCAGTACGTGTCCTGTCATTGGTTGGTAAATAAATGGCCATAACTTGGGAATCACTTGTCCGATTAATATCAAATGTTGAAAAGGCACATCCTCAGGTCCCCAGCAATATAGCTGGCAAGTTTCAATTCGATCGGACCAGTGGTTGTCAAGAAACAAAGGTCACAGACACACACAGACACGACACACACTGCTGGAATTATAGATAGATGAAATGAAGTCAATGAGATGACAAATGAAGGGATTGAATGCAGACTGCAGAACAATGAGTAAGGAAACCTGTCATTGTGAATCGTTTTTACCACCAAAATGAGATGCATTTCGTTGGCAAGCATGTTGAGTAGAGCTGAATTCCTTAACACGTCCAAAAGCCACACCGTTTTGACAATTGGAAACAAAAATAAGTTATGCACTTTTTTGATAAATTATTTTCGGAACAATTTTTCTTCAATAAATAAATAATAATAAAAATCGTCTCCATGTACACACCTTTATCTCATGAGCACCTCTTCATAAACAACATTGCTAAGGAAATGGCGCTTCTTCTTTGTTTCCTCGTCCAGGGCATGAATGCGGAGGCTGCTGGATCCGCCAACGTTTTGATAAATTATTAGTTTTAATGGCCAATTATTCAATTAGCGCCAACGTATTTTGCCTTTTCGCAAAGAAAAACACAAAGAGAAGAGAAGAGAAGAGAAGAGAAAAAAACCCGTAATGGCGAACACGGCTGAGTTTCTCTTCCCCATCGACCACGCCTATGCAGCAACGCTTCCTGTCATTGGTTGATAAAGAATAGCCGCAGCAACGCTTCCTTTCATTGGTTGATAAAAAATGGCCGCAGCAACGGTTCCTGTCATTGGTTCGTAAATAAATGGCCATAACTTGCGAAGCACTCATCCGATTAATATCAAACCTTGAAAAGGCACATCCTCAGGTCCCCAGCAATATATCTGGCAAGTTTCAATTAGATCGGACCAGTGGTTGTTGAGAAACAGCGGTCACAGACACATACACACACATTGCTGGAATTTTAGATAAATAAGAATCAATCTGATTTGAAATTAATTCCCATGAGAAACATTCGGACTGGGTATTCATTCCGATAAATAAATGGTTGGATTGGGAATTACTTCCCATGATGAGCATTCTGATCTGGAATTCATTCCCACATGGATATGCATTTTGGATCAGGAATTTACAGCCACTACTTTTCTCCCCTTTGGGGAGCATTTGTGGTGCAGATCAAATGTGTGAAGCAATATCCTGATAAGATCAATTACGAATGGCTCGACAGTCGTGATAGTCATACCGGGATGGCACAGTTGGTTTCCCCTGACGTCATGAAATCCGCTTCGGTTTCAGGACCCACGACCGTTGCCTTGGTCTGGGACAGGTGAGAGCAAATTAATGGAATCGTTTTTGTACTTCAATGAAATACTGTTAAATGAGATGTGTGTGCCCCAGGATAGGATTAGCAGAGGAATTTAGAAAGTAGTCAAGTGGGAACACACAGTGGCCTACTGTTTTCCAAAAGCAACATGTGATATTTAACATCAGCTTGTAAATCGTCACAGGGGAGACTGCTGATGTAATGACCCTCCAAAAACACGGCAATTTCATAAGGAACACTCTTCATACAACAAACCAGGATGACATTTTGTTGGCAGATCCGATTACGTCATGAAGCGAATCAAAACCAGACGGTTCAAAGGCGATTTGTCTACCTTTGAGCAAATGGCGTTAGTCTGTGAGCACGACCCGAGGGTGTGTGTGTGTGTGTGTGTGTGTGTGTGTGTGTGTGTGTGTGTGTGTGTGTGTGTGTGTGTGTGTGTGTGTGTGTGTGTGTGTGTGTGTGCGCGTGCGTCCGTCCATGCACATTTCATTGTGAACGTTTCAGACATTTTCATCCAAATAAGTTCAAATGAGAGTTTCCTCGATGTTGCAATCATGTAGATGGCATAGGTTGGTGATGATAAATGTTTCCACAAAGTTCGATTTCCCATTTGACCTAAATTGTGTGACTCCAATCGATCTGAAAGATTCGTGAAGCCCGAACATCCCCAAGTATTGTGACGTCATAGCAAAATACGGTACCTTTGTGAAACGTTAAACTAACGATTTGTTGGTAACTAGCAAAAGTACCCGAATAAATGACGTGGCTTTGAAGTGGGATAAAGCGAAGTTTATTTCAAATGCAACTTTTTACGAGCGACTGATAAAGTAATATTCCTTTAAAAGATAATAATTATACATGAACTATAATAAGAGTAAAAGGGAAAGGGTTAGTCAAAAGATTTAAATTCTGTACATCGCTTGCAGGATAGACATGCAAGGACGTTTCGATTTATAACTTAAAATATTAATGGCATGTTAAGGAAATAAACACCCAAAGCAAACACTGCGGTTTTACAAAGTAATATACATATACTTAAAGACTCTTGTCCTTCATGGACATGAAAAATTCAAAATGTCACATGATTGCCTTGATTTGGTAAAGGATATAAGGAGGTGGGGAGGGGTTGGGCCTCAATCTGGGTTTGTTGCAATGACGATGTCATCAATCACGTGACAGCCTGATGACCCACTTCATGCAGACTGCTCACTCCCTACCCACCACCGCCCCCCCATCCCTCCCCTCGTACTGGAATGCACATCAGTGCTATGGAAGAATAGCGAGTGCGCTATCACGAATGGCCAGGCCAGGTGGTTTTATCGATCGAGGGTTGAGATGTGCGGAGAGTCCAAAATGTGTAACAGACTCCACTATCCACTCCTCCCTTACACCTTGCTTAGTCCTCACTACTCACCACTCTCTCACAGCTTTCCTGCTCCCCACTACCCACCCTCCCTTGCACCTTGACTCCTCTGCACTACCCACCACTCTCTCACAGCTTGCACCCCCTCCCATCACACAATGACCCCACCACACTATCCATCCCTCATTCACACCTTTCTGCTCCCCACTACCGACCCCTCCCTCACATGTTGCCTCCTCCCTACTAGCCACTGCTCTCTCAACTTTCCTGCTCCCCACGACCCACCCCTCCCTCACACCTTGACTCCTCTGCACTACCCTCCCCTCTCTCACATGTTACATTCCCCCAACTACTTGATTCTCCCTTGCCCATCCCTCCCTTGCACCTTGTCTCCACCCCACTACACACACCTCCCTCACAGCTGTCCTGCTACTCACTACCCAAGCTGTATCAGTAGTTAATGATATTGCATGCATACATGGGTGCACTGGAGTGTGGTTAAGCAGAGTCATGTGACCCGCCCATGTTCCGATGCTGTGCTGTGCTGTGTTGTGCCCATGTCCAAATTAAACCTGTTGGTCCCACTTCAGAGCCTTCGTCCCTGTCTATCAAGTACATTACACCCTCACACATTGACTCCTCTGCATTGGAGTCCCTATATAATTGGAGTAGCAACAACTTGAAATTTTACGCCATTTTTGTTTTTGAGTCCGGTGCAATGAACCTGTGCCCATTGTGTGTGAAGCGTAATGTGTCCGCTTTCTAATCCATCTCTCTCTGCACCCAAAAGGGATACTGAAGGTAAAATAAAGTGTAATGTGTGAGTAGAGGTTCACACTGATGAGTGCCTAATTTGAGGTGTACAGAGTGATTCTAAAAAACACACAAGAAGTGACGGAATGGAGTAATTGGGAAGAAGTGGAAGAAGGAAAGTGAAAGAGAGAAATGGTGGCACACCATCCACACCAGATGCACACACCATCAAGAGAGTAGAGAGTTTGAAAAGATAACAAGTGTGAATAAAAATTTTTAAAAGAGCTTGAGAAGATTAATTGATTGATTGATTGATTTGTCTTTTTTCTGTAGGGAGGTTCTTGGCTGCTTGGCAAGGGTGACATTGAGTGATTTCCCATTGCCTTTCCAGCAGTTAGTCAGGACAGGAATTTGTAATTTGCTCAGGATGCCGGTGATAACTCGCCTAATTTTGGCAAAGGACTTGGAGGTAAGGTGGATAGCAGAGGGGGTGGTGATCAGATTCAGGAAAGTATTGATACTTGCATAGATTGGGCAAAAGATTGGCAGATGGAGTATAACCTGAGCAAGTGTAAGGTGTTTGGGATGGGGAAGAACGATGAAAATAAAGATTACAGGATATAAGTGGTAATTTTGGAACGTGTCACAGAGGAGAAGGATCTGGGGGTGGTATTAGATATGGGAGGTAAGCAGGCAGCACAGTGCCAGGCAGCAAAAAGGTAAAGCAAACAGGGTTTTAGGTTGTATTCGGAGGGGGATCATTTATAAATTAAAAGAGGTGGTGTTAACATTGAATAGGAATTTAGTGAAGGCCACATCAAGAATATTGTGTGCATTTCTGGTCACCACAACTCAGTAAGGACATAGATGCTCGAGAGAGGGTTCAGCGCAGGGCTACTAGATTGATTCCGGACCGAGCTAGACTCAGCTATGAGGAGTGGCTGAAGGAGACAGGGCTTTATTCACTAGAAAGGAGGTGGTTACGAGGAGATATGATGGAGATGTTTAAGGTAATGAAAGGTAAAGAAAAAATAAGTGAAGATTAATTATTCAACAGAGTAGACAGTGATAGGACCAGGGGACACATAGCCTGAGAGTAAATAAGAGGAGAGTTAAGACGGTAGCAAGGCAGGGGACTTTTACTCAGAGAGTAGTTAATGCATGGAATGGTCTAATTGGAAAGGTAGTGGCAGCAGAAGCAGAAGATAAGTTTAAATTGTAATTGGATATGTACCTGGAAATATTGGAGATAGAGGGGTATAGGGATGTTGGCAGGACTTTTAGGTAGCTTGAGCATTGGTGGCTGATTGTATGCAGGTGTGAGGAGTGCTGTTGGTGGGGGTCTCATCAAGGGGTGTCATGTGGTTGATGTGTAATTTTTACCCAAGACTGTCTTCACCCACATCCCCTCCCTGAGAAAAAAAAAACTACAAAAACTTAAAAAAAAAAAACCCACACACAAAAAATAAAAAACATTTTGCATTTTTCTTGTTTTGATCTGGTGTTGGTAAATTGGTGTGGTGTAGGCATGATGGGCTAAAAGGCCTCCGCCTGCATCTAATTTCCTTGTGTATGACAGTGAGATAAGTGACATCCATCAAGTAATGATAGCACATGGGACACCCGGCTTAACGTCCATTTGGGGGATGGCACACACACTGATGAATCATCCTGCTTGTGAAACACAGGGATGACAGTTTTTAGATGGGTCAGGATTCAAACCTCGACAAACAGCTTAGATAGTGGTTTCTGTACTTGTAGGCCATCCTTCCAGCCCGTTAAGAATATATGGATCGGTAACGTTTTTCTTTGCAATCGACTGAACAGCAAAGAAGAAATTTAGAAATAATGAAGAAGGAATAAAAGAGGGCGACATTAAAATGGATATGAGCCATAAGTGAAGAGTTAGGGGGTTTTTTTTCTCAATCTTCATTTATTTTAACATAAGTGCTGTACCACTGGAAACATGGATGTTGATGTATTCCTTCACATGTGCTGGAACCATGTTCATATAATCCTTCATATGTGCTGGAAACATGTTCATGTTTATGTAAACCTCCACATATGCTGGAAGCATGCATGAGCATGTAATCCTTCACATGTGCTGGAAACATGTATCAGCATGTAATCCATTCTTTTGGATTCCCATGAAATATTTCGTCTTCCATGGTTTGTTTCCCTTTACCCACAGCTCGTTTATTCACTCCATTACTCTCTTCTCCATGTTTCTCCCACTCTGATTCCTCCACTTTTTTCAATCCAATAAACTGTTTCACCACAAAGTGACGCCGATGGCAAATGGATCCTGAATTATTTTGGAATTAACCATTTCATGGACCATGACTTGTTGTTAACCAATGTTAACGACAACACTTACACTAATTTGAATTAATAAATAAATAAACAGTTACATTACAGACACACAAGTGATGTGTATATTATTTTATCAATTTTGCCAGGATGTTGTTGATTTGTCATAAATGATCGATACATGTTTTGATGATGATTTATGTCTGTTTATGAGTTATACCAAACTACCAACGACAACGTGATTACAGCACCACCCATGAATGTACACACACGGGACAACAACTTACCTGGCACAGAAATGACCCCGAAGTCGGTTTCCATCCCATCTGTACATTTGGAAACCCTTCTCTGATCGATTGGTGCATCCAATTGCGCAGCATCCTGTAATTTAACAAGGATGAGCGCACTGTACTGTGTTCACAACCTGCGACAAAGTCCGGTAACAGGCCAATTGGGAAACACACATTTAAAGCGCGATGAAAACATCAACTCGACACCTGTCATCCATGTCAGCCTCCGCCACACGTTCAACGGATTGTTTAACCCCAACATGGGGCCATTCAAAAACTATGTAATGCTATTTTTTTTGTAATTTACCTTGCGGAATGTAACGTTTGATTACCATGCATTCTGACAGGCTTAATTAAACCTTACTCTTACTCGTCATACGATTAGATTTTTGGTGGTACCTCATCGTGATCAACACTAGACCCAAACAAAGCCCATGGAAATCTGATGCAACAAACCCAGACAGTGTATAATCAGCAGAGGCCTACAGGCCTAAGAATGTGTTAGGACCACCAGAAAACGAAGATGGCAGCCATATAATTTTGTTTGGGTATCATGCTGGGTGGAGTCGAGCGACCAATGTGGGTGTGGTCTGGCAGCTGTCTGACCAATGGGTGCACATTTCAAAAATCGACCCCAACAACAACAACAATAGCAACAACAGCAGCAGCAGCAACATAACTCTTGTCGGCCTGCAACATGTCACAGCTAAAAAGAATGACGAAGCTATCTTGTGCTCATTCATTGAGCCATCGATGGAACTAAAATGATGTCCATGACCCACGTGACCACAATTTTTTGAGCAACATCTTGTCGCTATTCCTAGTATATTGGGACTCCACTCTGCACTACCCACCCCTCTCTCACACCTTGCATCCCCCCCAACTACGCACCCCTCCTTTATCCATCCCTCCCTCGTGCCTTGCCACCTCCCCACTACCCACTTATTATCTTTCCCACTACCCATGCTCCTTCAGTCCCTCACACCTTGCCTCTTTACTAAAATCCCTTTCCTCACACTTTTCCTCCTCCCCACGAACCATCCCCATCCCCATGCCTTGCTTCCTCCCCACTATCCATTCCTCTCACACACTGACTCCTCCAAGACCCACTCCTTACCTCCTCTCTACTATCCACCCCTCCCTCACACATTTCCTCCTCCTCCTCCTCTTGCCCCCATCCTTATTGTCCAGCCCCACTCTCACACCTTCCCCCATTTGGTTCTACATGCTTCATTCTGGATTTCAACGGCATTTGTACCATGCATACACATCGTCATGAAATTCAGTGCAAAATGTGGGATTTCAGGAACGCACAGTGCAAGTAAGTTTTTTTTTCTATTTATATAATTACTTGACTCACCATCCTGTGTACACTTAAACACGTCTTCTCAACACTCTTGATCCATTATCTGAGCCCCAAGAAAGTACAGACTCTTCTTATTCCTCCTCCCATTTTCTTTTGCCCTTTCCACACCAGATCTTTTCCAGGAATCCTGATGTTGGCTGAACGGTTAAGGTGGTTGGTTTCAGAGCTTCAAGATCTTCAGGTCCGGATTTTGAGCCCGTCGTACCGTTAAGATACCACCAGTTCGGTTGACTCAGCCTGATATCTCTCTGAGATAGGCAACATGAGGACCAGTTTACTGGGAAGAATGAGCCATTCGAGTGTCCTCGTCGGAGTGGTGACCTGTCCAGGATCGTGCCCCTTCGCCAAGGATAAACTGCCTGGGTGTCTGAAGATTCGAAAGGAGTTATTGATCTTCTTCTTCTTCCTTTCCAGGTTAAAACTGGTCTTTTGTCGCCCTCTCTTGTTTGTACTCAGAAAAGCCTCGATGAAAGATCCATCACATCTGGATGTGATTATATTAATGTCATGATGGTTTTTTTTTTAGGGTATGATGATTGTTTTGGGCGTGATGCTTATTTTCGACGTGATATTTGTTTTGGATATGATTATTTTGTTTCGTGTGATGAGTCTTCCTCCATCAATAAACAGGAAAACACTGTTCCTTAAAGTACATACCTGTGTGTACTACCTTGTTGGTGGTAAAGATACCGTGGAACAATGAATATACCCACAAACAAGCAAAGCGGAATGGGTTCTGCAAGACACGTTACCTGGTCAGCGCTGTGAGTTTATCAAATTAAACGTGAGTTTGTTCAGGAGGAAGCATAGATTCAAGCAAATGAACTTAAGTGACACATCGATGTACTTTTACATTTCTATTTCATCTATTATTTCGCAGGTACAGCAATAAAAGCAAACAGAACTACAATGGTAGTATAGCGCATATACATCTGCCAGCCTGAACAGTTGATGATTTACATCCCACTGATAGGCCGGATCCCACTCCGGATCTTCACCAACATCGAATCAATTCGGCCTTGTTACACAGCCAACATGTCCACCAAATTTCGTCCAAATCTTTTTGAAATATCATGTAAACAGACAGACAGGGGTGAAAACATAATCTCGGTCCACCTTCTGTGGTGGAGGTAAATATAGTAAATGAGGACATATAAATTATATTTACACTCCTGCAATATTGCTACAAAGTGAACTAAATCACTGTTGAGTAGCTCTCCTGACGTTAGAAAAAAAATACAAGAAAATAAACCTCCCTCCCCCACCCACCCAATAATACAAGGAGAGATGATCCGTGTGAAAACGAGAGTGCGCAATAATTAAATTATGATTAAAAAAAATAATACATACAAAGAACCAACATCCGTTTCAACAGCAATCGAGTAGTTGTGGGGCCCTCCCTCCCCACTGCAACAAAACAAATAAACTACAAGGGCACTCGGTAGAGTTCGGGCACTACAAGGGCACTCGGCACTCGGTACCTCCGCCACGTAATGCCTGATCCACGAGAACATATCGGGCCCAATACATTTTTGAAATATCATGCTGTACAGTACGATATCGTTTTTGTCCCTATCTCTTAATGGTGAAGAATCACTTTAAAAATTGAATAATTCTCGTATCCAGATCCGAATTTGGATCTTCACCAAAATCGAGTCAATTCATCCTTGTCACACACCTAACCTGTCCAAGTTTCATCAGAATCCGTCCACAACTTTTTGAGATATCCTGCACACAAACAAACAGACAAACAAAGAAAAACAAGAAGACGTCGTGCAGAGCACAATACTTGCAAACCCCATAAAACAAATTTGACCTTGAAAATAATTGGTGGTTGAATTCAATGACAAAATATGCAACTCCTCTTCAAATTTCAGAGGATTTCAGAAATACCACCTTATATGTGGACCTCAAAAATAGCTGGTTGAATTCAGTGACGTGAAATATAAATCCTCTTCCAATTTCAAGTCAATCGGATGAAAATTTCGGATTTTAGAAATCTCACGTAAGTTGTTGACCTTTTGGCCAATTGTGACCTCATAAATAATTGGTGGTTGAATTTACGAACTGATATGAAATGAAATATGAAAATCCTATTCAAATTTCTCATCAATCGGATGAATATTGAGGATTTTAGAAATTTGACAGATTTGTTGACCTTGGGCCTATGTTGACCTTAAGAACAATAGATTTCTTGCTCATGGCAAACTCCACCATCTGGCGAAGTTTTGTGAATATTGGTTTAAAATTGTGACCTGCAGGTGATTGACAGACAAATAAACAGACAGAAAAACAAAATCTTCTCTTCTTCTCCTTTCGGCTGCTCCCGTTAGGGGTCGCCACAGCGGATCATCCGATCCGCATAGTGATTTGGCACATGTTTTACGCCGGATGCCCTTCCTGACGCAACCCTGGTCGCCTCTTACGACACACAGGGATATGGTACACCCATTTAACCGGGGTATACACCGGCCCAGTATACTGGTACTCATTTCGCCGACCTCGGAAGGATGACAGGCTGAGTCAACCCCCTGGTGTATTAATTCAGTGGCCCAACGGGGCTTGAACTCAGGACCTTTTGGATCCCAAGCCACTGCCCTAACCACTGCGCCAACACACCAGGCTATAGACAGAAAAACAAAATCGACTAACCAATATACAGTACTTGAAAAATCTTCGATTTTGCAAGTAACAAACAAACAGAGAGAGAGAGAGAGAGGGGTGAAAACATAACCTCCTTCACCTTTGGTGGTGGAGGTAATTATCGGATCCAGATCCGGATTCGAATCTTCACCAAAATTGAATCAATTCGTCCTTGTCATACACCCAACGTGTCCACCAAGTTTCATCCGAATCCGTGCACAACTCTTTTTAGATGTCATGCTATACATCGTTTTTAGCCCCATCTCTCAATGGTGAAGAATCACTTAAATAATTATCAGATCCGGATCCAGATCTTCACTAAAATCTAATCAGTTTTTCCTTGTCACACACCCAACCCGTCCACCAAATTTCATCCGGATCCGTGCATAACTTTTTGAGATATCCTGCACACAAACAAACAGATAAACAAACGGACAGACAGACAGAGGGGTGAAAACATAACCTCCTTCACCTTCGGTGGTGGAGGTAATAAGTATCACAAAATTACACGTTGAATATGAAATAAATACAATGTTAAAACTACACGAGTGCAGGTGTTTTAAGAAAAGGAGAAAACTTGAAATTCCAACGAAACATAAATTGATCCCGAGAGTGAGTTATGGCAAGGGATCATTCCCATCTGGAACCAACCAATTGCCTTTTAAGGTTTTTAATAAAGGAGTTTAGATCGAAGTTCAAACTGTCATCCACATCGGCAGGGAGAGTATCCCACAAGGGTGGGAATTTGATTTAAAAACAGAATGATTTCAGGAATTTGTTCTGGAGCAGTGATGAATACATGTAACATCATTGATATGTTTCGGATTGACATTAACAAAGTTTTCAATGGGGATGTTGAATTTGTTGTGCAGACATTTTGAAACAAAAACGAGAGAGAAAAAAATTAAACCTGGTCCTCAAGTACGACAGACACACCAAGGAGCTGATACTCAGTTCGGTCCCCCGCCTTGTGGGTGGTATGAGGAATAGATCTGTGTAATATGAAAGCTAAATGTTGAACATTTTTTCAAATATTGCGTGCACGAGCCAAGTTGTTGAGATGGTTGCCATGGAAACACAATTCAGCCAATCACAGCCGTGAATTTTGAAATATCGCGTCCACAAACATACATGGACGGATGATCGGAAGGTCGGACGGCCCATCACAGACCTTGTTGGAGTGGCTGGGGACAATAATCGACATTGTCACCACCACGATCTGGTATACAGCATGTCTCCTTGGGAGACCTAAACAGGATCGAGTAAACGACAATACAATGGACAAACAAATCGAGCATATGGAATTTGAACCTGGGTTTGTGAGCCAGGGAAGGGTTCCGATGGGAACACATTCAGGCTAATCTTCTCTTCGTCGTAAAATTCTCAGAAACTATGAGCAAAATTGTGTGGGGAAATCATATCGTGTCGAGTCCCACCCGGCCTGTCCTTCCTACCCCATTCACTGCCTTTACCCCACATTCAGATGCATATCCTGAGCGAACTATAGTGTGCAGTGTGTGGTTGCTGGTTGCATCATTTTCTGGGGGCGTGGCTGTGCCACTGATGCAGTGCCCCCTGTTACCAGTACACTAGTACTCATTTCGCCCACCTCGGAAGGATGTCAGGCTGAGTCAACCCCACATGGTGTCAATTCAACAGTCAACAGGGGCTAAAACTCAAGACCCTAAGGTCTTAAGCCAGCCACTGAAACCGTGTGGCTCAAATTCAAGACCCTAAGATCTTAAGCCAGCCACCTTAACCATTAAGCCAACACCAGACTTATATTGTGAGCGATCTGCAGAGATTATGCAACAAAGATTGGAAAAACACCATCCTTCAGAAAAACTCTTCCTTCATCATCGTTGCTGAAAGTGACGTCTGAAAAAATAATACTAATTAAATAAATAAATAAATAAATAATAATAATAATAATAATAATAATAATAAAAACCTTCCCTCCTATCAGTACAACTGTTACAACCGATAACACAGAGTGCACAATGAAAACGATGCAGAAACACAAAACACCTACTAATGGACCAACGTAGGTCTCACCCCCACTGAATCCTCCCCCGGCCCCCGACGGGAACCTTTTACCATGAACTTGGAACCCCTAGATCGTTGCCTTATAACTACTCATCGCACCAAAGTGAACAAACAACCGAAACACTTCTCGAGGTCTTTCTCACTGTAGCTTGAGGTGGAAGCTCCGATTTGAACGCGAAGTGCAGAGCTGTTCTCCGTGCGTTCGTGGAGCAGAAGCACGAGAAGTCCTGTCGTCTTCGGGAAGAAAGTGATGCAGACGTTTTGAATGTGTGAAACGATGCCAGCCCCTGCCACTACCAACGTCAACGTGTGCGCGTGCAACTCTATGCTGATGATGGTCAGAGAGCCAAAAATGCATCCATGGATTGATTCCTTTCCCTAAGCAGGTTGCTGGAGATTTGCGAAAAATTGGTTTCTTAAGACTCCGTTGCCAGACTCTGACTGGGCATCCTCGGTCGTACAAAGTCCTTCCTTGGCACACCTGAGCTCCTATCCACCTACAATGCATTCATCCACAACTTGATGGAGAACTGCTCTCCCCTCTGGGCTGGCTCCCCTTAGTGTAGTAGATAGTAGAAAAATCGTGCAAATTATGATACAAGCATCAAATTTGGCGCATTTGTTCTGCAGGGCTTTCTGATCAAATCTGCCCAATTGGCCATTTGAAAATCCAAATTTTGAAAAATTTGGATTTTCAAATGGCCAATCAGGCAGATTTGATGAGCACCCCCTGGAGAACAAATGTGCCAAATTTGATGCTTGTATCATCATTTGCACGATTCCTCTCAAAAATTGCTGTTACCTGCTCCACTATCACCATCTCAAGTCACCCCCCACCCAAAACCATGATCTTTTCCACACCCGTTAAACTACCCTGCACCTCTCCCAAAATTTTGCTGATGTATCCATATTGTCCACCCTTTTTGCGGTCCAGCTCAAAACCGTCATCGTGGTGTTTTACATGCAAAATGACATCAGTGTGTGTGCTGTCTACTCTTAATGGGCCATCTGCTGCCATTTGTTTCTGGACATGAAATATCGCAACTCGTTTTACTCTTCGCAAAAAGTATCCGAGTTATCTCCGGCACCCTGAACAAATTGCAAATCACAGATTCCTGCCCTGACTCAATGTTTGGGAAGGGAACGACAAAACCAATCACACAGCACTTGCCAAGAGACCGCTTGAGCATCGTCGTGGTCCGAACGCTGGTGGTGTTCAACGGTTGAGGAGGCCAGCTTAAGATCTTCGGGTCTTGAGTTCAAGTCACCAGTCGAACCGTTGAATTAACACAAGGTGAGTTGACTCAACCTGTTATCCTTCTGAGGTATGCAAAATGAGTACCAACTTACTGGAAACAGGGGCACTGCATCAACGACACAGCTGCACCCCCCAGAAAATGATCCAGTCAGACAGCCACAGGCTGCATACGAATAAATAAATAACTCATTCAGGTATGCAGCCAGGTAGGTGCTCACCTTTAGGTCGTTGGTTGTGTGTTGAAGCTCCTGAGAGGCTCCACATCACGAGTCGTGTATCAAGAGTCCTGAGAAGCTCAAGGCAGTCATACGTGGTGCAAGGGCTCCATCTATTGGCCGAACTCGGTACGTCAGCAACATTGTCAATGTCATGACATCACCACGAATCACACTTCACACTCTAACAGTGTCACCCACACGTGATGATGGACGGCATGTTTGGGGCTGTCCACATATTACGTATGCACAAAGAAACACAAGGAAATTCGACACAGGTGGAGCCCATCGTGCTCTGCGCCACATCAACACAACAATTCATCAACACAAGATCAAAAACAAGAAAATGCAACATGTTTTTTATCTTGTTTTTTAATGAAGTGTTTTTTGTTTTTTTTGTATTTTTTTTTTCCCCCTCAGGGGAGGAGGCATGAGATTGGTTAACAAGGACAAATGTGTCCAAGAACAGCGTCCTAAAGGTTTTGTCGGCAAAAAAACAAAACAAAAAACAACAACAACAACAACAACAACTTCCGATATTTCGTCACGTGCCTTGATTAAGCCAATAGCGAGACCCATCATAGTGTATTTAGGTATTTACGAAATATCGTGTATTTACGAAATAAATAATGTATTTACGAAATTACAATATATTAAATGGAATAATCTAAATAGTAACGTGAACTTTTCGAAACTTTAAAGCAAATGTCCGAATATATTTAAAAGTTCATGATAGACGCTCTCAAAAGGCACCGTCAAAGCGAGGATGTGTACAGGTGCTTAGTATTGAAGGAGATCCGGATCCTGTATATAAAGCAGCCGAGTCCTAATGTAAAGGTTTTGGAAGAAGAAGAAGAAGAAGAATAAGAATAAGAATAAGAATAAGAATAAGAATAAGAATAAGAATAAGAATAAGAATAAGAATAAGAATAAGAATAAGAATAAGAATAAGAAGAGCAATGTTGGTCCCCGGCCTAAAGGTGGATACCTTGAGCCCACCGTGGGAGGACTCCATTCCACATTCTGAAATGGCCAATCAAACACACACACACACACACACACACACACACACACACACACACACACACACACACACACACACACACACACACACACACACACACACACACACACACACACACACACACACACACACACACACACACACACACACACACACACACACACACACACACACACACACACACACACACACACACACACACACACACACACACACACACACACACACACACACACACACACACACACACACACACACACACACACACACACACACACACACACACACACACACACACACACACACACACACACACACACACACACACACACACACACACACACACACACACACACACACACACACACACACACACACACACACACACACACACACACACACACACACACACACACACACACAGCCTTTTTTTAAAAAAAGTTTTTTTTTAATCTCTGAGTTTTAAAAAAATTTAAAATCCCAGTTTGCAATGCATGTTCCTGTTCCATCAATCATCTTTTTTTTCCAACTTCAGTGCCAATTCACCCCACCTCCTTAAATCTACCTCCTCCTAAGCACTTACATGTTACCCCCTCTCCTTACCCCTCCCATCTTTCCCCTCATCCTCCCTCCTCTCTTGGCACCTCTTCCCTGTCTTCTGCTTCAGTATCAGCTTCTCTTTTGTCCCAAACTGCATGGTGTTCTAACATCTGTGAGCTCCATTCTAACCTCACAGATATCTCACTTTCTTAATCAGTACACTCATCGCAAACATGCTCTTTATTTCCTCTCACACCTCCCCCTCTTACAAACCCCTCAAATATTGTACCCCCCCCCTTGCCTGCTCCCTTCTTCACCGTACCACGACCAAGTCTCATCCTTCCCTTCTCCCCACCTCTCCCAGCGCCCTCCTTCCCCTTGGCCATGCCTGCTCTCATCATTTCCCCTCCCTCTCACCCCTCCCTCTCAAGGCAACCTTCACACTCTAACCCCCTCCAATCATCCCTCTCACTCTTCTCACTCAACTCTCCCATCTCAGCTTTCTCCCCCAATCCCACCCCTCACTCCCCCTTCTCAAAGTTGCCCCTCACATCCAGAAAGCCACCTCTTCTCCCTGCTCTCTCTCTCTTCTATCTCATCCCTCCACCTCCTCCAATCTTCAACTTCCCTCTGTCCCCTTTCTTATTACTCCCCACTGTGCCTCATTCCATCACCACCAAGCTTTTTCTCCTCATCAGGCTCTCTTCCCGAGCTCTTCTGCAATCCCCCACACACTGTCAACATCTCTCCCGACCTCCCCCCTCCTCCCTCATTCCTCATTCTACCCTCCCCTTACCCTCTAATGCACACAAAGCCCCTCCCTCTTCATTAACAGTGTGGACCTCAAATATCCGGGGCCTTCACTCAAACCTGACATCTTTCCATACAGGTTGCCACTGACAAACCAGACATAATCTGCTTAACAGAAACTTTCCTCTCCCAAGACGTGTCTGACTCCCAAGTATCTCTCCCTGGTTACTCCCTCCTTCGGTATGACAGACCTGAGCCTCGTCCTGGTGGAGGTGTTGCTCTCTTCATCAAAGACTCTATTCCTCACTCTCCATGCACTGCCCTCACTCCCCCACACCTCCAGGAATACCTCTGGCTGCGGCTTCCCTCCACTCCCACCTCATGTTCATATCGTCACGGATTTGGGAACCTTGTGCACACAGACAGCCAGAGTCCCCGTCGTTCAGTTATTTCGATAAGTATGTGTTTACAGTTAGAATCCATCCCCTTTGTCTAATGGGAATTACATGTGTGCGCTACGAGTTATTTTATACTCAGGTTTATTATATCCTCATCAACAACAACTACAACTACAACTACAACTACATCCTCAACAACAACAACAACAAAAACAACAACGACGACACCACACTCACTCGACCCGGTTGCCATTACGCACGTGTTCGGGACCACGGACGTGAGCGGAGGTTTCGTCACCTCAGGGCTGGCTCCGCCTTGGCCAGATGGAGTGTTCGGCCCGACCAATGAAGGGCCGCCACGAGTCGCCTGACAACTGACCGTCCAATCAGGAGGCGAGTGGCGAGAAAAGAAACCCCTCCCACCTCAAGAGAGTCGAGAAGTGATCGTGGCGACTGCCTCGCGTCTGCAGTGATCGGCGCGTCTGCCTCGCCTGGTGTGGCCTGATCAAGGAAGCTGTTTCGGGCTCGATCGCCGGTCGCCTCGTCATCTCGTGCTGGCTGGCGTCCGACGCTCTTTCCCTTGTGCTTGGTGCTCCGTTGTGGCGGTAGGTTCGAGTCCCGCCACCGGACAAGCTCGACTAGACCGCGCGAGGCGGACAGGTGCAAATATAGGCCGCGGCCATTGAGGTCCATTTTATTTTCGTGTGTGTGTGTGTGTGTGTGTGTGTGTGTGTGTGTGTGTGTGTGTGTGTGTGTGTGTGTGTGTGTGTGTGTGTGTGTGTGTGTGTGTGTGTGTGTGTGTGTGTGTGTGTGTGTGTGTGTGTGTGTGTGTGTGTGTGTGTGTGTGTGTGGGCCCCGCCTGTTAAGTAGAATTGTTAAGTGCTTCTCGCTCACTGTAAATTGCCTGCATATTTCGTCGGGTCAAAATACCACCAAACCCACAACAAATTGCAACAAAAGGTTTTTCAGTGGTTTTCATTCCTACTGGATATACTGATCAACAGAAAAAACAAAGTCTACCAAAATCTGACATCCGGAAATGGGTTAAAACAGTCATTTTCAAGATGGCCGCCACCGGGCTTTGAAATAACTAAAACAGCTATAACTTCTTCAATAATTGTGATAAAAACATAATTGCTGGTTCTGGTCCACGGTTTTAATGGATCAGCAATCCACCGGTGTCAATAAAATTTAGATCTGATCAGTATTTAACATGAAATCCAAGATGGCGGCAAAATTCAAGAGTGCAAAAATCAATAAATTTCCCATCTGAACCAAAATCACTGAACACCTGGTGCCACTGAAACATTTATTTGTGAACATTACATAATGGCAGTTTAGGTTACAATTTCAGTCCTCATCACTGTCCTCTAGTTCCTCAGAGGCTTGATTTAGTTAGATTGTCACAAAACGTCACTTGGCATGATCCACGTGCAGACGTACACGGAAGCCCATTCTTTCTGCAGCTGCAACGGGGTGTGTCACAAGCTGTGGTGCAGTTGCAGTGTATCATCTTCAGAAGAGTGTCTGGTGCAGCATTCATGGCAGTCATGATAGGTACAAATCGATTGTCTTCAAGTCCCCAGCCCCAGTCCAGAGGATCGAGGTCACCCTCCATCCCCATCCAAACCATGACCTGGTAGTGCACTCGGAGACAATGAAACTTGGTGGCAGATTCCGTTGGGGGAAGACGTTCAGGTGTAACGAAAGACTTAGCAGCAGCGACCTTCTTTGTGAATATCTTGTAACGCATGGCTGCCAGAGAACTTGTGCTCTCCCCACCAAATATAACGGCCATCCCTTGGCTGCCAAGTTTCTTTATTTCAGCGTGGCTGATGCCTCTCGAAGTGAATGTATCTGCACACAACTGGATGCCTTGATCATCTTCCACGAGTTTCTGAAAGACTGATTTTCTCCCAATGCCATACACACGAGATGTTGAATCACATCCTGTGAAGGCGTGCAGGAATAATAGTTGAGTGCACAACTCATTCCCAAGAAGATGCTTCATCCGATTGATGTCATATACTTTCAGATTGCTTCTTGACTGGTTGTCTGATCTGAAATATAGTGGTTTTCCATCTGGTATACAGTAATGGAGCGAAAGCATCAACAAATCTGTGTCCTCTCCGATTAGTGTGGTGGAATGCAGAATTGTGCTGTTTACAGCTGTCTTGGCAATGTCCACATCAGCGTCCCCTTCTGCCTGAATAACTGTGTAGCCAACTTTCTTCAGCTGATCACCTATTAAGGTCACCTGTTGCTTGTTACTGCCGACAGATAGGAATTCATCTCTCTTTCCATCAAATTCAGTTTCTCTGGTCAAGTTCACAGTCGGATAGCTGTTGGCTTGTCCCCGTCTCTGCTGAGTGTTATCCTTTATCGAAGGGCCTGCACCATCGCCATCAAAGTCAACAGTTGCTGTCCCATAGTGTTTTGTTGTGAAGTCTGCATATGCTCTGGCTATTTTGCCATATGTATCTCCATTCTTCCACTTGAGCTTGTGCAGCAAGGATCCACCATCAAGAACATACCTTTCAGTCTTAAGGTGTGTTGAAGGTGTGGTGTCAGGTACTCCTTCACATGCCAGTGCCTTGGTACAGTGGTCATTGACGGCTTGAGCGAGTTGAGGTTTGTTGGCCTTCCTCAAGATCTTGTTGTCCTCAAAGAGGGATGGAGAGTATGGACTGAGCTCAAAACTCATCACGTCCTCAAGTGACAAATCACCTATCTGGGATACCACCAGGAATTGCTGGAATAGCACAATGGAGTCGATGGTTCTGTGAGGAGCAACCTGGAGAGCATTAGAATTTCCCAGGGTCTTTGCTTTCTCTGTCCTCTTGATGGAGAAGGAAAACACAGATTGTCCCATCATTCTCTCGATGATTTTGTTCCCAACAGCTTCATATTCATGCACGTTGATGTCTTCACTTGCCACGATACCATTTATGATATTTCTCAATGTAGGATCAGAGGAGAAAGGTGAAAATGCATTCAGCTTTGTGCTTATCTTTGAGAGGTCGAATGCAAGTCTTTCAATTCTGGCACCAGTTGCTTCTTTATGCTGTTCGCTTGTTGTGTATGTGAGATCATTGAAGTCCTGCATGGCGATGTTGACCGCAGATGTTATGGGGGCTGACATTGTCCACAATGCGAGGTGTTCCTCTGTCATCTTACTGCCATGAGTCAAGCCACCGGTGCTCTTTAGTGATCTCATGAGTGTTTGTTCGATGACAAGATCACAGCTGAGGCCTGCCCAAAACTGGTTTGTTCGCCGGATCACATGGAAGCCATTTTGAAACTTCTCATACACACCTGGGTGTTTGCTCTCCAGTTCACTCATTTCTTGTATGGAGAGATAAGTGGACTTCTGGAAGTTGTAGTGTCCAGCTGCTGCAAATATTGGCAAGGCATCAGCACCAGCTTGCAAGTGATCCTTCCAAGACTCAGTGCGATCTGTCGTGATCATTGCCCGAGCAGTATGGAGCATTTTCTGATAACCCAGCCACAGCTTACTCATTTTGGATTGTGCAGCAAGTTCAGATTTCTTTTTTTCAAATTCATCAGTGATCTTCACAATTGCAGTTGATTCTTCAAGACTTTCAAGAGATATTTCAGTGGCACCAGGTGTTCAGTGATTTTGGTTCAGATGGAAAATTTATTGATTTTTGCCGCCATCTTGGATTTCATGTTAAATACTGATCAGATCTAAATTTTATTGACACCGGTGGATTGCTGATCCATTAAAACCATGGACCAGAACCAACAATGTTTTTATCACAATTATTGAAGAAGTTGTAGCTGTTTTAGTTATTTCAAAGCCCGGTGGCGGCCATCTTGAAAATGACTGTTTTAACCCATTTCCGGATGTCAGATTTTGGTAGACTTTTTTTTTTTCTATTGATCAGTGTATCCAGTAGGAATGAAAACCATTGAGAAACCTTTTGTTGCAATTTGTTGTGGGTTTGGTGGTTGTTGTCATAAATTGACCCGACTAATTCGGATAACTCTGTTCTGTCTCCCCTCCCCGATTATTATTGTTAAATGTACCAGCTCGTTTTCTGTGCTTTCCTTCATTGGCCTAGCAAGGTGCGTATTGAGAAATAGTAAAGCCGGTCGTGCTGTAAATTGTGCATTTGGTCCAACGCGGCTTTGGTAACTTCCGCTCGGTTACGGCGGATCCGAGTCTGTGATAGCGACTCGATTCGGACAAAGTCGACCGAGGGTGTGGTTTCCCCGGTAGTTGTACGGCGTGAGTACTTAGGTAAATTGGAATTAGACAAGTGGACCCTACCTCACGCCGTCAAAATATTGGCAACCACTGTCCTCTAAGTGACCCGTGACCTTTCGGAGTTGTCCGAGAGTCATGACCTAAATTCCGGGTGTTCGATGGGAGACTGCTCCACCTCGTAGTCGTTTATCGCCACCGAACCCCGGCCCACAACAATATGTGTACTCTCTCTCTCTCTCTCTTCTTCTTTCGGCTGCTCCCTTTAGGGGTCGCCACAGCGGATCATCCGTATGATCCGCATAGTGATTTGGCACATGTTTTACGCCGGATGCCCTTCCTGACGCAACCCTGGTCGCCTCTTACGACACAGGGATATGGTACACCTATTTTAACCGGGGTATACACTGGCCCAGTATACTGGTACTCACTTCGCCGACCTCGGAAGGATGACAGGCTGAGTCAACCCCCTGGTGTATTAATTCAGTGGCCCAACGGGGCTTGAACTCAGGACCTTTTGGATCCCAAGCCGCTGCCCTAACCACTGCGCCAACACCAGGCTCAATATGTGTACTATACCGTCCAAACAATGATGGCTCCATCTATACCTCACTGTCTGAAAACATGGACCAACTTCGATCTTCTCATCCAAACTCTCTCTTCCTCATATGTGGTGACTTCAATTGTCATCATGCCAGTTGGCTAGGTGTGGGTACCTCACTCACCTGTCATGGCACGTTAGCAAATGATTTCTGCGACTCATTGGGACTGACTCAATCGGTCAACTCCCTGACCCGGATCTCAACCAATGGTACTCCATCTCTTCTGGATCTGATTTTGACAAATTTCCTTGAAAGTATCTGCTGTTCTTCATTCGCTCCAATCGGTTCTTCTGACCACGTCCTTGTCAAAGTGGACATCTCTCTGTCTGTTATCAGGGAACCACCTCAGCGTCGTCGAGTCTGGCATTTCACTCAAGCCGACTGGATGGATCTCCAAGCAGCCCTCAAACTTATAGACTGGTCTTCCATTGTTACTTTCTCAAACATCAACTCGACTTGGGAATTCTTTCATGGAAACTTGCTCTCCCTCTCATGCACAGATTTATCCCCTCTCGTCTTCAGTTGTCCTACCCTTCCTCCCGCCCATGATTCACTGAAGCTTGTGGTGAGGATTGATGGGGGAGGGGGGGCGGTTGTTTGGGACGGGTGGGGATTGTTCGGGATGGGGGGGTTGTAAGGGACGGGCGGGGAGATTGTTAGGGACGGTTGTTAGTGATGGGGGAGGGTTGTTAGGGACGGGAGGGATTATTAGGCACAGAGGGGGGGTGGTTGTTAGGGATGGGGGGTGGTTGGGAGGGTTGTTAGGGACGGGGGGGATAGTTGTTAGGGATGGGGAGATTGTTGAGGGCGAGTTGAGATTGTTGAGGTTGTTCGGAACAGGGGTAAGTTGTTAGGGACGGGGGGATGGTTGTTAGGGATGGGGGTGGTTGTTAGGGACGAGCGGTTGGTTGTTAGGGATGGGGGGCTGTTGTTAAGGACGAGTGGTTGGTTGTTAGTGACAGGGGGGCGGTTGTTGGAGACAGGAAGGTGGTTGTTGGAGATGGGAAGGCGGTTGTTAGAGTTGGGGAAGGGTTGTTCGGGCTGGGGGGGAATTGTTCGTGACTTGGGGACGGTGGTTGTTAGGGACAGAGAGTCGAGGTGGGGTTGTTGTTAGGGGCGAATATAAATGACATCATGTGAATTTTTCGCTTTTATCGCAGGTTAGTAGACATGATGTTAGTATGATGTATCGCAGGTTAGTAGACATGATGTTAGTATGATGTATCGCAGGTTAGTAGACATGATAGTCGCATGAATCGAAGGATAAATTGGACATGGGCCTGAAACAGCAACAGGTGAAAAAGACGCCGTGACCGTGTACTCGGATACAAATGACGTGTTATTCAACCATAAGACCATTAAAGGTTCTGAGTTGGACGTTGATCTCAAAACGCAATTCGCATGAACGATCCATGCTCATCACGTGACCCTGCAATCCGAGCTGAGCCGTGGGACAGATCTGACAACCCCTTTGTCCTCTCAACCCCTTTGTTCACCCTCCTCCCCTTACCCCCAGACAGTGCCATAAAGTTCAAATGCGGATGGACATCGGGCAGGCAGAGACCCCACGGCTCGCATCACGTCTGAGCGAAATGGACGGTCTTCCATTGATATGCGCACAAAGCACATCCTAGAAAGTGGATCGAGCCCATAAAAGTGGCTCGTAAAGCCATTACTGACCAGACAAGTCTCACCAATACCATTAAACGTTCCTATGTCCGATTTCTCGTTTCCTCCCCCCCGAGGTCCACGGCAGACGAAGCCAAGGAGGAGGAGGGAGAGGAGAAGGGAGGGAGGGGGGGAGAGGGGAAGACGAAGACATGACGTTTCAAGCGCAACACTTGATCATCTCGAGGATGTTGAAAAAGTGTAAATATAAAATATATTATTTGGTCCATTGATGAAGGGGATTTCGGCTTTGGGTCCTCATGATGCATGAAGACTGTTTCTGATGAGGTTGTGTGGATCGCAATATTACAATCCTCGATCTTCTTCTTCTTCTTCTTCTGTTTTTTAACGGCCACAATTTAATATTCCCACATTCTTGTGGAGTTGGCTGGGAGAAGCTTGTCCGAGGTCTTTCACGACCTTGCTTTCCACACCTGACGTTCGACTGAGTAGTTCAGGCAGGAATTTGGAATTTGATCAGGGTGCCGGCGATAGCTCCCCTACTCTTCGCAAAGGGACGTGCCTGTGGATTCTTGAACATCCACCAACTAATTCCAGCAGACAGCCAGCTTAACGTCCATCCGAGTGGCAGAACACGCATTGATGAATCGGTATGCCTGTGAAACACCACGACTGTAGTTTATAATGTTACGGTTGTGGAAATGGATCCTGGGGAGAGCATCCATGAATACGGAGGGAAACCCTGACTTAGTTATTACTCTCCCTGGACGAGAGGGTATTGCATTTGGGTCCGTTTGTCTGTCCGTCTGTTACTCGCAAAATCGAAGATTTTTTCTAGTATTCAGGAACATCAGAGACATTTATGAATAGAAGGATTAGATGGGGAACCATTCACAAGGAATTGATTGCAAAGAAATTTTGCACAGCAGGAGGCTATTTGTGCCATCAATGAAATTGCTATTTGTGAAAGACAAATGAAAGACACAGAGCAGGCTATTTGTGCCACACCAATACCAGATTTTAATCAATCCGTCAATACCCCCTTCCCTTCGTGTGCCGCCTTTTGGCTGCTACACTGGGACTCATTTCGCCGACCTCGGAAGGATGACAGGCTGAGTCAACCCCCTGGTGTTAATTCAACGAGAGGGCTTGAACTCAGGACCACAGGATCCCAAGCCACCACTCTAACCGGGAAGCCGACACCAGATTGGCCAAATCTGCGGAGAGTAATTTATATAAACACAAACTAATTAATGGTAGTCAGCATGGATTTACCAAAGGTAGTTCCTGTCTAACAAATCTTTTAGAGTCTCTATGAAGAAGTTCCTGATTGGGTGGATGAGGGAAAGGCAGTGGACATAGTATATCTAGACTTTAAGAAGGTATTTGATAAGGTTCCACATCGGAGGTTGTTAGCCAAAGTGAGGGCTCGTGGAGTGGCTGGTCAGGTAGCTAATTGGATTGCAAACTGGTTTAGTGATGGGAAGCAAAGAGTGTCTGTGAGTGGGAGGATGTCTTGCTGGGAGGATGTAAGTATCGGGGTACCTCAGGGATCAGTTCTCAGACCATTTCCATTCACTATTTACATCCACGATTTGTTTAGTGGGGTGAAGAGTAAGCTTTCCAAATTTGCAGATGACACAAACCTTGGAGGTAAAGTGGATAGTAGAGAAGGTGGTGATCAGATACAGGAAAGTATTGATACTTGCATAGATTGAGCAAAACATTGGCAGATGGAGTTTAACCTGAACAAGTGTAAGGTGTTAGGGATGGGAAAGAACAATGAAAATAGAGATTACAGGATGTAAGGGGTAATTTTGGAGCGTGTCACACAGGAGAAGGATCTGGGGGTGGTAATAGATACGGGAGGTAAGCAGGCATCACAGTGTCAGGCACCTATAGGTAAAACAAACAGGGTTTAAGGTTGTATTCGGAGGGGGATCATTTATAAATCAAAAGGGGTGGTGTTAACATTGTGCAGGAATTGGTGAAGGACACATCAAGAATACTGTGTACACTTTTGGTCACCAGAACTCAACAAAGACATCGGTATCATGGAGAGGGTTCAGCGCAGGGCTACCAGATTGATTCTGGGCCAAGGTAGACTCAGCTATGAGGAGCGGTTGAAGGAAACAGGGCTTTATTCACTACAAAGGAGGTGGTTACGAGAAGATATGATTGAGATGTTTGAGATAATGTAAGGTATCGATAAAATAAGTGAAGATGAATTATTCAACAGGGTGGACAGTGAAAGGACCAGGGGACACAGTCTGAGAGTAAAGAAGAGGAGAGCTAAGATTGGAGTGAGGAAGGGGACTTTTACTCGGCGAGTAGTTAATTCATGGAATGGTCTCCCTGGAAAGGATGTGGCAGCAGAAACGGTAGATAAGTTTAAATTAGAATTGAATAGGTACCTGGAAGTTATGGAGATAGAGGGGTATGGGGATGTTGCAGGACATTTAGGTAGTTTGAGCATTGATGGGTGAATGTGTACAGAGTGCTGTTGGTGGGGGTCTTGTAAAGGGGTGTTGTGTGATTTTTTTTTTTTTAACCAAGCCCATGCCCTCTCCCCTCAGAAGGGGGGGGGGAATTAACTCCAAAAACATGAATAAACTAGAGGGGGAGCACTCGGGAGAGTGCAAAACCTCCGCCGCCAATACTGCTGGGTCACTTAAGTGAACCTGATATCCTATTCATTAAATTTGACGTCAACAGTGCTCACAGAGTTATAGTTTGCAACTTTCCCTTTTACTTTTAACTTTTACATACTCAATTCATTCGTCATAACTAGATTCTAGATCTAGACGTCATAACTAGATTCGTCAAGATTCCTTGAGACAGAAATTGATTTTATGTGGGTATATCCACCTGAAGTTCCAAAATCAGCCGCAATTATAATTGACCTCCGCCATCTTCGAAGATGGATGGAGGTTACTGTTTTCACCCCTTTCTGTTTGTTTGTTTGTTTGTTTGTTTGTGAACAGTATTACGGAAAAACTCCTCGACGGATTTCGACGAAACTTGGGGGGGGGGTTAGGTATGGTCCAAGGATCATGCCATTCAATTTTGGACTTGGTCCCCTCCCCTCCCCCCCCCCAAAAAAAAATTTGTAAGAGAAAAATTTTTTTTTTTTGCATTTCTACAATGTTTTAAGTGATTTCCAACCCCCCCAAAAATTTTACAGAAAAAAATTTTCTTTTTGCATTTCTACATGTTTTAAGTGATTTCCAACCACCCCCCCCCCCAAATAAAATTTAGAGAAAAAAATTTTTTTTTTGCATTTCTACATATTTTAAGTGATTTCCAACCCCCCAAAAATTTTACAGAAAAAAATTTTCTTTTTGCATTTCTACATGTTTTAAGTGATTTCCAACCACCCCCCCCAAATAAAATTTAGAAAAAAAAATATTTTTCTTTACATTTTTACATATTTTAAGTGATTTCCAACCCCCCCCCCCCAAAAAAAAATTGTTAGAGAAAAAATTTTTTGCAAATCTTTTTTCAACAAAATTTCGATTTCTTCTTTTTGCATTTCTACATGTTTTAAGTGATTTCCACCCCCCCTCCCACCCCAAAAAATGTTGGAGAAACGAACTATAACTCTGTCAGCACTGTTGACATCATATTTAATGAATAAGATATAAGGTTCACTTGAGTGACCCAGCAGTATTGGCGGCGGAGGTTTTGCACTCTACCGAGTGCTCCCCCTCTAGTTTTGGCATGTTTTTTGTTGGAAATCACTTAAAACATGTAGAAATGCAAAAAAAAAAAAATTCAAATATTTTTTCAAAATGGCTGCCATCGCGGCCTTATTGGACTTTAGACCAAGTCCAAAATCTAATGGCATGATCCTTGGACCATACCTAATCCCCCCACCAAGTTTCGTCAAAATCCGTCGAGGAGTTTTTCCGTAATACTGTTCACAAACAAACAAACAGACAGGGGTGAAAACAGTAATTTCTGTCCATCTTCGATGGCAGAGGTTAATAAATATATACTAAAACTCACAAAAACACTATTAAAAAAAATTAATAAATACATTTTGCATTTTCTTCTTTTGATCTTGTGTTGAGAAATGAGTATGGTGTTGATGTCACGCAGGCACGATGGGCTGAATGGCCTCCACCTGTGTCTGATTTCCTTATGTTTCCTGGGATCAATTTGTATCTGAAAAATCATCAATTTTCATCTGAATCATTTGAACATTAAATAGCAATTTCATTGTCCATCACTGAATTGGGAAACCAACTCTTTTTGAAGTGAAAAGGTCTTCCAGACTGGTCTCCTATCGCTACTTTCTCCCACATCAATTCATCCTGGGAATTCTTTCATGGAAACTTGCTCTCTCTCATGCACAGATTTATCCCCTCTCGTCTTCAGTTCTCCGACCTTCCTCCTGCCCATGGGACACTGAAGCTTGTGGCGAGGCGGTTGTCCTGAAACAACTTGCCTTCGTCTCATGGAAGACTAATCCAACTGAAGAGAATCTCGGTTCCTTCCACAAAGCTCGTAACAAGTGTGTGTCCACACTGAGGAGAACCAGGAAACATCTTTCTCATCTCAAGTCTGAACTCTCAAACCTCTCTCCCTTCTCCAAATCCTGGTGGCATCTAATCAAATCTGTTTCTGGTGTATGTTCCTCCTCCATCCCCTCCCTTACCTAAAATGGGTGCACTGCTGATACCGCACGTGAAAAGGCTGAATGCCTAAACTCGGTGTTTGCATCAAAATCTTGTGTCCCAAACCCATCGCTTTCTGTACCCACCTTACCCAGTCACACCCAACTGTCCCTGGACTCTGTATCCTTTTCTCCTGACAAGGTGAAGAGCTTGCTGTCAAACCTCGACTCAGATTCTGCAACCGGTCCAGACGGCATCAGCCCACGTGTCCTAAAAACCTGCTCCTCTGCTCTTGCTTACCCTCTCTCTGTTCTATTCACCCCCTTATTTGCTCAATGTCATCTGCCATTGGCTTGGAAATCAGCAAACATTACCACTCTGCATAAAAAAAGCTTCTGCAACAGATCCCTGTAACTACAGACAAATCAGCCTTCTCCCAATCATCAGCAAGGTTATGGAATCCATCATCGCTTCAGACATTAAATCCTTCCTCTTCTCCAATGGCTTGATTTCTGATCATGAATTTGGATTCAAACCTTCACTTGACCCTGGATATGCTGCTTCTGTTCTCCCAACAATGGATGGCGGTCCTCAATGCCAGACATGAAATCAGAGCCATATCCCTAGACATATCGCGTGCCTTCGATACGGTCTGGCACCCTGCCCTGCTCACCAAACTCTCTTCCTATGGTATCCAAGGCCATCTCCACTCATGGTTCACAGACTTCCTCTCCTGCACAGCCAACGTGTGGCCCTTAATGGAGTTCCCTCATCCCCTCTTCCTGTCCAGGCTGGAGTTCCTCAAGGCAGTGTTCTGGGCCCTGTTCTTTTTCTGATTTTCTTCAATAATCACTCTGACTCACTGGAAAATTCTTTAGAAAATCCCTGGAAAAGAAAATATTTATCTCCTTGCTGATGACTCCACCCTCTGCCGTACCATCTGTCATCCCTCAGATTGGCAAGCAGCAGAATCTTCACTCTCTGCAGATCTGGATAAAATCACAAGCTGGTCCAACAGGTGGAACATGTCTTTCAACCCTGACAAATCTCACACTCTCACTGTGTCTCTTCGAAAGGACCATCTGGAACCCCCCCCCCATCTACTTTCTCCACAACCCTGTTGAAGAAGTCCTTTCATTCAGGCTTCTGGGTCTCACTACCTGCCATTATTTTTCCTGGGAAAGCCACATTTGACTTCCGGTTCCGGTTTGAGCAGCGAGAGGTCTCCTTTGGAACTCCCTGCTGACGTTCTCAAAGCTAAGTTTCCGGTTGTTATTTGTCCCGTTTTAACTGTTTAATTTTCTCACCTACATGTTACTGTGTGTTGCTAGTTCGGTTTTGTTTCAAAAATCGTGCTATTTTGTGAGTATTTTTGTCGACGTTCTTACCTGTGCTTGAGGCCTAGGCGTAGGCTTGAGGCCTACCGGTTCCACTCGGTGTTCGATCGTTTTTTTTTTTGTTGTTGTTTGTTTTTTCTCCCCATTACCTTCATTTTCTATCCTCCCCATTACCTTCAATTTTGATCCTCCCTACTTTCCAAACATCCCCCATTCTCCCAACTAATCTCTTTCTTATCTCAAAAAAAATAAAATAAAAAAAAATAAAATAAAAAAAATAAAAACCTACAACAACAACACGCTCACCTTCTCCCGATTCTGCTTCTTCTTCTTCCTCTTAACTTCCTCCTCGTCTTCTTCCTCGATTTTTTTTTTTATTACATTTCCATGACCTAATCTGTTGAACTCTCTCATATATTAATATTAACAACAACAAAAAAAAAAAAAAAAATATATATATATATATATATACATATATATATATATATATATACATATACACCCAACAACAACACGCTCACCTTTTCCCCTTCTCCCGATTCTGCTTCTTCTTCCTCTTAACTTCCTCCTCGTCTTCTTCCTCGATTTTTTTTTTTTTTTTTTTTTAACACTTCCATGACCTAATCTGTTGAACTCTCTCATACATTATTTTTAACAACAAAAACGATCTTATAATGCTTCATCTTCCTCTCTCACACATGTGGTACTCTTTACTGTTTCACAATGCACTACTCTTCTGCTATTTTAACAGACTGCTCTCATTTCGAGCTCTCCTTCATTCCTTGCCTAAAAAATCCAACTATTACAGCGCTTCTTCTCTCCAGGCTCTGAATTCGCCTTCATTGCACCCATCAGGAATTGTGTTAAATCGCATCTCTGACCTAAAACTTTTAAAAACCACAGTTTGCCATGGATGCTCGCTTTCCATCAACCATTCTTTTTTTCCAACTTCAGTGCCAACTCACCCCCCTCACCCCTCACTCTCACTCTCAAAGCAACCATCCCACTCTTCTCCCTCCAAGCCTCCCTCTCACCTCTCTCAAAAATCCCCCCTCACCTTTCTCCCACCTTTCATCCCCCTCACTCTTCCTTCTCAAAGTTGCCCCCCTCTCATCCACCAACCTGCCTCCCTCCACTGCCCTCTCACCTCCATCTCTTCACTCCACCTCCTCAAATCCTCAACTGCCTTCTTCCTTGTCTCTTGTCTCCCCTCTCCCCCAGCACCACATATCCTGTTCTCCTCATTCGGCCCCCTCCCCTCGCTGTTCTGCAATACCCCACACTCCTTCAGCAACCCTCCTTACCTGCCCCCCTCGTCCCTTGTCCTACCCTCCCCCTCCCCCTCCACCTCCTGCACCCAAAGCCTCCTCCCCTTCCTCTTCATTAAAAGTGTGGACCTTTTGACTCTGTATCCTTTCCCTGGACTCTGTATCCTTTTCTCCTGACAAGGTGGAGAGCTTGCTTTCAAACCTCGAGTCAGATTCTGCAACCGGTCCAGACGGCATCAGCCCACGTGTCCTCAAAGCCTGCTCTTCTGCTCTTGCTCACCCTCTCTCTGTTCTATTCACCCTCTCATTTGCCCAAGGTCATCTGCCATCTGCTTGGAAATCTGCTAACATCACTGCCCTGCATAAAAAGGTGCAAAAACAGATCCCTATAACTACAGACCAATCAGCCTTCTCCCAATCATCAGCAAGGTGATGGAATCCATCATCGCCTCAGATATGAAATCCTTCCTCTTCTCCAATGGCTTGATTTCCAATCATCAATTTGGTTTCAGACCAGGTCACTCTACCCTGGATATGCTGCTTCTGCTCTCCCATCAATGGATGGAGGTCCTCAATGCCAGACAGGAAATCCGAGCCGTATCCCTGGACATATCACGTGCTTTTGACACAGTCTGGCACCCTGCCCTACTCACCAAACTCTCTTCCCATGGTATTCAAGGCCATCTCCACTCATGGCTCGCAGACTTCCTCTCCTGTCGCAGTCAACGTGTGGCCCTAAATGGAGTTCTTTCATCCCCTCTTCCTGTGCAGGCTGGAGTTCCTCAAGGTAGCGTTCTGGGCCCTGTTCTTTTTCTGGTTTTCATCAATGATCTCTCGGACTCTCTGGAAAATCCTCTATTTCTCTTTGCCGACGACTCCACCCTCTGCCGTACCATCTGTCATCCCTCAGACCGGCAAGCAGCAGCTTCTTCACTCACTGCAGATCTGGATAAAATCACAAACTGGTCCAACACGTGGAACATGTCTTTCAATCCAGACAAATCTCACACTCTCACAATGTCTCTTCGAAAGGACCGTTTACAAAACCCCCCCATCCACTTTCTCAACAATCCTCTGGAAGAAGTCTTTTCTTTCAAGCTTCTAGGTCTCACTATCTGCCATGACCTTTCCTGGGAAAGTCACATTTCCAACCTCGCCTCAAAAGCCAGTCGCCGACTGGGAATCCTCCGTCGTGCTAAGTCCTTCCTCGGCCCTCTTGAGCTCCTGACCACTTACAAAGCTTTTGTCCATAGCCTGATGGAGTACTGCTCTCCCCTCTCGGCTGGTGCTCCTGCCTCCCACCTTTCTCGGCTTCACGCTGTCGAAACCAGGGCATTTAAGATCATCGGCATCTCCCGCAATGAAGCTGAGTCTTTGGGCCTCTCACTCAATCACCGCAGGTTGGTCGGTGGTCTTTCTGTCTTCTACCGACTCCTCTCCAGCCTTGCCCCCCCCTGCTCTCTCTGCGATTTGTCCCCACCACATTTCCACAGGTCGCTCAAGGTCCGCCAACAACCCCCTTCTGGTAAAACTACCAAAATCACGAATCACTGCTCATCTTCACTCTTTCATTCCTCTTTTTTCCCGCCTTTGGAATAAACTTCCTCACTCTATTCTTTCCCATTCTTCCCTCCAGGCTTTCAAAACAGCTGTTCACCAGCACCTCTTATCTTCCCCCATCCAAATCCTCGATCTTTTCTACCCCCGATAATCCACCCAAGCCCACTTCCTTCATTTCTCCTACTTTCCTTCCTGAAAGTCCCTGAAATGTCCATCTTCTCTTCGCCATGTTCCCCGTCCCATCCCCATCCCTCTCCCTTCCACAGTTCACCTAATGTGTCTGTTCCCCACTGTTTTGTCGCTTCCACTCCCGCCCCTCTTGTCTCATGCCTCCTTGCTGTGAGTTGTGTGTTAGCTCTCATACGAGCCTTGACCAAGGTATACAAAAAAAAAAAAAAAAAATTTGCAAGCTGGCCTCCAAAGCCAGTCGCCGACTGGGCATCCTCTGTCGTGAAAGTCCTTCCTCGGCTCACCTGAGCTCCTGACCACATACAAAGCTTTCATCCACAGCCTGATGGAGTACTGCTCTCCCCTCTGGGCTGGTGCTCCCGCCTCTCACCTTTCTTGGCTTCACGCTGTGGAAACCAAGGCATTTAGGATCATTGGTATCTCCCGTGATGAGGTTGAGTCTTTGCGTCTCTCACTCTCTCACCTCAGGCAGGTCATTTGTCTCTCTGTCTACTATCTCCTCTCTGGCCTCGCCCCCTACCCCCTGCTCTGTCTGAGATATGTCCCTCCATATTTCCGCAGGGCGCTCAAGGTCTGGTTCATGTGGAATGGAATGATAATTATGACGTCATGAATCACGTGGTCTGGTTGCCATGTTTGAAAAATTGAAAAACTTTGGACCTGGGTGTCTCCAAAACTTCATCAAGGAAAAAATTGAAACTTGGCACATGGTGAGTACCCCTCATGGAGAATAAGTGTGATTTTTTTTTTTAATGTCATAGGTGCCTTCGTTATGACGTCATAATTGCTCAAGTAGAATGCTACATCCGATCAGTATGAAAAATTTTGAGCGTCATCTCGGGATAAATTGATCCACAGAAAAAAAAGAATTGATGACGTCATCAGTCACGTGGTTTGGCATTCATTTTGGTTTTTTTTCAAAAACCTCCAAAAATCTTCAAAGTGGATGAACAGATCGAGGCAAAACTTTACATGTATGACCACCTTTCCATGAAGAACAAGTACTGCTCTCCCCTCTGGACTGGTGCTCCTGCTTCTCACCTTTCTCAGCTTCACGCTGTGGAAACCAAGGCTTTTAGGATCATTGGTCTCTCCCACGATGAACCTGAGTTTTTGAGTCTCTCACTCTCTCGCCGCAGGCAAGTCGGTTGTCTTTTTGTCTCCTACCATTTCTTCTCTGGCCTCACCCCCCCCCGGCTCTGTCTGAGATATGCCACCCCCCCCCCCATATTTTCGCAGGTCACTCAAGGTCCGCCAGCAACCCCCTTCTGGTGAAACTACCAAAAATAAAGAATCACTGCTCACCTTCACCCTTTCATTCCTTTTTTTTTTCTCCACCTGTGGAATCAACTTCCACACTCTCTTCAATCCCACTCTTCCCTCCAGGTTTTCAAAACAGCCGTTCATCACCATCTTAGATCACCCCCCACCCAAAACCACGATCTTTTCTACCCCCGTTAACTCTCCTCAATGTCACCTGTTTACAACTTTTGTGTTTTTGTTTCCTGAGGGTTTGCTTCTGCATCCATATTGTCCACACACTGCATCCTCCCCCAACTCCTCATTCTTCCTCACATCCCTTATCTTCGAAGTCCCTCTATTTTGTCCATTATCCCTGCTGCTGTGCGTTTCTCCCTCTCCTCCACACACACACACACACACACACACACACACACACACACACACGCACACACACACACACGCACACACACACACACACACACACACACACACACACACACACACACACACACACACACACACCCCTCACAAAAAAACATTTCTTAACATTGAAATATCTCTTCGGATATATCTGTCGATGATGGTATCGAATCACAGTGGTTTAGGGTGAGCGGTCCTTCTCGAAACGAAAACTCATCAACGATGAGGTCAGATGAGGACAGAAACTGAATGGGACAAGATCGAGTTGATATTCTTTAAATCATGAGCATCTAGAGTGAAGTTCTGCGAGGACAAATCATTGACGAGTGCATCTGAAAAAAAATCTCGGAAAGAACCAAGATAACGTGTCGTGGTGCTTTGTGTGGAGAGTCCACCTTCACCCTGGAATGAAAATGACAAATGATGGTCCAACAAATAATTGTGGCGTCTTGTTCTAAATTGTTGTCGCTGTTCATTTCATTTCAAAATGTAAAGATTTTGTGTTTCATGAAAGTGTTTATTGTTTGTACAGGGTTTCGTGTTTTTTTTTTTAAACATAAGAGAATATTAAATGAGCATTGTCATGGTATCGAAAAGAACATATCCTGAGATCAAGACATGATCTGACTTTGACCTGATGCATATTTAACATGGTGCATTGTAACTTAGCTTACTGATGTCTATTAGTACAGGATGGGACGGGGAGGAAGGGGTCCCGTGGTTCGGTTACCGCCCGGGGCCCAAGGCACCTTTCATCCATACCTGGATGGAGGTTATGTATTCACTCCTGTTTGTTACTTGGCGAAAATTTTTTTTTGCCAACTATGTTAGTCTGTAGCGTTTGTCTGTCTGTCTGTTTGACTGTTCATCACATGATGTTTGGCCACAGTTTTCAAGCAATCGTTCTGAATCTTTTTTGTGTGTGTGTAGTTGACCAGCCAAGGACAGCAACACTTAATTTTGGTGAAGATCTGAATCCGGATCCAGATCTGAGAATTTTTTAAGTGATTCTTCACCATTGAGAGATGGGGCTGAAAACGACATTGCATGATATCTCAAAACGTTGGGGACGGATTTGGATTCAACTTGGTGGAGATATTGGGTGTGCGGCAATGATGAATTGATTCGATTTTGGTGGAAGATCCGAATCCGGATCTCGATCCGAGAATTTTTCAAGTGATTCTTCACCATTGAGAGTTGGGGCCAGAAACGATATATAGTATGATATCTCAAAAAGTTGTGGATGAGTTGGTTAGGTGACAAGAACAAGCCGATTCGATTTTTTTTTTTGTTAAGGTCCGGATTCAGATCCGACCTACTGTATGAGTGGCATACAAAATGTAAACTGTTCAGCTCTGCGGAGGTATGTGATCTACCGATTGCCGTTCCGTTTCGCCACGTGTCACTGAAGAAGTGATTTTTCATCTCTCCGTTTGTTTGTGAGCAGGAGATCTCAAAATGTTATGGACGGATTCAGACGAAACTTCATAGATAGGTTGGGTGTGTGACAAGGCCGAATTGTTTCAATTTGGGGGAATGGGGAGAAACTGGGTTCTGATTTGGATCGGAGAATTTTAAAAATGATTCTTCACCATTGCGAGATGGGGCCAAAAACGATATACAACATGATATCTCAAAAAGTTGTGAACCAGTTATGACAAAATTTGGTGGATGAATCGGTTAGAATACAAGAACAAGCCGATTTAAATTTTGGTTCGGATCCGGATCCAGATCTGTCCTCTCCATGGGATACAAAACATAAACTGTTCAGCCTGGCAGAGGTAGGCGCTCCACCAAGTACAGTTCTAGTTCCTTGTGTATCGGTTTAGCAGGTAAACTACACGTACCAGTTTTCTCCCTCAAAATCCATTAATTTTCCAAAGTTTAATTGGACCAAGATCTTCTACTTCTACATTGCAAACATGAAGCGTCCCGATCCGTCAATGATGCAACTGAAGTTTTACATTGTTTTTTTTTTGTTTATTGTTCCACATTCCAAAAAAAAAAAAAAAACATGATTCATACAAATTTCATTCAAATTCCAAATAATGCAAAGCAATAAATTGAATCAAATACATTGTACAGTGAAATAAATAAAAGCGTCAAATGAGATAAATAAATACGACATGAATAATTAATCGGTGTAAAATATGACGAACCCAAATGAAAATCTGAGCTTGTAAAAGATTGGGATCCTACAAGGAGACGATTAGTCAGAACATAACAATAAGTTTGATGTAGACGTAAAGTACACACGCACTAAATGTGTTTCAGGTCATTGAATACATGAAGGACATTATATGAGAAGCCATGTGGTCTCCAAAGAGAGCACTTTAGTATAATGAACAGAATAATTTATCACTCTTCAGTACCACCTGTTCATAATGATCGGTTCAGAAGAAGATCTTTGAAAAGAATCTCAAAAAAGACAAAAATCGAATTCAAAGATGGCCACCAAGCCCTTGGACCAATCGTCCTCATTGGCCAAAATGCATTTGATCTCAAGTCTTGGAACAACCCGGTGATTTTAAAATCGATTCATGTGGTGGTCCCTGAGGAAAATGTGTCGCATTATATGGCTGAATATTAATAACGGATAATATAACCCCCCAGGAATCGTCGATTCACTTTTGGACTATGTTTGTTTGTCTGGATGGACAAGACCATCCACGGACTGTCTTCGTCCTATTGGTTGAACACCTTCCCCGACTCCAACCACAATTGTAACCTGAAATAAATCATTCGTCCGGCATTTTGTGAAGGCAACAGTACGCATAGGCATCAAGCTTCAGGCCTATGGTGTTAACCCATGGTCACTGTAATTATCCAAGCTATGAAACCACGGTGTACAGTATTATATATGTACATGAGCAGTAAGCATGTTTTTGCTTCATGTATGTACCCAGGATTATTTTATATTATTTTCGAGAGCAATTGAAGCAGCAGTCTCTTGCCAATACACTGCCCAAATAAAGGGATGAGCAATTTGTGTAATGAATGAAGGTTTTTGTCCATAATTTCCGTTTTCGGCCAAGTTTTCAGGGCTGAATAGTGAATCGTGTGAAAATACAGAAGGCTCGCCCATCATAAGAATTGGACATGTTTTTGCTTCGCGTATGTCATCCGGGTAACTGTACATTTAACCGTAGTAATATAATGACACCGCTTTAAATTACACTCGAGGACTTTTGATTTTCTGTACATTGGAAGACTGAACAATGCGTCGTCTATCATGAAACAAAGGTACGTTTGGATGACAACACCTGCAGAGAAAAGAAAATGGTCTTGGAGGTAGGTAATGCATGTCAAAAAGTACAAGGTATAATACACACATATATACATACATACACATATATATATATATATATATATATATATATATATATATATATATATATATATATATATATATAGATATATATATATATACATACATACACATATACTGTATAATGTATATATATACATACATATATTTGGAATTTTTAATAAAACACCTTCAACCTGACATTTTGACGGCCTTTTATGCAATACACGACAGCGGAATAAATGAAGATTTTTTTTTTCAGTAATTTGAGTTTATGCCGAGTTTTCAAGGCTGAATAGTGTGAAAATACAGAAGGGTAGTCCATCATCATTTTGACGGACTTTTCTGCAGGTAGAAAAATAATATTGTACTAATAAAACCCAAACAAAAAACAATGGGCTTCCAGGCATACGGATCTGGAATTCTAATGATAACTAGCATAACCCGTGCTCTGCGCGACATATTGGGGTGGGTGTGTTTGAGATAGGAACTGATGCAGAGTATCAGTAGTAATTTTACTTTGATGCAGTAAGTGGAATACGATGTTCAAAGTACTTCTTGATACACAATGTTTTGGGTTATAGCATTGTCATTGTGGAACCCTTGTTTTGTAGTTGGTATAATTTGCACCGTAATGTCCGAGAAACGACGTGATCATGAGAAGGCAACATATAGCTGACCGTGGCTGAACGCCGGCTGTGGAAGATATAACCCAACTTTATGAAAGGTTTGGCCTTGCACTTTGTTTATAGTCATGCAGTAGCTGACTCTTACTAGAAACTGTGTTCTTTCAAGAATGAATGGCAAGTTCACATCTGATGGGGTCAGTTTGATTCGTGGTATCAACACATAGTCACCTTTGTTTGCCCCAATTAGGATCTCAGTATCTAGAACATGGGTGTGGAGATTCCTAACAATCAGTCGTGTACCATTACATAACCCTCTTTTTATATCTCGGTTACGTAAGACCAAAGAACACAAAGCCAAATGCAGTACCCGTTTTTGGCACGATTTCACCGTTCCAGAACCATTTTATTTACTTTTTTTGTACCATGCACCTCATATGGTCTTTGAGATAATGTAAGCCGAATATCACGTTACTCGAGCGCAGAACAAAGTCGAAGATAGCGCGACATGAAACCACTAACTCGGAATTGTAATGATAATGAGAAGATAAGAGTACTTATATGGAATAATAAAAATAACAACCATCCAGGATTAGAAGCCTAATAATATGGGGATAATAATAACGACAGAGCTTGCGAGTAATACATACCTGTGTATAGCAAATGATATCACAATGAGCAGATCATTCAACGGCAGAACGAATCGTTTATTCTTTTAATCATAAATATTATGATCGTGTACACAACAGTACGCACGTGTTTGTATAGTCTAAATAACAGGGGGGGTTTGGGGTAAATGTTGACCCCTTGAGGACTTTTCCCATCATAGCGTGCACAAGTCAACGAGCAATTCGGCCTCTGTCCGTAAATTGATCTCCGTGGTCATTCCCGTGGCTTGCGATACCCTAAATTATATGAAACATCAAAAAGCATCCAAAGATATCCTATAAAGTACAATAACTTTTTTCTCTATCCATGTACTCCTTGGGGTCTTTATTATCTCGTTCACCCCTCTCCCCACAACCCCTTTTACCATGCGCAGAGAAAGATCACCGATTGGGTTCAGACCCCGCGGTTTATATGGGCAAGTACGAGCAGCTTGATGTAGGTTTTGATACATGGCTCCATTCTGCTCTGGAGGCTGAGCAATATCCGACATGCAGCATCCACCAGATGAACCTTACCTGAGGGTCACAGTCATGTACACACATTGAGAGTGACGAAACTAACTCATCAAACTTCATTTTGGGTTTTCCTCAAAGCACAAACACATGCACATCTCACAAAAGACTTAAAAACACCTTGTTAGAAAGGTGTTGTGAGTGAACGGGGTTAAAACCACCCGGTCGACCCGTGTCCAGAGATGTTTTACCGCTCAGCGTGCGGATAGGTGACGTTTTATCGATAGTCCCTTCGCTGCAGGTCGGTGCGTGGGACTCCGCTCGTCTTCTTCAGCTTCATCCGCCGGTTCTGAAACCAGATCTTGACCTGGCGGTCGGTGAGGCTCAGACTCCGACTGATCTCGAGGCGCCGCTCGCGGCTCAGGTACGTGTTGAAGAGGAACTCCTTCTCGAGCTCGAGCGTCTGTAGCTTGGTGTACGGACGGCGCTTCTTGCGGCCGGAGCTCGCACACAACCAGTTGGTGGACGGGTCCACAGGTGGTTCGGTGAAGCGGCAGACGGGACCTAATATGAGGATTAGGGTAGAGCGTAGAGGAAAGGAATCGCTGGATTTGAGAATAAAATTAAAACTTTCACTGTGAGAAAGAAAAACATGCACCGTTCATCTGTGCTGGACAATTGGATGCGAGTTACGGCAACGGGTAACAGTTACACCAGCTTGTACACCTGCTCGATACAGCACAGGCCCAAAAGGTTTGCAAAGTGTTATACAACTATCGCCAACATAGTACAGCCACAGGAAGAACCAGCAGTGGTGATTTAGTGGTTTTATGATGAAGATTGCCATGAACGGGTGTATACGGTCCCTACCTATTAAAACCTGTTCATCACACACATGACCTGGGTGGCATAAAGGACGCATGACCAGAACGTGTAGGACATAGTCCCAAAACGAAAGATGGACACCGTTGATGTAACGTCGTACGGACGGTTCATATAGTAACCTCTGCCAACGAATGTGCACGGATGTTATGTTTCCACTCCTGTTTGTCTGGATGTCTCAAAAGGTTGTGGCCGGATTTGGACGAAACTTGTTGGACAGGTTGGGTGTGTGACAAGGACGAATTGATTGGATTTTCGTGAACATCCGAATCTGGATCCGAGAATTTTAAAATTGATTCTTCACCTTTAAAAAAAAAAAAGAAAAAAGGATGACTTGGGGAGGTGACAAAAACAAGCCGATTCGATTTGGCTTCAGGTCCAGATGTACATCCGTGATGTCAGTGGGATACGAAACGTACCTGTTGAGCCTGGTGGAGGTATGCGCTTTACCCAGTGCCGTTGTAGTGTTGAATGCATTTGTCGTTCATTCGTGTGTAAATGCAGGTAACTTGCGATCACGGTAAAGGTGATTACGGCACCTTGCACGGCGTATAGTATGTAGTGTTTACCGTGGTGCTCCTTGACAGAAGGCTCTCCGCTTGTCACGTCCATCGGTGGAGGGTCCGAGGCCGGGATGGGCCCCCCAGGGACCTCGCCTTGTGGTCCTGCTGGAGACACACGCCCCGTCTCGACCTTTAGGCTCCTCGAGTCCGTCGACCCAGTCAAATGACCGAACCAGAGTCCGGCGGAGCCGCAGGAGGACGACCCACGGTCGGGGAGAGGTTGCGGGTGGAAGCGCTCGCTCTGCGCGGGATCAACAATGCTATCCGCCGTAAAGGAGTGCGGACGAAACTCTGCGGCTCCCGCACCGAGTCGCACTTCACAAAGAGGGAAGGCGGGAGGTTGCAAAAGGTGGAAGGCCATTGGTGACGTGATGGGAACTCTCGGGTACGTGCTCGATGGACTCGGCAAAGCTCGCCTTGGGGAGGTGCCCGGACAGTCCATGGAGTATCTCGTGGTCGAATCCGAAGGCGACGCTCAAAACGAGGTGTGTATTTTGGGCACCTCCTCGTGCACAGGTAGCGATCCGGCACCTGCGGTAGCCCACGTACGTTCGGCCATAAAGCACGTACTTTGCGCGACGATGCACACCTCAAAATGATGGGTGACGCTCTCGTGGATTGGCGAGATGGTCATTCGTCGGAGTTTGTCAAACATAAAATTATATCCTTATCACCATTGGCGATGTAACGCGTGTTTTACGGAAACAATTTAAAGCACGTACACGGGGTGTTGAGAATGTTCTACGAACGAGAAACTCGGGGTCATCCAACATCACGACAAATAAGAAGCGGATGAAGAAACGTATATACAAACATTGAATACGTCTAATAAATGCGGACACTCGGAGAGGGGTTATTAATGCACGGAATGGCCTCCCCGGAAAGGTCGTGACAGCCGAGGGGTGGATAAGTTGAAGACACGAGCTGGATGTATTACACATGGAGGGGTATGGACGGATTGGCTTGTGTACGTGGTCAGGAGCTTAAGTATGAGGATGGGTGATGACGCTGGAGTTTGGTGCAGTGCAAGCATGATGGGCCGAACGGCCTCCTCCTGCACCAAAGTTCCTTGTTTATCCTTGTTTGCTCCACTCACAAGGACATATACTGTACTCGCAGGTTTGCTGTGGTCAGTAGTATTCTTTGGGACGATCAACGTGGGACTGTTTGGTGTGTGCTCGATGATACCGTTCATGTCAATCATTGGCATGACTCGGTGCAATCAATGGTCGACCGACTATCCGAAACTACTCTGTATAATGAGTAATACTATCTGGTACGATGAGGAATAATAACAATTGGTACAATGAGTAATGGTATTCAGTCTGATGAGTAATAGTATTCTGTACGATGAGTAATACGACCTGGTTTGATGAGTAACAGTATTCTGTATGATGAGTTATAGTATTCAGTACGATGAGTAATAGTATTCTGAACGATGAGTAATAGTATTCTGAACGATGAGTAATAGTATTCAGTACGATGAGTAACAGTATTCCGTATGATGAGTAATAGTATTCTGTACGATGAGTTGTACTACCTGGTTTGATGAGTAATAGCATTGTGTACAATGAGTAATAGTATTCTGTATTATGAGTAATAGTATTCAGCATGATGAGTAATAGTATTCGGTGTGATGAGTAATGGTTTTCGGTACAATGAGTAACAGTATTCCGTATGATGAGTTGTACTACCTGGTTTGATGAGTAATAGCATTGTGTACAATGAATAATAGTATTCTGTATGATGAGTAATAGTATTCGGTCTGATGAGCAATAGTATTCAGCACGATGAGTAATAGTATTCGGTGTGATGAGTAATGGTTTTCGGTACAATGAGTAACAGTATTCCGTATGATGAGTAATAGTATTCGGTGTGATGAGTAATGGTTTTCGGTAGAATGAGTAACAGTATTCCGTATGATGAGTAATAGTATTCGGTGTGATGAGTAATACTTTTTGGTACAATGAGTAACAGTATTCTGTACGATGAGTCACAGTATTCTGTACAATGAGTAATAGTATTTGGTGGGATGAGTAACAGTATTCCGTGTGATGAGTTATAGTATTCAGTACGATGAGTAATAGTATTCTGAACGATGAGTAATAGTATTCAGTACGATGAGTAATAGTATTCTGAACGATGAGTAACAGTATTCCGTATGATGAGTAATAGTATTCTGTACGATGAGTTATACAACCTGGTTTGATGAGTCATAGCATTGTGTACAATGAGTAATAGTATTCTGTATTATGAGTAATAGTATTCGGTCCAATGAGCAATAATATTCAGCACAATGAGTAATAGTATTTGGTGTGATGAGTAATGGTTTTCAGTACAATGAGTAACAGTATTCCATATGATGAGTTATACTACCTGGTTTGATGAGTAATAGCATTGTGTACAATGAATAATAGTATTCTGTATGATGAGTAATAGTATTCCGTATGATGAGTTATACTAACTGGTTTGATGAGTAATAGCATTGTGTACATTGAATAATAGTATTCTGTATGATGAGTAATAGTATTCGGTCCAATGAGCAATAGTATTCAGCACGATGAGTAATGGTATTCGGTACAATGAGTAATAGCATTGTGTACATTGAATAATAGTATTCTGTATGATGAGTAATAGTATTCGGTCCAATGAGCAATAGTATTCAGCACGATGAGTAATGGTATTCGGTACAATGAGTAATAGTATTCCGTATGATGAGTAATAGTATTCGGTGTGATGAGTAATGGTTTTCGGTACAATGAGTAACAGTATTCCCTATGATGAGTTATACTATCTGGTTTGATGAGTAATAGTATTCCGTGTGATGAGTAATAGTATTCCGTGTGATGAGTAATGGTTTTCGGTACAATGAGTAATAGTATTCGGTGTGATGAGTAATACTTTTTGGTGTGATGAGTAATTTTCAGTATTCTGTACGATGAATAATAGTATTCAGTGTGATGAGTAATACTTTTTGGTACAATGAGTAATAGTATTCCGTATGATGAGTCATAGTATTCGGTGTGATGAGTAATGGTTTTCGGTACAATGAGTAACAGTATTCCGTATGATGAGTTATACTACCTGGTTTGATGAGTAATAGTATTCCGTATGATGAGTAATAGTATTCTGTACGATGAGTTGTACTACCTGGTTTGATGAGTAATAGCATTGTGTACAATGAATAATAGTATTCGGTCCGATGAGCAATAGTATTCAGTACGATGAGTAATTGTATTTATTACGATGAGTAATAGTATTCGGTGTGATGAGTCATGGTTTTCGGTACAATGAGTAATAGTATTCCGTATGATGAGTAATAGTATTCAATTCCATGAGTAATTGTTTTCGGTACGATGAGTAAAACTATCTAGCAAAATGAGTAATACTATTGTGTTATGATGAGTAATACTGTCTGGTATGATGAGTAATTGTTTTCGGTACGATGAGTAATACAGTACTATCTTGTACGATGAGTAATATTATTCGGTATTATGAGTAATATTATTCGGTTCGGTTGAAAAGTGATTCTCCTTTTCCCGCAGAGGTGTTGTACATTCCGTGATAATGACGTCATCACGTCATGCACACGTTTCCTTTTATTCTCTGCACAAACAAACAAGAGAAGAACCCTGCAGGTGCACGAATCCATGCAACGGTGTTTCCTTCATTACATCACGACAGATGGATGGAAATCGCTCGGAGTTTGACCGGGTTACCTTGACGTACGTACACGTAACTACAGAGGATTACCTTCACGATGGACAATAACTACCAAGCTAACCAGAACCAGCCGTCATTCTAGTGTTGGTCCAACAAATATGGCAATCAACGTGGCAGACTCCATGTTGATTCGGTAAATAAAGTTAACGATTAAACGTTGCGAACGCCGATCATTTCCCACGTTTAACACAAAATCGCAAATAAATATCGTTTTCCGATCGTCGTGTGACGTGCAGGACTTTAATACGTAGAAATACCCAGATAAACGGTACAATCGAACTATAATCCATTCCATGTTTAAAGACTCGAATCGGTTTTTTATTTTTATTTTTGACGTTAAAGTGAATTATGATAAATCATGTCAGCACAACGTAAAGGTAAACGATTTATACACACCTGATAAGGTAAATTTATATTTATTATTTATTTCAACTTTATCATTGGCCGAAATTGTTGGGGCTCTGCGATTGAGGCCGATATACTGTGACTCACAAGAGTGTTCAGTGACACGCGGAGGTTTTTGATTGTTTAACGGTTTTTTTTTTTTCCTCTTTAAATACGTTTACGTGTCGAGCTACGTCAAGGTAACCTGGTAAAACTTCCGGACGATTTCCATCTACCTGTCGTGATGTAATTAAGGAAACGCCGTGGCATGGATTCGTGCACCTTGCAGGGTTCTTCTCTTGTTTGCTTGTACAGGTTATTAAAAGGAAACGCGTGCAAAACGTGATGACGTCATTCTGGTTTATCCACACGGAATGTGACGGCACGTTTGGAGGAAATGGATAATCACTTTCACCGTCACCCTCAGTAGTGCGATAGAAACGAATCAAACCAACAAGACCATCGTTGATTGTACCGGTTAGTATCATATATCGTACCAGCTGGTATCACTCATCATAACGAATTGTATTACCAGTCATACCGAATACTATTACTCATCACGTAGAATAGTGTTACTCATAGTACCGAATAGTGTTACTCTTAGTACCGAATACTATTACTCATCATGCAGAATAGTATTACTCGTAGTACCGAAAAGTATTACTCATCGTACAAAATAGTATTACTCATCGTACAAAATAGTATTACCCATTGTGCAGAATAAGATTACTCATCATGCAGAATAAGATTACTCATCATGCAGAATAAGATTACTCATCGTACAGAATAGGATTACTCATTATACCATATAGTATTACTCATTGTACAGAACAGGATTACTCATCATGCAGAATAGTATTACTCATTATACCAGATAGTATTACTCATCGTACAGAATAGGATTACTCATTATACCAAATAGTATTACTCATTGTACAGACTAGGATTACTCATCATGCAGAATAAGAATACTCATCATGCAGAATAGTATTACCCATCATGCAGAATAGTATTACTCATTGTACAAAATAGTATTACTCATTATACCAAATAGTATTACTCATTGTACAGAATAGTATTACTCATTATACCAAATAGTATTACTCATCATGCAGAATAGTATTACTCATTGTACAGACTAGGATTACTCATCATGCAGAATAGGATTACTCATCATGCAGAATAGTATTACTCATTATACCAAATAGTATTACTCATTGTACAGACTAGGATTACTCATCATGCCGAATAGTATTACTCATCATGCAGAATAGGATTACTCATCATACAGAATAGCATTACTCATTATACCAAATAGTATTACTCATTGTACAGAATAGGATTACTCATCATGCCGAATAGTATTACTCATCATGCAGAATAGGATTACTCATCATGCAGAATAGTATTACTCATTATACCAAATAGTATTACTCATTGTACAGACTAGGATTACTCATCATGCCGAATAGTATTACTCATTATACCAAATAGTATTACTCATTGTACAGACTAGGATTACTCATCATGCCGAATAGTATTACTCATCATGCAGAATAGGATTACTCATCGTACAGAATAGCATTACTCATTATACCAAATAGTATTACTCATTGTACAGAATAGGATTACTCATCATGCCGAATAGGATTACTCATCATGCAGAATAGTATTACTCATTATACCAAATAGTATTACTCATTGTACAGACTAGGATTACTCATCATGCCGAATAGTATTACTCATTATACCAAATAGTATTACTCATTGTACAGACTAGGATTACTCATCATGCCGAATAGTATTACTCATCATGGAGAATAGGATTACTCATCGTACAAAATAGCATTACTCATTATACCAAATAGTATTACTCATTGTACAGAATAGGATTACTCATTGTACAGAATAGTATTACTCATTGTACCGAATAGTATTACTCATTGTACCGAATAGTATTACTCATTGTACAGAATAGTATTACTCATTGTACAGAATAGTATTAGTCATTGTCCAGAAAAATATGACTCATCGTACAGAATAGTTTTACTCAAAGCACCAAATAGTATTACTCATCCTATCAAATAGCATTACTCTCTGCACAGAATAGGAATACTCATTGAAAAGAATAGTATTACCCATCGTACAGAATAGTATTACTCATTATACCAAATAGTATTACTCATCTTATCGAATAGCATTACTCTCTGTACAGAATAGGAATACTCATTGAAAAGAATAGTATTACCCATCGTACAGAAAAGTTTTACTCATTGTACTGAATAGTATTACTCATTGCATCGAATAGTATTTCACATCGTACCAAATTGTATTTCTCAATTTGCAGAATAGTTTTACTCATTGTACTGAATAGTATAACTCATTGTTCAGACTTCCGATTGAGGGCTTGGTGCACGAGGACGACTGGGTGGCGAGCTCTCCTTCCAGTCCCTCTAAAGCTAAGTTTCCAGTCCTAAAGTGTTTTGTGTATTTTGTTATCGAGATTTGTGTCAGGGTCTGTGGAATGGTACTTGTTTTTTTCGTGTTGTGTTCATAACAGTTTTAGCAGGTAGTTTCGTTATTTTATTGAAAGAAGTAGGACGAGGCCTCGTGATAAGTTTAGCATGAAGTCAGTTTGGGCCTTGGGAGTATGGGGGTGAAGAAGGTTTTAAATATAGAGGGAAGGAGAAAGGATGAGGAGTACGTAAAATGTCACAGTTGCTCAATGTGGGCCATGTCAACAATGGGGAAGCAGAGGGTTCTTATTGTTGTTGGAAGTGTGAGGAAATCGTCCACTTGAATAAGGTAGTTACTGGGTTGAAGGAACGCATCAATAATTTCCAGCAAGTAGCAGAATGTGAGAAATTTGTAGATAATAGTTGGTTACGGTTGTGGAGTGAGGTTGTTGAGGATATTGGAAGTGGTGAATGTGCAACGGGGGAGGGCAGTGGTGGAGATGCAGAGGGTGTGGGCAGTGGTGGAGGTGGTGCGGGCAGTGATGGAGGTGCAGCGGGTGCGGGCAGTGATGGGGGTGCAGCAGGTGCGGGCAGTGGGGGTGCAGCGGGTGCGGGCAGTGGTGGAGATGCAGTGGGAGCATGCAGTGGTGGAACAGTGAGTGCAGTTAGTGGTGTCGGTGCAGCAATAGACATTGGTAAAAATAAGGAATGGGAGACAGTTTTTGTGGGTGATGAGATTATAAAATATGTAGATTCTTCATTCTGCAGGAAGGAAGGTTTTACATTTATGAAGCAGTGGGAATCATTTAAGGGACAAAGGGAGTGTTTCCAGAATGATGGTCGTTTATTAAATAGAAAGGGAGCAGTAAGGTTTGCAGTGGGAATTGAGGAAGGAATTCAGGCTTTTTTAGGTCAGTGGAGGGTGGGGAAGGTATTAAGGAAGGAACGGATGCAGTAATTGGGATGAGTAAGGACAGGCAGGAAAATCAAATTTCAGGAAGGGAAAAGTTAAACATATTCCATACCAATGCCACAAATTTAAATAATAAGATGGAAGAGCTTAAGGCCAAAGTAGATAGCGAGGAGTATGATGTAGTTGCAGTGAGTGAGACATGGTTTAAGGAGGAGAGTAACTGGAGGACAGGATTAGAAGGCTACACGGTGTATTGGTGTGATAGGAAGAAGAGAATAGGAGGAGGAGTAGCAATCTGGGTAAAGGACAGCATTGTATCAAGAAAAAGGGGTATTTAATAACGAAGGAATAAATGTTGAGGATTCTGTGTGGGTAGAGATTAGAGATTGTAAAAACAGTAAGATAATGGTAAGATGCTTTTATAGGGCTCCAGGTGGGAAGGAAGAGGAGGAAGGAGGAGTAAATGAAGAATTCAAAAGGGCATGTGGTAAGGGAAGAGTATTGATTATGGGGGATTTTAACTTGCCAGGGATAGATTGGGTCCAGGAACAGGGAAAAGGCAGAGTGGATGAGGATTTCCTAGTTTTATTCCAAGATTAATTTTTAACCCAGTTTGTAGATAAGCCCACGAGTGTGAGTGCAGTGTTAGACCTCCTTTTAAGTAATGACCCCAATATGATGGAGGAGATGGAGGTAGGAGAGCATTTCGGATCAAGTGACCATAACATTGTGTGTGCAAAGATTCTGTTGAGGGTTAGAGTTCAGGATAGTAGGGTAAGGCTTTTGGATTTCAGGAAGGCAAACCTTGAGGGTATGAGGAGAGAGTTGTGTGATGTGGATTGGGAGACTCCAGCATCAGAAAAATGGGAAATCTTCAAGGACCAAATTTGTAGAGTGCAGAGTAAGTACATTCCAATGAGGTGTAAAACTAGAAGCATAAAGAGACCAGGGTGGTTGAGTAGTGAGATAAGGAATACTATAAAGGAGAATCAGAAGGTATTTATTCGGTTTAAAATAACAGGACTGGAGTTGGATTTATATCACTATCGAAGTAAACAGAGGCAAGTGAAGAAAATAACTCGACAAGCCAAAAGAGAGTATGAGAAGGACGTGGCTAAGAATATTAAACATAATAACAAGGCTTTCTTTAACTAAATCAGGGGAAAAGAACAGGTTCGGACCAGTGTGGGCCCATTGACGAATCGCCCCGGGAGAGTAGTTAATGATAAGAGTGAGATGGCAGGCTTATTAAACGGGTATTTTTCTTCAACTTTTACACAAGAACAGGCAGGAGAATTGCCAATAGCTGAGAGTATTTATCGAGGAGGTGAGGAAGGGCTTTTACAGAAGATCCAGGTTGGAGTGGAGGAAGTAAAGGAACAGCTCGGTAATCTAAGAGAAGATAAGGCTTCTGGTCCAGATAATATGCAACCTAGAGTATTGATGGAGGTGACTGAGCAGGTAAGCGAGATGTTAACGGATATTTTCAATTGCTCACTGGAGTCAGGACAGGTACCGGATTGGAGAGAAGCAAACATAACACCGTTATTTAAGAAAGGATCCAGAGAAGAATTGGGAAATTATAGACCTGTTCGTTTGACTTCAGTTGTGGGGAAGGTGTTGAAGACATTAATTAAAGACCACATGAGGAACCATTTAAACAAATGCAGACGAATTTAAGGTAGTCAGCATGGGTTTACCAAAGGTAGTTCTTGTCCAATCAATCTTTTAGAGTTCTATGAAGCACTGTCTGATTGGGTGGATGAGGGAATGTCAGTGGACATAGTATATTTAAGCTGTTTAACTTTAAGAAGGTATTTGAGATGGTATCACATCGGAGGTTGTTAGCCAAAGTGGGAGCTTTTGGAGGGGCTGGTCAGGTAGCTAATTGGATTGCAAACAGGCTTAGTGATAGGAAGGAAAGAGTGGCTGTGAGTGGGAGGATGTAAGTAGCGGGGTACCTCAGGGATCAGTACTCGGACCATTGCTATTCATTATTTACATCAACGATTTGGATAATGGGGTGAAGAGTAAGCTTTCCAAATTTGCAGATGACACAAAGCTTGGAGGTGATGTGGATCACAGAGGGGGTGGTGATCAGATACAAGAAAGTATTGATACTTGTATGGATTGGGTAAAAGATTGGCAGATGGAGTTTAACCTGAGCAAGTGTGAGGTGTTGGGGATGGGAAAGAACAATGAAAATGGAGATTACAGGATGTAAGGGGTAATTTTAGATCATGTCATACAGGAGAAGGATCTGGGGGTGGTAATGGATATGGGTGCAACACAGGGCCTGGCAGCAGTAGGTAAAGCAAATAGGGTTGTAGGCTGCACAAGGAGGGGGATCAATTACAAATCAAAAGAGGTGGTGTTAACATTGTGCAGGAATTTAATGAGGGCCACATCTAGAATGTTGTGTACAGTTTTGGTCAACACAGTTCCGGAAGGACATAGATGCCATCCAGAAGGTTCAGCGTAGGGCTACGAGATTAATTCCGGGCCTAGCGAGACTCAGATATGAGGAGCGGCTGAAGGAGACAGGGCTTTATTCACCAGAAAGGAGGCGGTTACAAGGAGATGTGATAGAGATTTTTAAGATAATGAAAGGTATCGATAAAATAAGTGAAGATTAATTATTCAACAGAGTAGACAGTGATGGGACCAGGGGCCATAGCCTGAGAGTAAAGAAGAGGAGAGTTAAGACGGTAGTAAGGTAGGGGACTTTTACTCAGAGAGTAGTTAATGCATGGAATGATCTCCTTGGAAAGGTAGTGGCAGCAAAAAAAAAACGTAGATTTGTTTAAATTAGAATTATATAGGTACCTGGAAGTTGTGGAAATAGAGGGGTATGGGGATGTTGATTAGACTTTTAGGTAGTCTGAGCATTGATTGGTGATTGTGTATGCAGTGCTGTTGGTGGGGGTCTTATCAAAGGGGGTTGTGTGGTTGATGTGTGTTTTTAACCAAGCCCATGCCCCCTCCTCGAGTAGTCCGGGCACCCTGTGCTGAAAAAGGTGGTGACCTGAAACAAGTTGCAATAGTTTTCAAACCTGTTTGTGATGATTCCTAATGTACCTGGGACTATCCTATTAAAAATCTACCAAAATCTATTCAGTGGAACATTTTATTTTTGAGAAAACTTACCCCGACCTTTAAAATTCAAAAATTTGAATGTCGAAAATGAAAAATAACAAAAATGTGTTTCAGTCTTATAAACAATAGTTTTAATATACGACAGGAGCATCAGATATTTGCACTGGAAGTTAAAAACACTATATAAACCTCTATAAATACTTGATATGGGTCAGAATGATTCCACATTCGTAAAATTGGCGGTGACCGGGCTCCGCGGGCGGCTGGCCATAGTACGTACTGGTAACAACATTTCACATATTGAAGTCTCGCGTTTATAAAATTTACGTAACTTTAAATAGTACATTATATAACATAGTATTACACATCAAGTACATCTGTATACCCCAGGGTTAAACAATCACAATTGAAGCTGAATCTGTTGTGAAACATCTGGAGGCCACGGTCATCTTAAACTCAAATTACCGCTCTGTTGGGTCTTCCTCCGAGTCTGTGTCAGCTGACAGTGAAATGTTTGCACACACCCTACGGCACGTTCAGATGATGACGGAAGAGGTACGTTCAATGCAGTTGATGTCACCAGTGTATTCAGTGCAGCATCAACAAGCAAGTGACCTCGAACTGCACGGCTGACTGCCTTTCCTGAGAACATATGTACCACTGTGTTGTCAGCATACACTACTTCCAACAGCTCCTGAAGGCCTGATCCACTCATCAGGTGGCCAATGGATCCCAGGAAGCTCATTTTTGTATGTAACCCTTCCAAACGAACGACAGTTGGTTGCAATTCAGGAAGATTCTCTACCATTATGTGTGCCTTCCACCATAACGGTTGATCAAATGTCACCACTGGGTATGCTTGGTACTGACTTGCATGGGAAGATATGAATTTTAATGAAGAATAAATGCAGGTGAGATCGTTTGGATCCAAATCAATCATGGGGAGAAACATGACCGATGACACACCAGGATGTTCTCCTTTGTGGATGAGCTGCATGAACCCAGACCACGGGGTCTTGGGACTTTCAGCAGCAACGATGACTTCCAAAGTAGATCTACATCTGCACATGGTTCTTTTGCATTTGGGTTTGTTATTGGCTGGTAGAGGAGAGACTGGAGGTTATCTCTTTCTGAGAATAAGTGCTGAACATTTATCCGTCCAACAGAAGCAATATCACCAGATGTGACTTTCACTCTTGGAATGGTTCTTGATGATTTTGTCCCGGGTGTCACCATAGCAATAATTCCCATACCGTGGAACGTACCCTTGCCGTCAATACTTCTCACATTGTGGTCAACATTGTCAGCAGAATATTGTATAAAATTGTTTGCAATGAAGTTTTGAATCTCTGTGCCATGTGCAACTGAAGAACTTCTTTCGTACTTCTTCACTTCACTGTAAGAGCAGGAAAACCCATGGTGATATCAAGAATCCACCAAAAATTTTGATTGGAAGTGGTTGTGCATTTGAACACCCAAACCAATTTATAATGGTGCCAGAAGGATACGAGGCCGCGTTGCCTGCATGATCGCTTGTCCTAGTGAAGCAAATTTGGTGCTTCGATCTTTTCCACAGAATATTGTGTTTACAACTGCTGCAAGGATGGTGGCACGAACTCCAGTGCTGTTTCTGTTGATATTTCGGTGGCAGTGGGATAGGTGTTCCTGGTCTGATCAAGTTCTTTTATGTCTTGTTTTATTAACTTAGCTTCTGCTTCAATTATGTGGGTCTTCTCATCCTTTTTTGTCTTGCATCGTTTGTTGATGAAAATTATGGAGGATGTTGGAAGCGGTGGTGTGAAATGTTACTACATTTTGTTTGCCATTGATCTCTGTGATGGTTATTCTGTCACTGAAATGTTTTTTTTAGTTCAGATTTCATATGTGGAAAGCTGTACGGCTCTATGTCAGTATCTTGGAGATATTCCTTCATCTTGCTTATCAAATCGTTGATGGTCACCTGCTCGTCATCATTGTTTTCAAGATACTCTACTACTGCTTGAAAAGCTTCGGATTTTTTTGAGTCCTTGGGTCTGCCACTTCCACTGATTTTCTTGCATTTTACAGCTCTCTGCTCTATGGCTTGCTGGAAAAACGATTGGCACTTGTTTCCCTGTTCTAAAGTTAACACTACAAATGTTGTGATATTCTGCATCTGCAGCAGGCAGGTCTTGAACAAAAAGCCCCCTACCTCTTACAATGTCAGCCCATTCTCCCTTGAACTCATCACATGCCTTCAGGATTTTGTTCTGGAAATCCATTGTTATAACAGGAATAAGTTTATGTTCTGATTTCTTGCCTTTGTATACATCTGGACAACCACACAATACACAATCCTTGTCATAACTGAATGTAGTTTCTTTCGATCTAAGTGTGTGCTGAAGATGATGATCCTGTTCACCAGAAAGTTTACGTTTGTTGTGATACAGGATTGATCTAGGGTTGGTATAGTCACTTCTGCACTTCACATGGACAGACTGGCCAGCTGCGACTGTTATATCTTTGCCTCTGGCTTCGCTGGCTTTCAGGATACCATCGCATCCCTTTTGTGTTAATGTAACAGTTCGCTCTCCACCTGACACTGTTTTTTTCGCAAATTACACAGTCATCCATCTTGATGTTTCACTTCAGACTTTCTGCAAAAAAAAAAAATCATCAATAAATCATTCCTAAACCGATCTTGCAGAGCTACACATTTTTAAGAATCATGGTCATGGATATTTGTATGTAGATCATATTATAACATAAATAGGAGTACATTGGCCTATTTTGTGCTTTACATGACAACAATACAAGTACATCGGTATCGAGGTAAAAATCGATCCGCGTTTTTGGCCTGGACAGGGTTTGCACTCCACTGAACTCTTGTTGTTTGTATAAACTGGACTAATAGTGACATTTAATATGACTATATGATTAATCCATAACATTTATAACGCATTTATAACGCATTTGGATGTATTTCTGTTATTTTGTATTTTCACCCGATACAATTTCTGGAATTTAAGGGGGTACGGCTAAACTGTCTCCCTAAAAATATTGTTGCGGATTTCGCGCCCGCCGGCGTGCGACGGCCACGTAACTCGAATCGCGGCACGTCGCCCACCGGACGGACAATCCAGTCGTGACCCTCTCGGACTAACGCCGGGAACCAGTCACGGGTGGACCTTTCGGTCTCACCGCGATCGAGCCAATCAGCCCCCGCGTGGGATAGGGTTGCTCGCCAAATTCGAACTACCTAAGTACCCACGCGGAGGGTAGACCGGGCGATCGCACCTCGCCGCAGGTCGACTTCGGACACGGGCCATAGCGACCCGTTCCGTACTATCAGAATAACCGGGCGGTGTTATCGTCGACCTCGACGGTTCGATTAATTATCGGGCGTATTCAGCCCACTACCAACCCTTTACGTGAAGCAAGATGGGGATTCAAAGAAAGAAATGACGAAGCGAGCGGGAGAACAGTTCAACAATAAAGCACATTTATTCTCGGCACACGGGAAGCACACAAATACAATTCCACCAAATGCACACAAAAAGAAAACACAATTCCATTTACACAAAAAGCAAACATAAAAGTGAAAACACAGTGCAGAGCTAATACCGACTACCGAGCACACGGCAACACTTATACAATTCTACTTCACAGACGGGCGCCCGACAACACATACCCAAAACCAAGGAAAAGAAATACCCTCAAGAATGAGGTAGGCCTGGGGCGAGACCTGGTCGGGCCTACCCGTCTGGTGATGAGACGCGGAGCGCGCGATGGCCCCGCAACCCGCGGGCCTCGTGGACAGTGCCTGGCTGGGGGGTGGGAACGGGGCCCCCTTGGTCGCACTATCTCAGCGCGGGGGGAAACAGGAGGGGGTTGCTGATGCTCGGGGGTATAGAGGATCTTTATTATATGCGACGGCGTCTCCACCTCGGCCAGGTCGCGCTGTCGGCCTCCCTCGGGCGCGCAGCTCCTTGCACGCGACGCGAGCACCCCTCGTCCGCCCTCGCCGCCTCTCCACAGCTGCGTCCCCTCCGTTCCGGCTCCAACGCACACGGCCGAGCAGCTCCACCGCCCGCGAAGTCTTGACTCTCTGTTCCGACTCCCTCTCGTTCTCTTTGCGACCCTCTTCGTTCTGCTGACTCCTTCTCGTTCCCGTTCTGCTGACTCTCTTCTGACTCCTTTGCGACTCCCTTCTTCCTCGTTCCTACTTTTACGACTCCTTTGACTGTGAACACCGTCCTTTTATCCCCCCGTAACTTCGCCTTTGACCCCCTCCCTTTGACCTTTCACCTCGCTCCCCATTGGCCCGAGAAAAAGTGGGCGTGAAGGCTTTTGATCCACAAATTTGCATATATCGATCGCCCTGGGGGCGGGGGCCAAGTCGCCCCTCGCTCACCGATTGGACGGCAAAAAGTGGGCGTGTGTCGTTTTGGATCCGTTTTGAAGCACAAAATCCGTGATTTTGTACACGCTGTTCAACGTGCGCCCTACACGAGTCAGCATGGGGTGCCCATGAGTGGCGCGAGATGACGGTGATGCGATGGTGGCGAGTTGTGACGGTAAAAGGTCGTGGCGGTTGTGGTGAAGCGGCGTTGTGGTTGGTGGTTGTTGTTGTGGTTGTGATCATGGCGGTTGGTCCAAAATAAAGATAGTAAAAAAAACGGCTATCCTGAAGAGTCGCAGCTACGCACATAAATGACATGTATTCCCACTAGACAGGGGTTCGGGCCTAACTACACATGTACTTACCGAGATACCTCACCTAAGGGACCTGAATGGTGGTTTGCGAATCTGGTAACCACAACACTACCCCCCCTTCCCTTTTACAGACTCGTCCCGAGTCGTCAAATTTTCGTGTGCCATCATGTGTAGTTTTCCCCTAGTACACTTTACCTACGGATCCCTGAGTGCGACATTCATGGTATTCGTGTCCCCAAAATAAATAACCTAAGGGCTGCGTAACTATCTAAACAAACTCACTCACACGGACGACTTAAATAAAATTGCCGGCGCTAGGACAGACATGCCGGGGGGCGCACTCATATTTACAGTACATCTTACCTTAACTTACAAATTTTACACTAAACCATGGCCCAGGATCATTGACTCTGCAAAAAGAAAGCAGTTAGCTGGGAGCCAGGCTGCCCGCATGCAGTCTCTGGCTCAAACAATGCAGGTGACAGGGAACGTGGCTGGCTGCTCACACGCAGTCCAAGGCCTTCCCTTTTGAACTGAACTCGGTGAACCACAACGGTGCTTGGGCTGCACAACGCAGTCTCCGTGCCAGCTCAAGTGGCACACGCAATGAGCACAACGAATGGATGCATGAACGGTTTGAACTGAATGCAGTGAGCCACAACGGTGCATGGGCTGCACAAACGCAGTCTCCGTGCCAGCTCAAGTGGCACACGCAATGAGCACAACGAATGGATGCATGGACACAAACACGGTGCACGGACGCCACTGCAGGCCCGTGTTGTAGCTGCCAACAGGGCAGTTCTCGCAGCTTGCAAACTGTTGCTTTCAGATCCTGGCGCACATGGAAATGAACAGGGGGGGGGGGCAAAAATTGAACGGGGCTGGTGAACATGGGCAGTGGGCATGGCATGGCAAAGGCAGCAGGCAAACACAGCCCGCAGAATAAGGGGCTGCAGGCAAACACAGCCGGCAGACAAACTGGCCGGCACAGGCCTCGAAGAAAAACAGCCAGCAGCTGAACTGGCCGGCACAGGCCTTGCAGCACACAGCTGCCGATGATCCAGCCGGCACAGGCCTCGCAGCAAAACAACAGCTGCCGATGAAGTTGGCCGGCACAGGCCTTGAAGAAAAACAGCCAGCCGGCAGATGAAGTGGGCCGGCACAGGCCTTGCAGCAACACAGCCAGCAGATGAAGCTGGCCAGCTTTTGCCGTTCAGTGGAGGTTGGTGGAGGGAGTGCGGTGGTGCTGGCCACTTGGAAGGCGGGCTCGGACCTACCTTCCTGTCTCCCTCCCACCTATCGCCTTTGCCTGTCACTGTACATACCCACTCCCTTAATTTGTCAAACCCCAATTTAGCCCCAACTTATTTTTTTTGTTGTTTTTATTTTTACTTACCCACTATAAATCGTCCCCTAACCCCTTTATCGTCCTTGTTCGGCTAACCTATCCTGTCACCTAGCCTACTCCCAACCCCTACGTTCCCTTCCCGGAGGGGAGCAAGGGAGAGCTAACGTCTGTGTCGAGGCCCAACTCAAGCCTCAGAATGGCCTCCCCAGAGTTCGGCGATCTTAACACCAAGTGGGTCCAGCGGCCCACAACGACAGCGAGGGGATGGATGGTGCGGAGGGGTACATCTCCTAATCTACCCTAACCATTAACTCTTAAACTACCCCGGGGCTTTCAACAAGCGCCTCTCGCTTAAACTATTGGTTCCTAACAACCCAGATTCCCGTCGCCTGTGTTGGTGTCCTCACAATTTCGGGCCTCGCCCCCAATTTTCTCTCCGTGCCCTCACACGGTCTCCTGGCTGGGACACGTGGCTCCCTTTGGCAGGCACGACCCTCTGCCGAATCTCCCGCTATGGCACCCCCGGGCACTACACTGCCTCCGAGCCTACCAGCTCCTAACACCGAGGAGTGCCCCCCATGGCACCTCCCTGAAACGCACACGTGGCAGGCCGGCCTCCCGGGCCTTTCGAGGTCACCCGTGCCCACAACACTGCCCACGCGGCTAATGGCGCCCCGGGCCCCCGCACCAAGCAGGCGCACCCGTGCCCACTACTCTATCCCGGCCCCCATGGGCCCGCCCTACCGCGGCCGACTAGCCTGGTGCCGGGGTACCCACTCAGCGATACTCACCTTTCGCAGCCACGCTCCCAAGCCCGTCAACAGGGCTCCTGCACCCCTCAAATGGGTCTCGAGCCTACTTTCCCCACCAACAACAAAACGACCTCCATTTTTCAATTTGACTAACCCAGCTAACTCACTTTACTCTGACCCCGGGGTCCCTTGGGCGGGAGTCCTCCTCCCCCCAATCACTCATCGCACCATGCATTCCCCATTCACTCCTCACTCACAGACCCGCTGGCCTCACTCACTCAACAAGTACTCACCTCACAACTCACCAACTCTTCAACACACACACCACTGAACTCTGCCATCCTTCTAACTACCTCCCCTAACTAACTCGTGCTCCCACGTCGTCCCTTAAACTATAGCACGTTCCTTTTAACACTACGTAGCTAAACTACGTCCCCTCTACACATTCACCAGTCTGTCCATGTCTCCTAATCTCTTTAATCAATTTCCCCACCTAAATCTGGCTACAATCCCTCTAACTAATCCATTCCACGGACTCCATGAGGACTTACCCCTGCCCCATGAAGTCGGTCTAGCTAAGCTAACCCTTCCCCCTAACTAGTTTCCCTCCTGTGCCCAGGTAAGGGGGTCTTTCACCCCTTGCCCAGGAATCCTGTACACCCGAAAGTGAGGCTTGCTGTTTTCCCTTTTTTTTTTCTCTTTACATGCGCAGCACCTGCGCGGCAACTCAGAGCTCGCGCACTTTACACCTGCCAGTGACGTCATGCAGCTGCACGTGTTCCTCGTCCCTCCTTGGACGGGACCATCCGGCAGAGATACCCCTCCTGCCGGATTCCAACCCCACGTGCAGCCATGGCGTCACCGTGCGCATAAAAAAAAAAAACACAAGCCACACGTCTCGAGGGGTTCCCCACGCGAACACATGTGCTTTGCCCGTTGGAGCTTCACACACACGATCGCGTGGAGAACCCGTCCGGTCCAAATCCGTTTACCTGCCTAAACTTTGTCCGTCCGCGGGATCGGCAAATCCACCGCGTGCGTTTCCGGACCGGGACTTCACTCTCGCAAGCGAGCACGTGGTGGTCTCGTGCGTTGCACAGCACGAACCGCGTGCTCACTGCTGGGTGAACCCGGCACGGTCCTCGAAACAACTACAGCCGCTACTCGGCTTTCTTTCTTCTCATGTCGCCTTCGTCGTCGCCATTCAACAGCACGCACACCTGCGTGTTACGACACACACAGTCCACTCAATCACATTCACACGGGGAGACGCGGCTGCGTGCTCCCGCATGTAACCGACATCTCCCTCTCACCGCTCTCTCACACACACGGTCTCCCTTGCACACAGCGACCTTGCACACGGCCGTTCACTCACGCGTGCCTCACTACTCACACAAACCATACTACTCACACATGGTGCTCCATTCACTCGCGCGGGGGAACTCACCCGCGGTGCCTCACCCACACACGCGAGGGCACTCAACCGCTGTGCCTCATCCACACACCGTGCCTCATCCACACACGGTTCCTCACCCACACACGCGGGGGCACTAACCCGCGGTGCCTCATCCACACTGGCCGTTTCACTCACACACACGGCCTCTTCCACACACGGTGCCTCATCCACACACGGCGTGCTGGGAAGCACGTACTCTGGCACCATCGCCACCACACCACTCACACACGGGGTCGCTTCCACACACGGGGACGCACTCACACCTTGCACCACACACACAGGGACAACCATACTGGGGATTCGTGTTCCCACAAGGGTCTCCGGGGCCTCTATACCCCCCAAGCTCTCCGTGCACCCGTCCACAGCACTCGTCCCCTCAACCTCGCAAAACACGACCGAACTCACCTGGTCGTGACTCGCCTCAAGGGGGCATACTCCCTCCCCTCGTTCCTGGAGGAGGCCATCCCGCTGCTCGCACCGGGTCCCCGCACGCTCCGCGAGCTCACCCCCATTGTCCTCCACTACCTCCGTGTGTGCGTGCGCGTCACTTACCCCGTCCTCATCGTGTAGTCTTCCCTCTATTTTTTCTGTCTCCCGTGTCTCTGCCAACTCTTCACCCTTTACCTCCCTCGTCTCAACTATTATTTCCGTTGTCGTCACCTCGTGTCTCGTCTCACACGTTTTGGTCTCCCCATTTAATTTTTCCCTTTCGGTCATCGTCACGACCCTCGCCCAACACGTTCCACGGGTATTTTTTACCCGCCTCCACCGCGGGCCTGTCAGCCGTTGCACCCCCACCCAGCTCGTTTGCTCCCACACGTGGAGTCGCCATTTTAAGCTCCCTGCTCACTGCCTTCATGCCCGCCTGCAGGCATTGGCCCATGTTCTGCGTCTCACCCCGTAGCTCTTTCATTTCTTCCCTCATTTGCTGTGTATGTATTCGCATCCATCGTCGTTTTCACTTCATTCATTTGCTTGTTCATTTCGTTTTTCATTTCATTTGTATTTGTATCCATCTTTTCGATCATTTTCGCATTCATCTTTTCGATCATTGCCGCCAGCATAGCTGTAAGCTGGGCCATGTTGGATGCACTCAGCTGAGTCGTTTCGGCAAGGGTTGGGGAAGGGTTTTGGTGGAGAGGGGGGGGGAAGGTGTCATACACCGCGGCCGCTACCGCACCCACCTCGGGCCCTGGGTTCAGTTGGGCGAGTCCGTGTTCCTGCACAATCAACATTTCCTGCTCGGGGATTCCATCCTGGACCATGGACTCTACATTATTACACATATACATTTCTAATACCCCCGGCTCCCGCTCGCCTTGAGACGCCATCTTGCTTCTCGTGAAGGGTTAATTTGCTCGCTCGTAATTTGGAGGGAATCGGGGTCGCTTCTCTCACCCCTGGACCGATTTCCGTGAATTTCGCTGGAGACAGGAGAGCCTGTTGTCCCGCTCTCAATACCAGTGCCGCGAGGAGGGCGATGGATTTGTAACCCACTCCTGACACCAGTGTTGCGGATTCCGCGCCCGCCGGCGTGCGGCGGCCACGTAACTCGAATCGCGGCACGTCGCCCACCGGACGGACAATCCAGTCGTGACCCTCTCGGACTAACGCCGGGAACCAGTCACGGGTGGTGGACCTTTCGGTCTCACGCGATCGAGGCCAATCAGCCCCGCGTGGGATAGGGTTGCTCGCCAAATTCGAACTACCTAAGTACCCACGCGCGGAGGAGTAGACCGGGCGATCGCACCTCGCCGCAGGTCGACTTCGGACACGGGCCACTTAAGCGACCCGTTCCCGTATGCTATCAGAATAACCGGCGGTGTTATCGTCGACCTCGACGGTTCGATTAATTATCGGGCGTATTCAGCCCACTACCAACCCTTTACGTGAAGCAAGATGGGGATTCAAAGAAAGAAATGACGAAGCGAAGCGGGAGAACAGTTCAACAATAAAAGCACATTTATTCTCGGCACACGGGAAGCACACAAATACAATTCCACCAAATGCACACAAAAAAGAAAACACAATTCCATTTACACAAAAGCAAACATAAAAGTGAAAACACAGTGCAGAGCTAATACCGACTACTACCGAGCACACGGCAACACTTATACAATTCTACTTCACAGACGGCGCCGACAACACATACCCAAAACCAAGGAAAGAAATACCCTCAAGAATGAGGTAGGCCTGGGAGCCGAGACCTGGTCGGGCCTACCCGTCTGGTGATGAGACGCGGAGCGCGATGGCCCACAACCCCGCGGGCCTCGTGGACAGTGCCTGGCTGGGGGTGGGAACGGGGCCCCCTTGGTCGCACTATCTCAGCGCGGGGGGAAACAGGAGGGGGTTGCTGATGCTCGGGGTATAGAGGATCTTTATTATATGCGACGAGCGTCTCCACCTCGGCCAGGTCGCGCTGTCGGCCTCCCTCGGGCGCGCAGCTCCTTGCACGACGCGAGCACCCCCTCGTCCGCCCTCGCCGCCTCTCCACAGCTCGTCCCCTCCGTTCCGACTCCAACGCACACGACGAGCAGCTCCACCGCCCGCGAAGTCTTGACTCTCTGTTCCGACTCCCTCTCGTTCTCTTTTGCGACCCTCTTCGTTCTGCTGACTCTTTCTCGTTCCCGTTCTGCTGACTCTCTTCTGACTCCTTTGCGACTCCCTTCTTCCTCGTTCCGACTTTTACGACTCCTTTGACTGACGAACACCGTCCTTTTATCCCCCCGTAACTTCGCCTTTGACCCCCTCCCTTTGACCTTTCACCTCGCTCCCCATTGGCCCGAGAAAAAGTGGGCGTGAAGGCTTTTTGATCCATAAATTTGCATATATCGATCGCCCTGGGGGCGAGACCAAGGTCGCCCCTCGCTCACCGATTGGACGGCAAAAAGTGGGCGTGTGTCGTTTTGGATCCGTTTTTGAAGCACAAAATCCGTGATTTTGTACACGCTGTTCAACGTGCGCCCTACACGAGTCCAGCATCGGTGCCCATGAGTGGCGCGAGATGACGGTGATGCGATGGTGGCGAGTTGTGACGGTAAAGGTCGTGGCGGTTGTGGTGAAGCGGCGTTGTGGTTGGTGGTTGTTGTTGTGGTTGTGATCATGGCGGTTGGTCCAAAATAAAGATAGTAAAAGAAAAACGGCTATCCTGAAGAGTCGCAGCTCGCATAAATGACATGTATTCCCACTAGACAACGGGTTCGGGCCTAACTACACATGTACTTACCGAGATACCTCACCTAAGGGACCTGAATGGTGGTTTGCGAATCTGGTAACCACAACAATATGTTCCACTCTTTTTGTTTTGGTAGATTTTCAATATGAATCTCCCAGATGTATAAGGACTTGGAAAAATAATGTCCGAAAACTATTGCAATTTTTTTCGGGTATATCCACAGGGTGCCTGGACTAGAGGGGAAGAAAAGGAAAAAAACAAAAAATACAAAATAATACATTAAAAAAAATATATAATAATTTTATTTAATTAATTAAAAACATCTTTTTTGCATTTTCTTCGTTGGATCATGTGTCCATGGGTTGGTGTGGTGTTCGCACAGGCATGATGGGCTGAATGGCCTCCACCTGTGCTGGATTTCCTTGCTGTTCCTTGTGATTGTGTTGAATAGTATTACCAGGATACAAGGAAATCAAACACAGGTGGAGACCATTCAGCCCCTCATGCCTGTGCGAACACCATACTAATTTATCTCCACAAGATCCAAGGAAGAAAATGCAAAAAATAATAATAATAATTAATCTTTTATAATTTTATTCTAAGTTTTTGTGTTTTTGTATTTTTTTTTCCTTCTTCCCCTCAGGGGAGGGGCAAGGGCTTGTTTGAAAATGTACAACATCGACCACACAACACCACCACTTTACGAGACCCCCACTAACAGCACTCTGCACACGTGCACACAATCACCCATTAATGCTCAAACTACCCAAAAGACATCAAATCCCCATACCCCTCCACCTATATAACTTCCAGGTACCTAATCAATTCCAATTTAAACTTATCGACTGTTTCTGCTGCCACTACCTCTCCAGGGATGCCATTCCATGCATTAACTACTCTCTGAGTAAAAGTCCCCTCCCTTACTACTGTCTTAACTCTCCTCTTCTTTACTCTCAGGCTATGTGTCCCCTGGTCCAATCACTGTCTACTCTGTTGCATAATTCATCTTCATTTATTTTATCGATACCTTTCATTATCTAAAACATCTCTATCATATCTCCTCGTAACTGTCTCCTTTCTCATATCATGTATAAAGCCCTGTCTCCTTCAACCTCTCCTCATATCTGAGTCCAGCTGGGCCTGGAATCTATCTAGAAGCCCTACGCTGAACTCTCTCGGTGGCATCCATGTCCTTCTTGAGTTCTGGTGACCAAAACTGCACACAATATTCTTGATGTGGCCCTCACTAAATTCCTATACAATGTTAACACCACCTCTTTTGATTTATAATTGACCCCCCTCCTTGTACATCCTAAAACCCTATTTACTTTACCTATAGCTACCTGGCACTGTGCTACCTGCTTACCTGCCATATCTATTACCACCCCCAGATCCTTCTGTATGACATGCTCCAAAATTACTCCTTACCTCCTGTAATCTCTATTTTCATTGTTCTTTCCCATCCCCAACACCTTACACTTGCTCAGGTTAAATTACATCTGCCAACCTTTTGCCCAATCTATGCAAGTATCAATACTCGCTTGTATCTCTTCACCACCCCCTCTGCTATCCACCTTACCTCCAAACTTTGTGTCATCTGCAAATTTGGAAAGCTTACTCTTTACCCCATTATCCAAATCGTTGATGTAAATATTGGATAGTAATGGTCCGAGTACTGATCCCTGAGGTACCACGTTACTTGCATCCTCCCAGCAAGACATCCTCCTACTCACAGCCACTCTTTGCTTCTTACCACTAAACCAGTTTGCAATCCATTTAGCTACCTGACCAGCCACTCCACAAGCCCTCACTTTGGCTAACAACCTCCAATGTGGTACCTTATCAAATACCTTCTTAAAGTCTAGATAGACTGTGTCCATTGCCTTTCCCTCATCCACCCAATCAGACACTGCCTTATAGAACTCTAAAAGATTTGTTAAACAGGAATTACCTTTGGTAAACCCATGCTGACTACCTTTAATTAGTTTGTATTTGTTTAAATGGTTCCTCATCTGGTCCTTAATGAATGTCTCCAACACCTTCCCCACAACTGAAGTCAAACTAACAGGTCTCTAGTTTCCTAATTCTTCTCTCGATCCTTTATTAAATAATGGTGTTACATTTGCTGCTCTCCAACCCTCCGATACCTGTCCTGACTCCAGTGAGCTATTGGAAATATCCGTTGACATCTCGTTTACCTGCTCAGCCACCTCCATCAATACTCTCGGGTGCATATTATCTGGTCCTAGAGCCTCATCTTCTCTTAGATTACCGAGCTGTTCCTTTACTTCCTTCACTCCATCCTGGATCGTCTGTAAAATCCCTTCCTCACCTCCTCGATAGATACTCTCAGCTATTGGCAATTCTCCTGACTGTTCTTGTGTAAAATTTGAAGCAAAATATCTGTTTAAGCCTGCCATCTCACTCTCATCACTAACCACTCTCCCGGTGTTATTCCTCAAGGGGCCCACACTGGTCCTAACCTGTTCTTTTCCCCTGATACACTTAAAGAAAGCCTTATTATTAAGGTTAATATTCTTAGCCACGTCTTTCTCATACTTTCTTATGGCTTACCGAGTTATTATCTGAACTTGCCTCTCTATTTACTACGATAGTGATATAAATCTAACTTCAGTCCTGTTATTTTAAACCTAATAAATACCTTCTGTTTCTCCTTAATAACATTCCTGATCTCTCCCCAACCACCCTGGTCTCTTTATGCTTCTAGTTTTACACCTCATTGGAATGTACTTACTCTGCACTCTACACATTTGCTCCTTAAAGGTTTCCCATTTCTCTGATGCTGATTGATTGCTGATATTACTCATCTTCGCGAATAGTATTACTCATCAAACATAATAGTATAATACGATCATTCAGAATAGTATTACTCATCTTACCGAATAGTACAACTCATTATGCAGAATCATATTACCGATCATTCAGAATAGTATTCCTCATCTTATCGAATCATATTACTGATTGTACAAAAATAGTATTAGCAATTCTGCAGAAAAGTATTACCGATCGCACCAAATAGTATTACTTATCAAACCGAATAGGTTTACTGATTGTACCGAATAGTATTACCGATCATACAAACAGTATTATTCTGGATAGTTTTACTGATCATCCCAAATAGTATTTGTTACTCATCATACTGATTAGAAGGCCAACCGTTGATTGCATTGGATCGTGCCATTGATCAATACAAACAGTACCATCGACCAGACCAAACTGAACCAAACTTGATCGTACCAAACAATTCCACTGACCACAGCAAATTATATTCCACGTTGATTCTACCAAGCAGTACCATTATTCGGGTTGTTGTGTGATGTAACATTACAGTTTGTGCATGCAAGCCGTTTAGCAAAGCTCCGCTTCAAGTGTTACAGAAAAGCCGTCGTCCCCACAATGTGCGTTGAAACTGTATGTTTGTTCCTGCTGTCTGTGCCTGACATATTGGGAATCGCTAAGGTGGGTAAACACTTTAAACTCGTGCCATATCCAGGACCATGGAGGGTTCGACTCCCGGTCAAAGGTGACTGCACTTGTCCTTGAATCTGCTCTGCATGGATTTTGTCCTTCTTTGTTAGTGTGTTACTACCATTGTTCACCGAGCTGTGCACGTCCGTTTTGGAAGCGGAAAACATTTTCCTTCGCACTTCATGTGAAAATGGCAGTTTGTTTGAAAGAACATTAACTTTGTCGCTGAACATGTATACATCGGTGGAAGGTAAATGGGTTGGACTTGCAGTGTAACTCGAGGCTTTTAGCACAGGTTGAAGTGTCCATGCTAATTACTTGACGTCATTACACCCACATTCGCCCCAATTGAGATTTGGAGCACATAGTGTTGATTTTTACATTACCTCTTATTGTGCAAAATCGCTTTCTCTTTATAACCTCCGCGGTGTGCTACATTTCGCAACTTGGAGAGTACCTTCAGTTCCCATCCACAAACTTTAAAAAAAAAAAAAATTAATTTAATATATGCATTGTCGAGGCTCGTATAAGAGCTAACACACAGAACATATAACAATGGGAGCAGGAGACATGGGGGGTGGGAGAGGGAAGCACAAAACAGTGGGGACAGGAGACAATGGGAGATCTGTGGAAGGGAGAGAGAGGGATGGGGTGAGGTATACGGGGTAAACAAGATGGACATTTCATGGACTTTCAGGAAGAAAAAAAAGGGAATTTGAAGGAGGTGATTTTGGGGTGGATTTATGGGGGTAGAAAAGATCATGGTTTTGAATGGTGGTGAACAGCTGTTTTAAAGACCTGGGGGGTACTCGGGATAAAGGAACGGACACGGGCACGGAAAAAGAGGAATGGAGGGAATCGGCGATTTTTGATTTTGGTAGTTTCACCAGAAGGGGGTTGCTGGCGGACTTTGAATGCCCTACGGAAATATAGGAGTGGTGGGGACAGATCACAGACAGAGTGGGGGGGGGTGGAGGGGCAAGGCCGGAGAGGAGACGGTCGAAGACAGAAAGACTTCCGACATGCTTGCAATGAGAGCAACAGACCCAAAGACTGAGCTTCATCATGGAAGATACCAATGATCTTAAAAGCCATGGTTTCCACAGCGTGAAGTTGAGAAAAGTGTGAGGTGGGAGCACCAGCCCAGAGAGGAGAGCAGGACTCCATCAGGCTGTGGATGAGAGCTTTGTATGTGGTCAGCAGCTCAGGTGTGCAAACTTGTACATAAACGCAATATTTATCCCATGCGTGAAGTGAAAATCGGGGTTAAGCAATTGGTTCACTCTGTCTGTCTGTCTCTGTCTGTCTACAGCCACCATTCCACGATCGAGGAACAATCGAATGTTACATTTGGACATGAATCAGAATATGAACCTGCAGCTTCGCAGCAGTTTGGCCCTCAATTTGGCAAATCGGATGGAATCCCGTCCCAATCACGTATGCATACAGATTCATATTCATATTTCTTCAAATCAAGGAAAGGGATGTCGGGCCACCCATTCCTTCCTGGCAAATGCAGACTGCCACAAATGTTGTGCCTCTATCTTGTGGTCTAACTCAAGCTGATGTATGCAGTTTCCAGCCTGGGCCAGGGCTAATTCCTCTGCGAACTTCAATGCTTAATTTGAGGGAAATTTGTGCGGGTGTGTTTGGCAAAGTCCGAACATGCCCAACAAGGGAGTGGCACCTATGCAAAATGATGTAGCAGATGTTATTGAGACCGGTGCTTTGTCAAACCATTGAACTCCTAAGATATGACACTGACACCTCATGTGGAAGGCCTGAAGCTATTGCACATCCTCTACAAGCAACGTCCAGGTTTCGGACACATACACGAGCACTGGCAATATACAGATGGTGTACACTCTGAGTTTAGTTGGTAGACTAAGTCGTTTATTCTGCTGCCCAAAAGTTGACCAACCCATGCGTTGGTGAATGTCAGGTGAGGAGTAGCCCATGGAACCTATATCACATCCAAGGTACCTGAACTTATCCGTTGCTGCAATGGTCTGGCCTGCAATGATGACTGGTGGTGGAGGTGGACTGATCCTACGACCTTGAACCTATTAATGTGAACATACCTCTTCTGAACCTTGGTAGGGTGTTCGATGTGCACGGATGAATAAGGTAATTTTTTTTTTGTCTCTCTGCCTGTCTGGCAGTCAAATGAAATTGAAAATAATTCCAAACAGGAAACGCTGTTTATAGGGACATCATGAAGGACCAACAACAGCACAAATAACTAATTTAACGTGATAAATAAGGCGGTGTAAAAGACAATGCATAAACGACGATAAACTTCCGGTTTGATGTTTTTTTTGTTGTTGTTGTTGTTTTTTTTCTACAGCCTTTAGAAGTTTTATTTAATTTCAATTAAATTATATGTTTGAACAATGCAGAACACAAACCGCCTTCTTTGCACTTCTAAAAAACTTCAGTTTAGCAGTACTTGGCCAAAATTTTACACCGTCTAGACCAGTGATCTTCACTATTATTTAGAGGGGGGCCACTTTTGTCAAAAAGACATCAGTGTGAGAGCCACCTCACCACCTGCAGGAATCCATAATGCCTGCTAATAGGCCCCTCCTCCACATACCCTTTTTCGCTGTGGTTAACTGGGCTGCAAGCATAATTGTTTGTCTAATGCAACCATATCCTGATGTAGTTATGTTTTACAAGGGAAACAGACACAGGTGGAGGCCATTCAGCCCACCATGCCTGTACGAACACCACACTAATTTATCAACACAAGATGCAAAGAAGAAAATGCAAAAAAATATATATATTTATTTTAAGTTTTTGGAGTTGTATTTTTCTTCTTCTTCCCCTCAGGGGAGGGGGCATGGACTTGGTTAAAAACACACAACACCCCTTGACAAGACCCCCACCAACAGCACTCCGCACACAATCACCCATCAACACTCAAACTACCTAAAAGTCTTATCAACATCCCCATACCCATCTATCTCCATAACTTCCAGGTACCTATCTCATTCTAATTTAAACTTGTCTACTTTTTCTGCTGCCACTACCTTTCCAGGGAGACCATTCCATATAATACATTCACTACTCTCTGAGTAAAGGTCCCCTACCTTACTACTGTCTTAACTCTCCTCTTCTTTTATGCTTTGCGTTTTGTGTTACTTTTATGCTTCGCGTTGGAACACTCATTTGAAGCCATTCGGTGGATTTGATAGCATTTATAGCGGATTATTATGGGGTGTTTTCACATTTTTGTATTATCGGCCACACATCAGCGGCTGCAATTTGGGCCACCGGGGGCCACCAGTGGCTCGCAGGCCGTGCAATGAAGAACAGGGGTCGAGACCAATCAGATTTGCCGCACATTCTGATGGTGGAGTAACTGCAAGATTCAGACAAAAATGGTGGTGCCTAAAGCAATGCAACCACAGAGCGAACTTCGTCCAAAAGGTTTGTTTGTTTAATGTATATTTTTCTCAAAGGTCGTCCAAAATCGTGAGATTTTCCATGAAGAGTTGGCAGAAGGTTCAGCTCTGGACTGTACGGTTTGATCCATCAGTTTCGTACAGTTGCCGTCACACCTGTTATTCAAAGTTCACAAACAAAGCCAATATAGATCATTGTGCTTGGAAACGCAAAACAAGAGTTTAAAAGACCTTTCCCACGTCCTTTCTTCTCAAGACTGCGTGGGGTAAGGTGTTTTATGAACTCTTGTTTTTATTGCTGAAACTCCCAAAATCCAGGATCACTGCTCACCTCCATTCATTCATTCATTCCTCCTTTTCCCACCTGTGCAACAAACTTCCACATCCTCTTCAATCTCATTCTTCCCTCCAGGTCTTTAAAACAGCTATTCACCACCATTTCACATCCTCCCCATCAAAACCATGATATTTTCTACCACTATTAACCCCCCCCTCGTCCCCCCAACCCCAAAGCCCACCTCCTTCCAAATTTCCAGGTTTTCCTTCTGATAGATGCTGCTTTATCCATCCTGTCCACCCCATGCGTCCTCCGCACATCCCTTGTTTGTCCAAGTCTCCCACTATTTTGTCCTTCAACCCAGCTATTGGTGTTTCCCTCCCTCTGTCTGCTGTTTCTTTTGTTCTGTTGCATCCTAATCCATTCAGTTTTCTAACTCGTCCACAAGCGTTGACTTTATTTACAAAAAAAATTATGGTAGAAATTCATGATCAAAATCTTTATAAGAATAAACAATGCATTATACATACTGGTAAAAAGTTTGCAAATTCGAGAACAAATTTAACTTTTTAATTGGTGAATTTCTAAAAAGTTATTGCAAAAGGTATTTCTAAAGGGTAATTCTAAAGATAACGAAGATGGTTTGAAAGGTTCTAAATTCTAAAGGGTAATTCTCATGGGTTTCATTCGTTTCTAGGCTTTGCCTATTTCATATTAAAAATGCCAAACTGAACCACTTCCTTCGGACATGGGAACGATTTTTTTTAAAGAGACATCAAGATGGCAATTACAATGTCCGTTAGTGTTTCTGAAGACCTACACTGTTGATATAGCATCAGAACACTCTCGACGGGTCATGAGCGTTTCTGTAGAAAACTAGAAGGGCACTCAGTAGAGCACATACCTCTTCCACACAATGCCTGATCCACGCGGACATATCGGGCCCAATACATTTTTGAAATATCATGCTATATATCGTTTTTGGTCCTATCTCTCATAGTGGGGCAGATAACAGCAATTTTTGAGAGGAATCGTGCAAATGATTATACAAGCATCAAATTTGGCACATTTGTTCTCCAGGGGATTCGAATCAAATCTGCCTGATTGGCCATTTTAAAATCCAAGATGGCGGCCATTTTCCAAGATGGCCGCCAAGTTAGCCTCCTGAAGTTGACTTTTTGCTTAGAAGTATTTGTAGTTGTCCGATTTGCATGATGTAAGTGTGGATTCCTATGTTTTAAAGCCCCCTGACACACTATTTCTGATTTTGCACCACTTTAATGATTGTCATATGAAGCTAAGGCCTTTCTGCAACTGGTCCTGGCTTGTAAATGTTCAAAGTTGTGCATACCATGCGAATGTTCCTCCAGCTGCTACTGTCCAGATATGCAGCTGCAGAGTGCTGTGCAGGGGAACCCTGACTGAAAGCACTTGCATCTCCAGTTGCAACCTTTCTTACAGGAACACTTGGTCAGTTCCTGACAGCAATAGGGGGTAGTGTTGTCCAACATATCTGCCACGTCTCTCCTTTCTGTGTCCATCCCCATTCAGCCAGACTGCTCGTGTCTGGACTGGAGATGGTTGCCTGTCCCCAGATGATCCCAGCCTGATAGGCCGCATGCTTTGTATGTTCTCTGAGGGCTGCCTGTGTTGGTGGAATTGAGTTGTATGGTCTCTGCTTGTGGGCAAAGAGATCCAGTCTTGCTCCGTCCACACCACTGGCTGCACTTGATCTGTCATACATGAGGACAACGAATCTCTCCAGCCTTTGCAGGTCAAGATCACGAATCAATGTTGGATGCTGACTGAGATTGGTGAATGTTTCAGAAACATCATCAAAGACGTTCCAAATCTGCCATGCAGTTTTCTTCCCTTTACCGCAGAAGGCAGACACGACGTCACATCCAGTGAACGCATGGAAGTATGGGATCCCTCGAGCTTTCTCAGGTCCTATTGCGGAAACTACCTCATGGACTGGAATCCATCGCGCATTGGCTCCTTGGCCAAAGGCAATCCACATGTTCTCAAAACCTAGTTCCTGTAAGGATGGCAGTACAGATATTGCTATGACTAGTACGTCCATGTCATTAGCCTTAATGATAATGGACTTGCTACCATCCGTCGTTGCATCCCTGGCGTGAACAAATATTCGAGTGTCAGCTTCTTCATGACAACATGGAGACGCAGCATCCAGTAACTTCCTTGTGTTGCTCATGGCATCTTCTCCTTTTGTGACAATGACTGTGCTTGTCGTCTGTGCTTCACACATCTTTTCCGCAAGGAAGTGAAACAGCTCAGTCTTGTTGCTGTCATCTCGAAGAAAGCTTCTCCAGTTACTTGTGGTCTTACTGTTTCCTGTCACTCTTCTTCTGATTCCTTGCCCCCTTTTCGACCTTGCCTCGGACTTCAGACTTGACTTCTTGTACACATCAAACACTACGTCCACCCTCTCGTACCTGGCACCATAGGATTCCACCTTTGGGATGATGTCTTCTTTAGCATAGTCATCAAATATTTGAAGTGCATGGAGGTAGGGCATTGATGAGTGCTGAGCCATCAATGATGACTGCATCTCCCCTTGGTTCTCTGTCTGGGATGTTCACTTGCGCTTCAAGAATTTCAGCCAGCTGTGATTTCTGACATGTATGAAGCTTGCCGCTGTCACTGAGAGATGCTACGACAGTTCTTGTGCTGCGACATCTCCAACACTCAGTTTATCAAGGGGTTTTCTATCTCTGAGTGTTTTTGCACATTTGTTTATTCTCTCTTTCAATTTATTTGTCTTGCTTCTCTAAGCTCACCCCCTTGGGTTTCGCAAAGAAAACATTCTTGTGTTTTAGCTTCTTGTACCTTTCGTGGGATCTTACTTCTACTGCCCTCATCACTTGCACCTGCAGGGATTGATCTTTTTCAGCTCTGTGTAACTTTGTGTTGTTAAATAGAAGCCTGCAACTCTCATGATATCGTGCCTTGTTTTGTCTCAAGGTTTCCTCTATCCCACCACTTCATCAAGTCTTGCAGGGTCGAGCTTGATTGGTAGTGCATTGAGTGAGTGAAACAGAGGAATATTCCTTGCCAAGTTCATAGACCCATCATCTCCTCTTTTGTCAGGATTGGCCTGGGGGGACTTGAGATCTTCTTTCTTAACCTCCTGACATAGGCAACACTTGGTCCAGACAGTGTTCCATGATTTACCAGTAGAACTCATGTCCATGGACAGTATGACATTCAGGGTCAAGGGTTTATCCTCTTACCACCCTGTACATGTATTATGGGATACAACTAGGTTTATGCATCTGCCCTACACCTAGTCTGATCGTTCATCCAGTGTCATAAGTCCCGTGCAATCTGTACCCAATCCGGATAACTAAAACCCCTTTATCCTTGGCTCGGCTCTCCCGCGCTAGCACGTCCTGTCAATTCAGGTGCGGCTGCCTAACTGATCCGGGGTTGATTCGGCAACATTTGGGACACTAGTAAGTTGTTGCAGTATGATGCCAACAATGATGCCAATATACAATTCCTACTTCGCTGACACTGAACCCCATGCTGAGTTTCACAGCAGTGATGTCACCAATGTGCCTTGGTAGTGCCCGACAATCACTCCTTCAAGAAATTCTTACTTGGCGATGAACTGGAAATGTTGATTAAAGGACTGGTAAGTGGCCTGGATTCAATCAGCACATCTGTTTCATCAACTTCGTGCACTTCGAAAATTTGGAGCTAGATGTACTCTATCACACGCAGAGACCTTCTGTGTGCTACCCTCATCTAGTTCAGCCCGGGAGCCAACGCGGTTTACCAGGGTGTGGCCGATGCCGTGCACTAGCAACTTCTTGGAGCCATAGATGAGAGTTGGGCCAATGATGAGGACCAGTGCCAGTAGTCCATCCAAGGGATGTGGCTGACTGCTGAAACAAAGGTACTACCTCTAACACTACACCCCTACACCCCATGCATAAGTAGCTACTACTACGTACATGTTAAGTCATGCAAACGTATGAAAATCATAAACAAATGTGCAAAATCAGAAAAAGTGTGTGTCAGGGGGCTTTAAAAACAGGAAAATCCACTCCAGCAGGCTTGAAAACATAGGAATCCACACTTAGATCTTGCAAATCTGACAACTACAAATACTTCTAAGCAAAAAGTCAACTTTGGGAGGCTAACTTGGCGGCCATCTTGAAAAATGGCCAATCGGGCAGATTTGATCAGAAAGCCCTGCAGAACAGAAATGCCAAATTTGATGCTTGTATCATAATTTGCACGATTTTTCTACTATTTACTACACTATCAATGGGGAAGAATCACTTAGAAAATTAAATAATTCTCGTATCCAGATCCGGATCCGGATCTTCACAAAAATAAAATAAATTCGTCCTTGCCACACAACTAACCTGTCCACCAAGTTTCATCCAAATCCGTCCACAACTTTTTGAGATATCCTGCAAAAAACAAACGGACAAACAAACAAACAAGAAGAAGACCTCATGCAAAGCAAGACACTTGCAAAATCCATAAAACAAATTTGACCTCAAAAATAATTGGCCGTTGAATTCAGTGACCTGATACAAATCCTCTTCAAATTTCAAGTCAATGGGATGAAAATTGAGGATTTTAGAAATACCACCTTAGTTGTTGACCTTGGGCCTATGTTGACATTTTGGTCCATGTTGATCTCAAAAATAATTGGTGGTTGAATTCAGTGACCTGATACAAATCCTCTTCAAATTGCAAGACAATCTGATGAAAATTGAGGATTTTAGAAATACCACCTTCGTTGTTGACCTTGGACCTATGTTGACCTTTTGGCCGATGTTGACCTCAAAATAATTGGCTAGTTGAATTGAACGACCTGAAATATAAATCTTCTTCAAATTTCAAGTCAATCGGATGAAATTTGAGGATTTTATAAATCTCATCTAAGTTATTGACCTTTGGCTTATGTTGACCTTTTGACCTCAAAAACAATAGGCTTCTTCCTTATGACAAACTCTCCCATGTGGTGAAGTTTCGTGAAGATCGTTTTAAAATTGTGACCTGTAGGCGATAAACACACAGACAAACAGACAGAATAACAAAGTCGACGAAGCAATGTACATGAAAAATCTTCGATTTTGAAAGTTATAAACAAACAAGCAGACAGAAAGGGATGAAAACATAACCCCCTTCACCTTCGGTGGTGGAGGTAACAAGGATGTACGTCTATGTCAACCACACCACAGAATAGTACACATATGCTTCACTATGTGAAAGTACTTTACACTTTAACAAAACCATATTACATCATAAAAATTTTAGATCAAAACCTCATCAGTGTACCACTGATCACCCGCACTGCCAAAGCTCAAAAGATAAGCTTGCTCCAATGTTACCCGTGCCAAAACCACACCTTTAAACAGAAAGGTACATTTGCATTTTTTCCCCTTCAATTTTGCTTTCCTGGTTTTATAAATTTCCGGTTTAGCAATGCCCAACAGAAAAAACAAAAACTGGAGTACTTGTTTACTCTTAGAACTCCCTTCAATTCCATAAATAAAGACTGGAAAAGATAAAAACGAAATTAAATTTATAAAATAACTGTTGGAGGAATTAAAAAAGAGGGTTACCAATCTCTTACATTCAATAAAAGTGTGAGCCACATTTTCAGTTCAATCACAAAAGGGACAAAAGATCAAAACAGAAGATTTAAACTTATGAAGTAACATCTGTGTGACCAGTGCTTGATGTGCCAGTCTCCAATTCAGGTCTCCTGTTCATCAAGGAATTGAAAACCTATACATCTCATTCCAAATGAGAGTTAAGAAAGCTCCAGCAGGTAATGTCTCACTCCACCAGTTGTTTTTTTAACAGTTTTATAAAACCAGGTATACACGCATATAAACATATCTTGTAGATAGGTTTTGCGGACCAATTTTGCGATCTCATGCAGGTTTCCTTTCTTAGGAAGGAGCCACAAAACTGCTGTCCAGCAGCTCAGTGGCAATTCACCTTGTTCAACACTCTCATGAAAGACCTCGAGAAGAGTAGGGCCTAGGATGTCCCAGAAAGCCTTGTAGAATTCAACAGGAAGGCCATCAAGTCCAGCTGCTTTCCCATCTTTGCTATCTTTAAGAGCAGCAGTAAGTTCTCCAAGAGAAATACCAGGCTCAACCTGTTGTTGTTGATCTTCAGACAGAGATGGGAGCAGTTCAAACATCGCATTCCTGTTCTCCTCGTTCACAGTTCTTATTGCGAAGAATTTAGAATAATAGTCCTGCAGTTCATTCTTGATATCACTCTGGGAGGTCAACAGCGCACCACCAGAAGAGCACAAAGCATAGATCTGTTGAGAGGTCTTGACCGCTTTCTCCAAATTGAAGAACCCTTCGTTTAGTGTGTCAAGTTGGATCTTTTCGTTCCGCAGTCGGACGAATGCTCCGGCTGCCCCCTCTTTCACCATTTCAGCCAGAAGGGTCCTTTTCTCTGACAACTGCTGGACATTCTCATTTGACGTTCCAGCTTTCTGCTCACAAATATGTTGTTTTTTTAAGGCAGACATCACAAGAAATGTGTTGCATGTACTATAGGAGCAGTATTGTTGGCAAACACACTTGATTTGGGATTTTGTGCAATCCCACTGTTGTCTTAAATTTAAGTATGAACCCTTTAGCAACTCGCATTTTTCCCATACCATTTTCAAAGCATCTATAAAATGTGCACTTTGTAAAAGTTTCACATTAAAAGTCTAATTTGCACTTCTCCAGACATGATGAGGAAAGCCACACACCATAACAATCATGTGATGATCGGAAAAACCAGACGGCCTTATATAAGAATTCTTAACAATGTTTACCATTTCATGATTAACATAAAATCTGTCTAGGCGAGCCATCGTCAAAACATTTCTTGACACACAAACCCATGTATACTGACGGATATTATGGTTTTGTACCCACCACATATCCACAAGTTTAAACTTTTAAACTGGCTGTGCCAAAGGCCTTGTACTGGGTGGATGAAGTGTTCCGATGAAGTTGTGGGTTGAGGGTGCAGTTGTAGTCACCCCAAAGACACAACAACATGGTTAAGTCAATGGTGCTTACAAACTCTGCCAACTTATACAGAAAGGCACCTCTTTCAAAGTTAGCACTAGGGCAGTATACATTAGTCATGCAAATCTTTTGGTTACCGCTGACAAATTTGACAGAGTAAGTAACCTTCACAAATTTATTTACATGTTATCTCTGAAGGCTGGAGTCTAGATTTGCCATACCAGCCTTGGCATCAACAAACGCACTGGAGAAAAAAAAAGACAACCTTTAAAGATTTTACACCACTCGTCCTCAGAAGACTGATTTGCATACGTCTCCTGTAGCATTAGCACATCAATTTTTTTTCATTTTGAAAGAGCTGAAACACCTGGAGGTGACGCACACAACTGCGGCCTCCATTGATGTTCAGGGATGCTACTTTCATCTCCATTCTGTTAGTTATTCTTGAGGTTCCTTACCAGCCCGAGTAACACGTTTCCTTAACCTGTGGAATTGGGGATCTGACATGTTAACCTGATAAGGTTCACAAATCGTAATCCTTGCAGTTTTAATGAAATCATGTAGATTTGGGAAGTAGTCTGATTTTTACATGTCTTTTCCTGAATGTATCATCGAAGAATTTAATTACGTTTTCTTGAGTCACTAAGGTTGTGTCATTTCCCCCCTCATCCTCTTGAGAACTTAAAGCACTGAAATGTGGGGTAGAAGAGGTTTCGTCCGAATCAAGTGCTTAATCTATGGCCTCCCCTATTACTTGTTGAACACTTACATTTGGCTCAAGAGATTCCATGGGAACAGAAAGTTCTGCCCTCTTTATAGACCCCTCCAAATTTGCCTTGTCCATGTCCTTCACCTCCACATCCCTTTCATCATCATCTCTGAGGGAAGGGTTAACATTTAACTCACAGGGATTTTCCCCTTTATCTGCGTCCCCATCACTGCCAGGCACAGCTGCTAACTCGTCTGAACAAGCTTGGCTATCAAGCCAAACACTTACGACATCCTGAGGGACTTCACTATTTTCTGTGTCACGTTGAAACTCAGCAAGTGGAGCAAGCAAAACTTCTGCACCCACTTCCGGTACAGTTTGCGGTGCCACCAAGGGGTTTCCGATGTAAGACGTACCTTGGAGTTCCTGCGAGTCTGACACGATCTGAACCTTATTCTGTTCTTTCGCATCAATGGCATAAACGTTTGACCGTTTTTGGCTATTTTACCTGGTGTCCATTATGGATACCTCCATATCGTCCACACTGTCCTGTACAGGGACTTGAAAGGAAAGGATTTGACCACTTTCATTCCCTCCTTCGGTGGTGGGGGGAGGGATTAATTACGTCACGTTCAATCACCCCCTCCCCAACCCCGGTCGGGGTGGACGAGTCCAACACATCACTCACCTCAGTCGGTGGGGGCGGCAGGGTTAGGCTCCCGATTCACCTTCTCCCCATCAGTTTGTGGTGAGGAGGAATCGCCCCTCACCAGACCTTCACTTTCTTGCAGTGTAACCGCATTGGGACAAGCACTCTTCACATGCCCGAAAGCCCCACACTCAAAACAGGTCATGACCTCTGAGGATGCATACATTTTATACACTCAGCACTACATTCAGTGTGTTTTTCATTTTCAGGTAGTATCACATAAACCACTGTTTTAAAGGACATGACGTGTTTAAACTTATCGCTAACATTTCGCATCTGCACCATTGAGATCCTCAACACAACCTTACCGAACTTGTTCAACTGGTCACACAAGTCCTGGTTATTAATGAATTGTGGAATATCACTGATATTAACTTTAACTGTTGGGGCCTATAAAGCGAACACAGAAAGGTAAGTGTTCGGATCGACGAACAGGCCTTGCTCGACTACGGTTACTGCCATGTGCTCCTCCGACACGAACACAATGAACTTGTTATTCATGCGAGAAGCATCAGGAATGTTATGTGTTCCAACTGTGTTACCGATGGGGGAAAGTACTGTACGTCGTTAAGTTCCACCTCGCTGGGAGGGACGCAAACTAACCCGTGTTTATGAGTTAATGACTCAAACGTCTCGATGCGGAAATGTTCACCCACCGTTCTAACTCGAGAAAACAGGTTGGTAAACTTTTACCAAGAGAAGAAGATGTTTCACAAACACCAAGATTTCAATTGATTAAAGTTCAATACAAATAGCACGATCACAGTGAACAAGAAAAAGAAAACCTCCTCCAGCGGCCATACCAGGCTACCGGCTTAGGACTTTCTCAACACTGGACCATGGGCTCTCTCTGTCTGTCTCTCCGTCTCTCCCTCTCTCCCTCTCTCTGTCTCTGCCTGGCTCTGTCTCCCTCCCAAAAGTAATTGAAGAAAAAAACACGTCAGAGTCCAAACACACCTGTACAGCCACTCAGCTCCTCCTGAACAGCACTCCGTGATTGCATGCACGTGAGTGAACATCTGCGGCTCTGCGCCCGCGAGAGAGGAAACAGACAGACAGACAGACAGACAGCGGGACAAGGACAAAATGGCAGAGAGACAGAGGGATAGCACCATTCTTGTAGTGTGCGGCTGGGACAAGGCCGCCGGAATGTCATCTCCAACAGGCTTGAATTCCCCCCTTTTTATTTTACCTGTAATTATTTTTCTTTATACCCTGGCAAATATTCCTTTGTTATTTTGTTTCCCCTCCCCTCCCTTGGTTTTGGATCGGGATATCTGGTGGGGTGTTTAACTGTGTTGTCAGTTTTCTCTTCGTGCCTGTCTGTTGTTACCTAATAATTTCTTTATCACCGCATATCAGCCGGATTTCCTATCGTATTTGTATTGATTTGTTGTATACCCTGTTCTCTGATCCTGAGTGGAGGATTTGCATTCATTCCACTGTATTCAAATGTGCATACATTTGCTTAACTTCCCATTACATTACTGGATTTGCATACTGTGTCGAGTGGGGGTGTAAATTTGCTTCGGCATTGGGATGATACCTTCGCTCAGTCACATCTGACTGCTTATATGGCGTGACCCGTACATAGGGAACGTATTGACCACCCCAGCACGTCAACTAGGACCTCTGGAGCAATAGACTGTACCCCGAGCTCCTTCCCAAGGGGCCAGGTCATAACAAGATTCAATTTGGAGATATTGACAAAAGAGGGATGGTTTGGGGTGGGGGTGGGGGGGATGTAGAAGCAGAAGGAAATTCAAATAGAAATGAGAATCATTATGGAGTAACAAATAAAGTTGTTTTATTTTTTGTTTGGTTTGATGTTTTTTGAAGTGAGGAAAGGAAATTGGGTAATGTTGAGGAGGTAGAAACAAGATGCCCAAGAAGAAGAAAAAACGAGAGACACAGAGACAAACTAGAGGGGGAGCACTCGGTAGAGTGCAAAACCTCCGCCGCCAATACTGCTAGGTCACTCAAGTGAACCTGATATCCTATTCATTCAATTTGATGTCAACAGTGCTCACAGAGTTATAGTTTGCAACTTTCCCTTTTACTTTTAACTTTTACATACTCAATTCATTCGTCATAACTAGATTCCTTGAGACAGAAATTGATTTTACGTGGGTATATCCACCTGAAGTTCCAAAATCAGCCGCAATTATAATTTTGGCATGTTTTTTTTTGTTGGAAATCACTTATAACATGTAGAAATGCAAAAAAAAAATTCGAAATTTTGTTGAAAAAAAAAGTTGCAAAAATTTTTCTTTCTCTAACAATGTTTTTTGGTGGGGGGGTTGGAAATCACTTAAAACATTTAGAAATGCAAAAAAAAACATTCAAATATTTTTTTCAAAATGGCCGCCATAGCGGCCATATTGGATTTTGGACCAAGTCCAAAATCTAATGGCATGATCCTTGGCCCATACCTAATCCACCCACCAAGTTTCGTCAATCTGTCGAGGAGTTTTTTTCCGTAATACTGTTCACAAACAAACAAACAAACAAACAAACAGAAAGGGGTGAAAACAGTAACCTCCGATCTTTGATGGCGGAGGTTAATAATTTTTACACTTTCTTTCCAAGGATAGGCCTTGTCAGGCTTTGAACAATACAAAACGAAACACAAAAACAACGAACGAATTAACATGAAATGGAGCACGGGATATAGTCGCAACACCGAGACAAGACACAATAACATAAAACACGACAAATCCAGTTCAACAAACTCAGCTTCATGAGGTGGAAATGAGGAGCTCAGATTTTCACCTGATTTTCAGATTTTCTACCGAAGTGTAGTGTATGTGAGTAAACTTTGGTCAAAATTAGTCAAAGGTCAAGGCCATCCAGAAAATGGAAAACACTTATTAGCAAACAGTTTTAAAATTTAACAGCCAAACTTGTTATGTGTAACAATCAATCATGTAAAACACTTGATTGGTCAAATTTTCGGAATTGACGAACTGCCATTTCCATGGCAACCATTTTTTTTTTTGAATTTTGCAAGTCTATACACGACATCTTTCTTGGTTGTTTGTTTGTGGGATGAAATGGGTTGAAAGTTGGTGGTTGTACTCGGGGTGTGCCTGTTGCCCCCTCTCCTCTCCCCGACCCCAAACCCTCCTTGTTGCTCCCATAGTGAGCGGATGTTTGTTATGTCATTAAAATAAAAAAGTCACATAGCTATTAGAAGCATAGCTCATGTAATAATAATAATCAATTGATGAAAACCTTAATACACTGGTAAACTTGTCCTGTATATAAAGCTGAGTTTGTGTCTGCGGCTCGTAAGCGCTGCCCATTCTACAGGCCATGTCTTCCCTCCAGCCACCCAGAAATTGCTCCCATCTTTTTCACTCCCCATAGCTCTGAGGGTTCATAGGCCTCTATGGTTTTTGCCTGACTTTTCAAGCCTTATAAATAAACTGATGGACATGTAATTCACGTATTAGGTGAAGTAAATAAACATTTAAAGTCGACGAAAATCGGTTTAATAGTGAAATACCTACGTTCGTGATGGATTAGTCGAGAGGCTGCTGGGGAAATTCCTGAGAGATATTTATTATGTACATTTTAAAGAAGTTACGTATATGTCCACTTTTAAGTTATGTGTGTCAATCAAAAGCTAGATGTTTTGGCCAGTGAGCATTGGTTGTGGTATTTGTCGATAAGCATTAGTAAATGCCAATACATTAATGATTAAAATTGATGGTTACATGTTATAAATTTTGTGTCGCACAGATCGGTGAATCATAATAGAAACTGCTTGATATTGTTATGGATCTGGAAACCATATGCATTCAATATACAGATGTCCCAAAAGTCAGTTATTCCGGTAAGTACATGTGAAGACAGGTCCCTTCCTTTTGTCTCGTGGGAGAATTAAAGGTGTGCATTGCAATGTTTTTTTAGGAAGGTTATTAAATCTTTACATCCAACAACCATCCCATCCCCCATCACGATCCACTACCACTGTCTACTCGCACCCTGACTTGCCGAGGCAAGATCTTGCAGCCGTTCCTTGCCGCTTCCACAAACGTTCCTTTTCAATGTTGTAACTCTTGCACGACGACCTTTTCAACATTGTAACTCTTGCTCGACGAGTGCAAACACGCGTGGAAAGGGGGGGGGGGTTCCCCCAACAAGGCCAAGACCCCACCCAGAAGGGGTGGATCCGTGGAGGCCCTGTCCAATCAGGGCAGACAGTGACGTCTGTTCCACCGAGCCCCCGCCCCATTCGGGGAGGTCCATAAAAAAGACGAATCAATCCTCAGTCTTCGGGAAGTTCTTCAGAGGAGTGAGTTGGTTGGTGTGCGTCGTATGTTCTGAGCTGGAGTCTGAGTTCAGTTCACTTCAGAAGGAGTTCGGCTCTGCGTGGGGCATTTGAGGGCGTTCGTCGGAGGTTTATTGGAGACGGGGCATTCGATGCTGGAGTCTTGGGCGTTTGTGGAAGTTTTGCTGGGTCCTGTCCGTGACCCTGACCCCCGCCCTGGGACTCCGACCACTCCTCTCAAGTTGCTCTGCGGACACGAGCCCCACGCGTGTGACTGTGGGCCGGGCTGCATGGCCATTGGCAGGTGCTGCACCACAGAGCACCCCCATCCCTCCAACGTGCAGGTACCCTGCCAAACCGTGACCCCAACTCGTCTCTCTCCCTGGCTGCGGGGGTCCCAATAAAAGACCTGGGTTTTATCTTCGTCTGCGTGTGTGGTGCCGTCTCTTAAGTAGAACTGCTTAAGTGTTTATTTCTGATCATTGTGAATTCTTTCTTGTATATTCCGCGATAAGTCTTGCTCTGTGTCCTTATTATATTGTAAATAAACCATTATTAGAAATGTTCCCAGTTCGTTTCTGTCCTTTCTTTCATTGGTCCAGCATGATTCGGATCTGAGTTTTAGCCGGGTCTTTGTTCCCGTTAATCTGCTCATCCCAGCCGGCACGGCTTTGGCAGCTCCGCTCGACTGCACCCGAACCGGAGTTGGTTGTTGGAACTCTACCACAGTCGGTAGAGTGACCCGGTTCGAGCAAGACGTGCTGAGGGCGTGGATCCCCGGTAGCCAAGACCGCGTGGTTACTTAGGTAAATTGGTTCCAGACAAAAAGACCCTACGCCACGTGGTCGAGATATTGGTGTTCCACGGTCGGTTCAGTAACCCGCCGGCTCACGGAATTATCTGAGAGCGACGGCCTACAATTCTGGGAAGCCTGGTGGGAGACGACGTAACCTCCCCCACCTGGTGGTCATTCTCACCACCGGACCTCCAGCCTGCAACAATATATTGAGCTAATTTTGACTGTGGATGGCAGTATTGTACTGTGAACTGCCTGGCGAGGTTCGTGAAGATGCTGGAATGTTCTGAGATGAAACTTCCAGTGTAGACGAGAATCACATTTTCTGGAAGGAATGAGATCATTCTGTGTTACTATATAAACCCACGAGAGGGAAGTATGGAGAGACGGGTGACATGTGACGAAACATGTGTATCCATCACCCCGTGCTCGATTGAACTCGGAGAAGTGACCGAGGTGTTTATGTCCAGAGTTGTTAACGTGTGGAGCCGATTACAATCAGGTTGATTAAAACTCATTAAGATTGTTTGTTGGGAAAGAATTCCTTTCAGCTCTTCAATCATCCTAAAGGGGCCAGCGTACAAGAGAGAACAACGTGACATGATTCGATCATTCGACAGCCCCAGAGGACGAGGTGAACACGCGTGAGTTGAGCCGGCAGGACAGGGACACTGGGTGGAAACAACCCAGTGCGGGAATCGTTGATGGACTTTGTACGTACTGGTGAGCTTCCTCATTTGACTTTGTATCTGATTATTTGAAATACAAGTTTCAAAAACGTTATGCTGTTGATGTGGTCACTGTAACGTCACTCAGAAGACACAGACCCCAACTGACAAAAAATCCATTTGATTGGTAGCCGACGACTGGTACGATTGTTCATACTCATGAAGCATCAACCTTGGATTGCAGTCGTTGGAGTACGAGCTGGGTTCGGCAACCACGAGCAACATACCTACACTAAAGGGAAGGAAACCCCAAGGTGTATACCCGACAATGCGTAATGTACACGTCCACTTTTGTACACTCAAAATAACCTCTGAGTTTATGTACAGAATGAAAATAGGACAGCACATCCTGAAACTCACCTGAAGCCGGAACAACAGTCACTCAAACCCGCCGCAGACCTCCTTCGACCCTGATATTTTTCTGCCGTGAACAAACTTTAGTACAACACAGAACAAGGGTGGGGTGGGGGGGTCAAAAAACCACCATATATCCCCTTAATGAGAGCAGATTTTGATATGCCTTCATTAGGCACCACGTTTGTAGGTTGTGGCGAAATTTCATCAAAATCGTGTGTTTGGTTCAAGCGATAATGACTGAAGTGTTTCCGGAATGACTGACTCACTCATTCACCTACGGAGGCTGCTCGATCACATAAGCTCACCTGACTGAAGTCCAGGTGAGCTAAAAATGATAACAACATGTTGAAAACTGAACAAGGCACATTTTCATTCCAATGAAAATATTCATGATTAATACTTGAAATCCTTAATTAAAACAACTATCCTTTTATCAGCGTTTTGTGTCTACTGTACTGTAGATGTCCAGGGGTGTATTCAGTTACCAAGCAGATAGCTCGCACTTGTGAATTTGGCCATTCCTTATCAATGGTTTCGATTGGAGTGCTTGCTTGAGTGCTTAAGCACCTTGGCAAGCACTCTACAAGAAACTTAACTGAACACACTTCATTACAGATGAGGATTTCCTAGTTTTAGTCCAGGATTGCTTTTTAACCCAGTTTGTAGATAAGCCCACGAGTGTGAATGCAGTGTTGGACCTTTTAAGTAACGATCCCAATATGATGGAGGAGGTGGATGTTGGGGAGCATTTCGGATCAAGTGACCATAACATTGTGTGTGCAAAGATTCTGTTGAGGGTTAGAGTTCAGGATAGTAGGGTAAGGCTATTAGATTTCAGGAAGGCAAACCTTGAGGGTAGGAGAAGAGAGTTGGGTGATGTGGATTGGGAGACTCTAACAACAGGACAATCAGCATCAGAGAAATGGGAAACCTTCAAAGACCAAATGTGTTTTTCTTCAACTTTTACACAAGAACAGTCAGGAGAATTGCCAATAGCTGAGAGTATCTATCGAGGAGGTGAGGAAGGGATTTTACAGAAGATCCAGGTTGGAGTGGAGGAAGTAAAGGAACAGCTCGGTAATCGAAGAGTTGATTTGGCTCCAGGTCCAGATAATATGCACCCGAGAGTATTGCTGGAGGTGACTGAGCAGGTAAGCGAGATGTTAACGGATATTTTCAATAGCTCACTGGAGTCAGGACAGGGACTGGAGGATTGGAGAGAAGCAAATGTAACACCATTATTTAATAAAGGATCTAGAGAAGAATTGGGAAACAAAAGACCTGTAAGTTTGACTTCAGTTGTGGGGAAGGTGTTGAAGACATTAAGTACCAGATGAGAAACTATTGAAATAAATACAAACTAATTAAAGGTAGTCAGTATGGGTTTACCAAAGGTAGTTCCTGTTTGACAAATATTTTAGAGTTCTATGAAGCAGAGTCTGATTGGGTGGATGAGGATCTAGACTTTAAGAAGGCATTTGAAAAGGTACCACATCGGAGGTTGTTAGCCAAAGTGAGGGCTTGTGGAGTCGCTGGTCAGGTCGCTAATTGGATTGCAAACTGGTTTATTTAGTGATAGGAAGCAAAGAGTGTCTGTGAGTAGGAGGATGTCTTGCTGGGAGGATGTAAGTTGCGGGGTACCTCAGGGATCAGTACTCGGACCATTATTATTCATGATTTACATCAATGATTTGGATAATGCGGGAAAGCGTAAGATTTCCAAATTTGCAGCTGACACAAAGCTCGGAGGTAAGGTGGATAGTAGAGAAGGTGGTGGTGAACAGATACAAGCGAGTATTGATACTTGTATGGATTGGGTAAAAGATTGGCAGATGGAGTTTAACCTGAGCAAGTGTAAGGTGTTGGGGATGGGAAAGAACAATGAAAATAGAGATTACAGCATGTAAGGGGTAATTATGGAGTGTGTCACACAGGAGAAGGATCTGGGGATGGTAATAGATATGGGTGCAAAGCAGGCAATACAGTGCTCGGCAGCTATAGGAAAAGCAAATTTGGTTTTAGGCTGTACAAGGAGGGGGGATCAATTATAAATCAAAAGAGGTGGTGTTAACATTGTACAAGAATTTAGTGAGGGCCACATCTAGAATATTGTGTGCAGTTCTGGTCACCACAATTCAGGAAGGACATAGATGTCACGGAGAGGGTTCAGCGCAGGGTTACGAGATTGATTCCGGGCCAAGGTAGACTCAGCTATGTGGAGCGGCTGAAGGAGACAGGGCTTTATTCACTGGAAAGGAGGTGGTTACGAGGAAATAGGATCGAGATGTTTAAGATAATGAAAGGTAGAGAAAAAATAAGTGAAGGTGAATTATGCAACAGAGTAGACAGTGATAGAACCATGGGACACACAGCCTGAGAGTAAAGAAGAGGAGAGTTAAGATGGTAGTAAGGTAGGAGACTTTTACTCAGAGAGTAGTTAATGCATGGAATGGTCTCCCTGGAAAGGTAGTGGCAGCAGAAACAGTCAATAAGCTTAAATTAGAATTAGATAGGTACCTGGAAGTTATGGAGATGGAGGGTATGGGGATGTTGACAGGAGTTTTCAGTAGTTTGAGCATTGATGGGTGATTGTGTACGCAGTGCTGTTGGTGGGGGTCTCGTCAAGGGGGGTTGTGTGGTTGATGTTTTTTTTTTATTCGTTTTTTTTGTTTTACTCAAGACCGTCTTTGGCAATATCTCCTCCACTAGAAATAAAAATAAAATACAATAAATATACAAAAAAAACATTTTGCATTTTTCTAGTTTTGATCTTGGTTGATGAATTGATGCTGGCATGATGGACCCGGATGGCCTCCACCTGCGTCGTGTGTGTGTGTGTGTGTGTGTGTGTGTGTGTGTGTGTGTGTGTGTGTGTGTGTGTGTGTGTGTGTGTGTGTGTGTGTGTGTGTGTGTGTGTGTGTGTGTGTGTGTGTGTGTGTGTTTGTGTTTTTTGCAATTTGAGATAAAAAGAAGAATTTTTTTTTTCTTTCCCTCCCTTCAAAAACAGTTGATTGTCGTTTGATAAGCATGAAATGTTTTCTTATGAGACGTTACATTCCTGTACAAGGAAGCATGTACATCATCGTCCATCGGTCGGACACGTCCAGGACGCTGAGAAGTCGTAATCTTGTTTCAGGCTTCTGTCCTTTGCACTCAGTCTCCGGTTGACATGAAAACAATAAATATTGTCATTTTGTTAATCCAGTATATGCTTGATAATTCGGTCATGATTTATTGGCAGAAAGGGTGACTGCAGAAATTAATGTCTCACCCTCTCCTGATGTTTGCGAATTGCAATGGGTCATGTGGCATCGTGCCATCATGTCGTGGTCTCAAAGAGGAGCTGGAGTGGTTATCATTGTTCTGTACACAACACAGACAAGGTCGGAACCATCCCCCGTCATGTCATCACAGGAATAATGTCACTTATACATAGTAAGAGGTTAAGAGCTTGTGTGTCTCTGTGTCTCTGTCTCTGTCTCTCCCCCTCTGATGTACCCTACTCTCAACAGAGCATTGGTTCTGCTGACGCAGCTTCTTGAGCAAGGGTTATACGAGGTGGTTTGCCATTGCCATCCCAGCAGTAGTTCGGGTAGGAATGTGGAATTTTTTCAGAGTGCCGGCGATAGCTCGCCTACTCTTCGCAAAGGACACCGTGGGGTATTTAACGTCCACCAACGAATGCTGGCAGACGAGACGTCACACACCGATGAATCATCCTGCCTGTGACACACCGGGATGACAGTTTATAGCTGTGTCAGGATTCGAACCCAGGTTAGACAGCTCACAGCTGAGTGTGCGTATCTCTCAGCCATCCTGCCAGTCCTTTTGTCAACTTCAGACATACCATATCTTAGAAAGATAGTCTCTCCAGCATCCTTGAAATTGAACCCCCCCCACCCCCTTGCCACTCCTCATATTCCTTCTTCCCACATCATTCCTTTAATTCCTTCTCCACATCTATATACCTTCTGTCCCCAAGCCCTCAAAACCCTCCATCCCACCAATGTTACCTTGTCTAGATCGAGTCCCAGGAGTGCAGACATGGCACAGACATGACGGGCTGATGGGCCTCCTCCAGTGTCTGCGTTTTCCTACGTGTTCCTTGTGTATGACGTCGACAGCTGACGTAATCTTGGCAGTTCCACGTTGCTGAGTGTCCCATAAATACCCCCAACAACATGAAACTACCTACATCACGTGGCAGCTCAACTCTGTTCCCAATGATTCCCACATCGTTGGAATTCTCATCCAAGCAATGACCGGTGGCACTTTGGAAGTTTGAATCCAACACGGTCCACATTCCATCAGAACAGCCGTTTGTGTTTGCCCATTGGGCGTCACAATTTGAACACTGTACATTGTACATACATACCTTCTCATGCTGGGATCCCAAGTTCAAATTCCATTTACATTTCATTCATTTGTCAACTGTCTATTAACGTCGAGAAATGTTCACCGTCTCCAGTATTAAAGCTTTTGCTGTTTGTGTAGAAGTACATCAATGTATCCTCTGTTACTCTGTGTACCATCACGTGTCTCGAACCTTCGGTGCTGTTGTGAAAAGGAAACATTATTTATCAGGAACATAAGTACCGAGGAGGTTTCATTCCGTCATCAATTCATCATTTGCTATTCACCATTGGGGCTGGCAGGATGGCCGAGTGGTACCCACGGCCGACTCTAAGCTATGTATCCTGGGTTAGAATCCCGACACAGCTATAAACCTGACATCCTGGTGTTCCATGGGCAGGGTGATTCATCGATGTGTTGTCTGATGGACCTTGAACGAGCTTTGAGGGTGGCAGAAAGGGTGACTGCAGAAATTAATGTCTCACCCTCTCCTGATGTTTGCGAATTGCAATGGGTCATGTGGCATCGTGCCATCATGTCGTGGTCTCAAAGAGGAGCTGGAGTGGTTATCATTGTTCTGTACACAACACAGACAAGGTCGGAACCATCCCCCGTCATGTCATCACAGGAATAATGTCACTTATACATAGTAAGAGGTTAAGAGCTTGTGTAGATCTGTCTGTGTCTGTGTCTGTGTCTGTGTCTGTGTCTGTGTCTGTCTCTTTCTCCCTCTCTCTCTCTGCTGTCGGTGTCTGTCTCTTTCTCTCTCTCTCTCTCTCTCTCTCTCTCTCTCTCTCTCTCTCTCTCTCTCTCTCTCTCTCTCTCTCTCTCTCTCTCTCTCTCTCTCTCTCTCTCTCTCTCTCTCTCTCTCTCTCTCTCTCTCTCTCTCTCTCTCTCTCTCTCTCTCTCTCTCTCTCTCTCTCTCTCTCTCTCTCTCTCTCTCTCTCTCTCTCTCTCTCTCTCTCTCTCTCTCTCTCTCTCTCTCTCTCTCTCTCTCTCTCTCTCTCTCTCTCTCTCTCTCTCTCTCTCTGTGTGTTCGAGCCCCATAGGCTGCTGAATTAACACCAGGTGGGGTCAACTTAGCCTGTCATCCTTCCGAGGTCGGTGAAATAAGTATCAGTGTACTGGTAGAGGGGCACAGCATCAGCAGGACAGCCACCCTCCAAGATATGATGGGCACCTGGCAGCCAAGCTGCCAAACACAACAGCGAACACAAACAAAAGGTGTGTGGTGCTTTAATACCACCTGTCATTGTGCCACGAAGTCGGGAATGCGGTGCCGTGCACGGAATGCACGGATGTAAAGGACACGCACTCGCTCCGTGTTCGATGTCTTTCCTGCACTGCGTGTGCCTCATGGACGCCATGTTATGTACCAGGTGTTCAGCCTCTCAAAATTTACTTGGAGAGTTCAGTTCCCAACATTGTAAAGCTAAATCGGTTCCCTTTGATTCGCTAACGAAAGGAAAAGGTAACAATGGAGAAAATAGGAATTATTTATAAATTTACAAACGTTTTAAAGTGTTCCTTTTCTATTCCAGACAGGGTTTACATGTTGTACCATCGTCCTCATTCGATGAGGCTCAGACAAGCTGTACTTTGTACCGAGTCTGGTGTTTCTGGGACATCGTTTCAGTCCACAAGCAAGTGCAAGGAGACTAGACAACCGGACTCAGGTGTTCCAAGGACAGCGTGACCGCAACTACCTACGCCCTGTCACCTGCGAAGCACCTGTATGTGAGACTACAGTCACAAGCCTTTCACCATGGGAAACAAGATGTTAGTAAAACGCATCTCGATCGATAAAAATGGACAACCTACAAGAGATACCATTATTTATTTGTTATGGTTCTCTTGCCAAATGTTTCACTCCTTTAATTGTGTCCCCTTTGTCCGCCTCATGAACCTTCAACACAGCACATTGTTCTTCCTTGTCCTTACTATCCTTCAGCGATCGATATCGATGAACGGACGTCTTACACAGCTGGTATAAAGGTGAATAAAATCGACTCTCTTCAGCCTCTGCTTACCTGGAGCTCCTCTACATGGCGTCTGCTTTATACCTGGAGCAGCTCTGTTTGGCTTCTGCTTACCTGGAGCTCCTCTACACGGCGTCCGCTTACCTGGAGCTCCTCTACACGGCGTCCACTTACCTGGAGCTCCTCTACACGGCGTCCACTTACCTGGAGCTCCTCTACACGGCGTCCGCTTTATACCTGGAGCTCCTCTACACGGCGTCCGTTTTATACCTGGAGCTCCTCTACACGGCGTCCGCTTTATACCTGGAGCTCCTCTACACAGCGTCCGCTTTATACCTGGAGCTCCTCTACACGGCGTCCGCTTTATACCTGGAGCTCCTCTACACGGCGTCCACTTTATACCTGGAGCTCCTCTACACGGCGTCCGCTTTATACCTGGAGCTCCTCTACACGGCGTCCGCTTTATACCTGGAGCTCCTCGACACGGCGTCCGCTTTATACCTGGAGCTCCTCGACACGGCGTCCGCTTTATACCTGGAGCTCCTCTACACGGCGTCCGCTTTATACCTGGAGCTCCTCCACACGGCGTCCGCTTTATACCTGGAGCTCCTCTACACGGCGTCCGCTTTATACCTGGAGCTCCTCTACACGGTGTCCGCTTTATACCTGGAGCTCCTCTACACGGCGTCCGCTTACCTGGAGCTCCTCTACACGGCGTCCGCTTTATACCTGGAGCTCCTCGACACGGCGTCCGCTTTATACCTGGAGCTCCTCCACACGGCGTCTGCTTTATACCTGGAGCTCCTCTACACAGCGTCCGCTTTATACCTGGAGCTCCTCTACACAGCGTCCGCTTTATACCTGGAGCTCCTCTACACAGCGTCCGCTTTATACCTGGAGCTCCTCGACACGGCGTCCGCTTTATACCTGGAGCTCCTCGACACGGCGTCCGCTTTATACCTGGAGCAGCTGGTTTGGCCTCCGCTTACCTGGAGCTATTATATCAGTGTCCGCTTGCCGGGAGCACCTGTGTACGGTCTTCGTTTTCGTGCACCATCCAAAGGTCCGCGTCCTGACGTCGGCCACGTCCGCCCTTTAACTGTGCACCATAAAAACGGGACGATCTAGAAAAAGCCTTTTGACTAATCTTGTGCCTCGTGCGCCCTTTCTTCCGCCGAGGTCCAAGGTTCAGCAACGTTACGACCGTCTGGGTGATATTTAAATGGTTTGTAATTGCCGACGTTATCGCTATTGACAGGACCCGTGCGCATGTCGAGGCCATTGTGAGAACGGAAGGGAAACGCGTTTTACGTGCCTCTGGAGTTCAAGAGAAGTGGGGGGGGGAGGGGGGTGGGGGGGGTTCTCTCAGGACATGCAATATATATATATATATATATATATGAAGACCACAAGGGGAAAACCAGAGATGTCACTTTTTATAAATTTCAGGGTTATTGCACCTGCCAATAGTTGGCAACATAAGGTTTCCTCTCACAATATTACCTTAACAAATAACCAGGGGTGTCACATAATTTATATGGTATAAAGTTTAGCCGTGCAATGAAAAAACAAGTGTTGTCAAAGCTGAACAAGTAGAATCCCAGAGTTGTCAGCACTTTACTCCTGGTTATCTCCCTTTCATTCATGTTAACTGTTCCACCATAATATTCAGAGTTAAGAAACTAAAAAAGGAAAGGTTGTAAAACTTTCACAGCATAAACTCTGAGCTCTACAATAGCCTATTTGGTTATATCATGGGCTCCGGAGTTGGTGCATATCGTGGTTCAAGCCTGGTCAAACCTTTATTGTGACTTTTATGGGACCCACGCCGTGGCTTAATGGGTAGCACGTCTGAGTACCAATCCTCATTCGATGTAGCCACCGCCCAATCAACCTGCTTAGGTATATGAGGGAGTCACATGAGGTGACTTCGGCTATCGCGGGGGTGGTTTATCCGTGGTTTTCTCCCGGTTTTCCATCATATTAAGTAGTACGGAGTAAGAAATGGAGAATCCGTCGTCATATAAGCGAAATACCCTTGAGTATGGCGTTGAACACCAATCAAACAAAAAAACAATGACCGTTTAATGTTGAAAAAAATAATCTGTGATCACCAAAGTCATGTAATGTATGCTAATAACCAACAAGCATGAATTTGATACACATCCTGGGTTAAAATTGCATGGCAATTATTAAACAAGGGAATAACCAGTGATGTCAGTTTGCAACATTGATTCGTTCTTTGCTCTTTAATTAAATAACACAGAAGCTTGGTAAATGCTACATGCTTAATTTGATCGGCCAATGATCACTCTTCCTTTTACTGGAAAAGAAATCTATGTGACAGTTATTAAACAGTCCACCAAAGTCTTAAAACTCTGTTTTTCAGTTTATTCAAAATTGACTTATCCTGACATCTCTGGTTTCCCCCCTTGTGGTCTTCATATATACACTATAACACACGAACACATCTTTAAAGGTCACAATTATTCATACGCTCTTGGGTGCGAGGGGAGGCTTTGACCCAAGTCTTTCACGAACCGGCTGGCCTGGCCTGACGTTCGACGAAGGTAATTGCAGGAATTTTGAATTTCTCGAATGGTGCCGACGAAGGGCATTCTCTTGGCGAAGGGCACCGTGGGGTCTTTAACGTTCACCAACTCATGCCGGCAGATAGGACGTCCAGCTTCCGAGGTACGGCACACACATCGATGAACCCTCCTACCTGTTGCACACCTGGATGACGGTTTATAGCTGCATCGGGATTCGAACCCAGGCTCGATAGCTTGGAGACGAACACGCGCGTTGTGGGGAACGCGATTGGCCCAGAGCATCAGGGTTATTAGAGAAGGTGGTGGGTGGTTCAGCGTTGTGGTTATCGGGGGTCCATGAGGGAGTGGTGCTGAGCCATGAAAGCGACAAACTAAGGAATCCACTTGAACAGTAATAAAACACGCCATGTCCGTGTCCTCGTCCCAACCTGCAGGATTGTTGTCCATAACAACCTACAAGGCAGTTCACAATATCATTATATACATTGTTTGGATAATGATGTTTGTACAAAACAAGCAGCATGGTTTCCTCGAGCCTGTCGATTGATGAGAGTATCCGTTGTAATGAAATGGATCGTTTACCGGTCGAAATAAAAGAATCTCATTCATGATGATGTGCACAGCCTAATGGACGAACGCAGCGCCGAGGGTGATGGATGTCCATTGTCCATGAACCCGTCACTCTGTCAGCCATAATACATCTCCTGCAGCTTCATCAGGGCTTCTTCACACGAGCTTCGTGTAACCACACTTGGTGCTGATGATGAAGTCTTGGAGCAGGAACACCGGTGTAAAGACTTCAAGCTCCGCAGGCCCCGGAGCCTTATCTTCTCTTTGATTACCGAGCTGTTCCTTTACTTCCTCCACTCCAACCTGGATCTTCTGGAAAGGCCCTTCCTCACCTCCTTGATGGATGCTGTCAGCTATTGGCAATTCTCGTGACTGTTCTTGTGTAAAAGTTGTAGCAAAATACCTATTTCATCAGCCTACCATCTCACTTTCCTCACGAACCACTCTCCCGCTGCTATTCCTCAATGGGCCCACACTTGTCCAAACCTGTTTTTCCTCCTGATTTCGTTAAAGAATGCCTTCCTATCATGTTAAATATTCTTAGCCATTTCCTTCTCATTCTCTCTTCTGGCTTACCGAATTGTTATCTGAACATGCCTCTGTTTACTCTGATGGTGATATACATTTTAATTCCAGCCCTTTTATTTCATCGATATATTACTGAAACTCTCATCTTGTGTCTGTATGTATGTATGTATGTATGTATGTATGTATGTATGTACCCGAGATACAGCCAAAACGGCACACGATAGCGCAAAAAGTTTAGGGCTACCTCCTCACCATTCGCTTGTGGTGTGCAGTATCAAGTTTCATTCAAATCGGGCAATGAAAAAAATGTTAAAAATCAATTCCCGATTCAGTTTAGTACTTTTTGGGAGAATTTGATCAATGCAAACAACCTCAGCGGTATAGTTCTCTGGAGCTATCTTTTTTTTTTCTTGAAATGATTTTTTTTCATCAACCGCTGTTACAACGGGAACCCAACGGGTTCACGGGTCGTCTCGTACCCAATAAATACCTTCTGCCTCTGCTTAATAGCATTCCTGATCTCTCAACCCAACCATCCTTGTCTCTTTCTACTTCCAGTTTTACACCTCATTGGAATGTACTTGCTCTGCGCTCTACACATTTGCTCCTTGAAGGTTTCCCATTTCTCTGATGTTGATTGTCCTGCACTGAGGGTGGACAAAGAGGCCGATGTGAGGGGGTAGAGCATAACCCGTGGTCAAGTGATTCTCGTCCTGATTATAGTTGAATTTGTACATTTTGTTCCTCCAAACCCTTCCCTCGGTGTACTACAGCTGGAGCGGAGGGTGGTGCGCTCTTGACAGAGGAGTCTGAAGTGAGGGCCCCCTAGGCCTTTGAGCAGATGTACCAGGCTGACCCACCGGTGTTACTATTCCTATTGCTGACCTTCCAATCAATTGTGATCCACCTTTGTTTATGGAAAAACAGGCTGTGTTGAACCGGTTGAAATGGAGTGAAGCTCCTGGGATCTGTCACACCCATGCTGAACTTATCAAGGCTGGTGGAAATGCTGTACTCGTGTCATTCCATGCAGTTCTGTGTTCTGTTTGAAACACAGATATTATCCCAACTGATTGGAAGAGGGGCCTAGTTGTCCCTCTCTGGAAAGGGAACGGTGATTGCCAGGACTGTAACGTCTGAGGGGGTGGAGCTGCTCTCAGTGTCAGGCAAGGTTCCAGTGAAGTTTAATTGGAATTGTTTGTGTTGTTTCTGAGAAGAAAGCAAATGCAAATTTTGGGGGGCAACCAACCCCCCACCCCCAAGCCTCCAAAGACCCCAATTTTTTTTAATGGTGTGAACAAGCTTTGGAACATCACAGATGATCAAGGTTGTGGTGAAGTTTCATCGAAATTGTGTGTGTAGTTTCAGAGAAGAAAGCAAACGTATATCTTGGGGGGCAACTACAACCCTCCCTGAAATCACAATTTTTCTCATGTCATGAACAAACTTTGGCACATCACAGGTGGTGAAGGTTGTGGGGAAGTTTCATCAGAATTTGTGTAGTTTCTGAGAATAAAGCAAATACCTCTTTTTGGGGGCAACCCCACCTGTAGAACCCCTTAATCCCCGATTTTTAGTCAGTTCTGAAAGAGGTGACTTGTAAAATGGGGGTCCATGTCCGTCCATCCATTCATCCATCTGTCCACAATCAATATTTCGATCATTATTCTGCAACCTGCAGTCAGAATGATTTGAAACTCGGAGGGATGATACTTGGGGAGATTCCGCAGCACCTCCCACAATTTCAAATTTGTCACAAATTGACTTAATCAATTAGTCAAATGAATTAATCTTCAAAGTCCTAAAACTTGTCGACTATTCATAGTTTTTGCTTCTGGTTTGGTATAATGGTTCTATGGAACAATGTCTACAGCTTGTCTGGGGGTTTTTTTTCGAATTTTTGTCCAGGAGGAAAGATAATGTGTCTTTATGAGTATGAAGTTCATTCAGGCCAATTAATCTTCAAAATCCTAAAACTCAGAGACTATTCAGTTTTTGCTTCTGCTTTGGTACAATGGTTCTTTGGAACAATGTCTACAGCTTGTCTGAGCGTCTTTTCCGAATTTTTGGCCAGGAGGAAAAAAGATAATGAGTCGAAATGAGTATGAAGTTCACGAGGACCAACTAATCTTCAAAGTCCTAAAACTCCAAGAGTACTCGTAGTTTTTGCTTTTTGTAGAGTATTATGGTTCTACGGAACAATGTCAACAGCTTGTCTGAGCGTTTTTTCCGAATTTTTGTCCAGGAGGAAAGATGAGTTTTAATGGGTATGAAGTTCATTTGGACCAATTAATCTTCGAAATCCTAAAACTCCAAGAGTACTCGTAGTTTTTGCTTTTTGTGTGGTTTGATGCATCTGTGGAACAATGTCTTCACCTTATCGCAGCGGGTTTTATTTCCTGAATTTTTACCAAGGAAGAAAGATAATGAGTCTTAATGAGTATGAAGTTCATTAGGGCCACAATAAAAACAATGAATGGTAATGAATATATCCAATATCGATGAAGTCGGAACTGATTACGACCCACGGGCCGTATTTTTAAAAAGGGCGAACAAGCTTTGTTACATAGTTGGTGATTCAGGCAAACACTTTGCAGCCCCTTCGTCCCCGATTTTTCTCAGGTCATTAACAAACTTTATTCCTGGTGTTCGCTTCATGGTTAGGTTGGTGGGATTGGGATACTTCGATCCTGAGTTGAAATCCCACTTGGCTGTTCAATTTATACCAGGTGGGGTTGACTCTGACTGTCATCCTTCTGAAGTCGGCAAAATGAGTGCCAGCTTGCTGGTGTCCTGTGTTGGAGTGATGACCCGTCCAGGATTGTGCCAAATAGCCAAGGAGACTGTTTAACCAGCACCAATGCTCTGCACAGAGTATTGTCCCAATGGATGGATGGATGAATGAAGAAGCTTTGGTACATCACAGGTGATTGAGGTTGTGGTCAAGTTTCATCGAAAATGTGTGTGTAGTTTCAGAGAAGAAAGGAAATACATGTTTTGGGAGGCAATCCCCTTTTACACCCCCTTAGACCCTGATTTTTCTTTTGTCATGAACATACTTTGGTACATCACAGGTGATGAAGGTTATGGTCAAGTTTCATGGGAATTGCATGTGTCATTTCAGAGAAGAAAGCAAATACCTATTTTGGGACACAACTCCTGTCACCCCCATTGGGGAGAGATTTTTAAAATAGATTAATTTTTGTAATGCCATGAACACAGTTTGGAACATACACGGTGATGAACATTGTGGTAAAGTTTCATCGAAATCCTATGTGTTGCCTCAGAGAAGAAATTGCAAGTGTTTGTGGATGGATGGACTGACAGATGTACGACGTGCCATCCCTGAAACTCCCCGGAGTTACATTCTAAGTGAGCTGACGATGATACTCTGGAGGGATACTCTGAAAAAAAAAGGACACTCTTGAAAAGAGTTTCCTTTACGTGTTGAGAAATCCTATCGGCAGTTTCATGAGATATTATCAGGACCTCCATTAATTTTTACTGCAAACCGCCGTTCTTCCAGTGGAAACGCTGAATTATTCCTGGAAATATTGTGCTTGTAAATCAATAACACCTTTATTTGCTACAGACATGCATGTACCAGCTCAACATACCAAGCACTCGGTTTCCCATTCTTCTCGCCCACTTTGAAAACGCGGGAATTTTATTTTTCCTTCTGCTACTGGGGGGGGAGGGGCAACGTAACAGATTGGGATTCCCATTGGTTTTGCATGTTAATTTTTTTGCAACTATTATGAATGTGTTCTTAGCATTGCCAGGAAGTGGAAAAATGTTGTCGCCATTTTTTCTGTGGACCTTCAGTAACCTTGACACAACGTCAAAGCTGAAAGGTCATTTGTGACCCAACGTACTGTATTAATCACGCTTTGTTTCAGAGTCTGGAGTTCCAGAATGTTACATTGTGTTTTCTAAAGTGTTTCTGACAAATATTCAATCTGAACTAACATTGTCTTCATTACAGAATGTCTGTTTATCCTGTTTATGATCATACAACTAACTTCTTGTTGAACTTCGCAGCCACGACCCATCCGAACCAGCATATAATACTGGGATCTCACTTTCTCCTCTTCAGCTAACTTTTGCATGATTGCATGATACAAACAGCTTTGGATTCCACAAAATGCAGGAGAGAAAGATGTGAAACAGGGTTGCTAGTCAATAAGGGAGAGCAGTACTTCCTGGAGCTATGCACAAAGGCCTTGTAGGCCGTGACATGATAGTTACCTGTTTATGAATGGCAAACACTAATCACAGTCCTGAAACAGACACTACAAATCGATTGCATGGTCATGGGACCTGACAGGAAGATGGTTATCACCTTGGACATGGCCTTATATGAACGAGCCAAACAGCTTGATAGACAAGGGATGATTGCAAGGGCAAGTGGGTGCTGAGACTGGGTGAGATGCATACTGTGATGGCTGCATTGCGGGCAGTTGGGAATGCCATCGAAGACAGTGGGCTTGACGATGCTTGGGTGAAGCTGACTTCTATGGTCCAACCACAACAAGACAGATCCTGGAAGCCAAGCACATGAAATGAGCCCTGGAAGCACACATGACTACAGTCCAGGCCCTCTATGATCTCTATGTAGAAGAATTCTTCCTAGATCATCCTCATCTGAAGGGGCCATGTGTAGAGGCAGCACAGCAGCTTGCCCAAAGTTGTGTTCAACACCTGCAACAAGAGATGTTGAAGGAGCAGCATAATATGCTAACTATCCTTGATTCCCAAAGGGTACTGAAATGATGGCCGAGTTTGACAAGAAGGGATCACAAAGTTCACTCTTCAAGTTTGTGCGGACTTACATGAGGATGGTATTACATATATATATATATATATATATATATATATATATATATATATATATATATATATACATTCATCCGTGCCACCCGTGATGGTCTTTGGGAGCTGCACCTGTTGTCCCTTGATGCTCTGTGCAAGTACTTCTTTGCTTATGACGAGCAGAAGTATGCCAGGCTGGTTCCACTTTACCTTGCGGAGATGACAGCCCTTCAGAGCACAGATCCAGACATACATCAAGAGTTCATTGATGGAAACTTTGTAGTCAACAAAAACCAGATCCCATTCTGTGCCATTGGGGTGGATCATGCTCTTGAGCATATCAACCGCATCATGAAAGTCACTGGGGGACTCGTGGGCATTACACAGAATGCCAGTGCTCGGGAGAGATTCTTCCTTACAGCTCCAGAGCTTAGTAGGCTTGCTGAAGAAGCACATGTGATGGCTGGCTCACCAACAACTACACATAAGGAACATCATGACCTTTCACTGGCTGTACGGACAAGACAGGAAGATAACATTGCTCGGCTCAAGACTGTGCTCATATCGTCCCTGAATCCTATGAAGTACGAGGGTGAAGACCTGCCCAACATCATCACAAAGGTTGTGATGCCAGCTGAGGTGCAGAAAGATGTGTGCAACCAAGAAGACATTGGGCAGCAGAAGTATGCCAACTTTGTTGAGGAACGCATCAACACGAATGAGGTCAGTCTCTGGGCCAGAATGAAGAAGGTTCAACTGAAGACGTGGGAAAGTGCAAGGAAGTCGGTGAAACACAAAGTGGCTGATCAGGTATTGGAGCTCAAGGACGACAGATCACTATTTGCCCGCATGTTGATTGTTGCACGCTCACGCTCCGAGATGAACCTCAAGGAGAGCATTGGCCAGCATGAGTTCACGTCTCTCCCACGAGCCTTGTTCACAGTGAGTGGTGAACTCCTACCATGCACAGACAAAAGCAAGCTGATGGCCGTACTTGAGGACCTCCCAAACAAAATTAGTGTTGATCTGCAGCCAGAGGATGTCACCAATGACATTGTTCCCTTGACACCAAGGAAGGCAACTGTAATTGATGGAATGGCAATTGTCCAGGCAATGGGTAAGCCACCTTGGGTCAAGACATGTGCTCAATGGGCTGACCACTTCATAGCTACACTGGACAGCAAGTGCAGAGAATATGATGAGCAACATCTAGTCTTTGACCGTTATGATCTTCCCACTTCACCGAAAGAGGCCACAAGGGAGAGACAGCAGGGTCGTAAGCCAGAAACTGCTTACCTCGTCACAGACAATACACAAATTGGCAAGGTGTCAGCAAAGCAGTTCCTATCCAGTACCGCAACCAAAGATGAACTGACAGTTTATCTTGCAAAGAAAGCTCTCCACCACTTTGAGGGTAAGCCCAAGGTCTTCATAGTGACTTCGTGGCACGAGGTCCTCTCAAACTCCATGGATGTTCAACATCTCTGCAGCTCCCAACAAGAAGCTGACACGAGACTTATCCTGCACAGTCTGGATGTTGTTCGAAGAGGAGCAACAGAACTCTACATTCAGTCACCTGACACTGACGTTTTTGTCCTTGCAATCCACCGTTACCATCAGCTCTGCAGGAACACATACTTTGTCACTGGTGTGGGGAACAAGAAGTGAGTAATCTCACTGGGACCAATCGTGAATGCACTTGGTGATGCAAAGGCTGAAGCCTTACCAGGATTTCATGCCTTCTCTGGAGCTGACGTAACAGGTCGATTTGCAGGCAAGGGGAAGCTGACCTGTTGGTAACCACTTAGCAGATGCTCCATGGAGGTGGTATCTGCATTTGCTGCCTTAGGGACGTCCGAGAAGCTGGAAGTTGACACGGAACGAGCCATTGAGACATTTGTTTGCCAGCTCTATGAGCCTGGTAGCACTGTGGTGGATGTTGGTGATCTCAGATGGAAGATTTTCACCAAGAAACAACTGGAGGCTCAAAAGCTACTTCTGACACGAGGAGCCTTACATGAAGCCATTGCCGGGCACATTACCAGGCCATGGTGTGGCGTCAGGATAACATTCCTCACCCTCAGCTACCACCAGCAACAACCTACGGGTGTAAGAAAGAGGGGGATACGCTAGTACCAGTACCAACAAGGGATCCTCCAGCTCCAGCCACAGTTACTCACCTCATCAAATGTGGGTGCAAGAAGACCAGTTGCACGTCACACTGTTCCTGTCGGTCGCAGGGCCTCAACTGCTCCGAGATGTGTTTGTGTGGAGCCGATGAGGAGGTGTGTGGTAATGTCAACCAGGTACTCTTAGGAATTGAAGAGGATGAAGAAAAAGGAGATCCTTCCATCTAACTATGAACACAAACACTAAATGAACATTGAAGTTCTATCCTACATCAGCTGACCAGAACCAGCCAGATGGTGGACTGAAAGAACTATATAAAACATGTTTGAGCTGTGAGATTATCACTGTATTTAAAATTTAGAAGTCAAAAACCCCAAAAAAAGTTTGAGTTGTTGAAAGGAGTGTTTTTTCTTAATTATTATATTACTTTTAGCAATATATTGGGTGTTTGCTTTGCATACAGAATGTATTTTGGGGTAATATAATTAAATTATTTAGCACGATTTGGGCCGTAATTTGAAATTGAGAGAAAAGTATAAAGAAATCACCAGAAAAAAATGGCGACATCACTTTTTGGTAAGTTAAGAACACAGTCCAACCAGTGGCCAAAAATTAACATTTGAAATCAACGGGAAAACACTGCCCCTCCCCCCCCCCCCCACTATTCTGGTCTTGTATCCTCTGCTCTTTCTGTGCTTTGTACCTTCACTCTGCCCCCCCCACCCTCCAGGTTCCTGCAGTGCTCACATGTTTCACGATCAACCCCCTTCTGGTGAAACTACTTGAATCCAGGATCACTGCTCACCTCCAATCATTTTTTCCTCTTCTTCTTTTTTCCTACTTGTGGAACCAACTTCCACATCTTCTTCAATCTCATTCTTCCCTCCAGCTCGTCAAGAAAGCTGTTCATCACCATCTCAGATAATCCCCAATCCAAAACCATGATCTTTTCTACCCCCGTTAACCCAACCCCATCCCCCCCCCCCACCTCACCTCAATGCCTCCCTCCTAAATTTCCAGCTTTCCTCCTGAGAGTTTCCTTCTGTATCCATCTTGTCCCCCCTGTGCATCCTCTCTTGCCCCCATTCCTCCCCACACCCGTTGCTTGTCCGCTTCCTTCTGTCTTAGCCTCCGGCTCTGCTGTTACTGTTTCCCCCCTCTCTCCCTGCTGTTCCTTTTTATTTGTCATGCTGCATCCTGATCCGTTGAGAGTACTAGCGCTTCCACAAGCCGAGACTAGGTATGCATTCTCTTAGTTTTCCTTTCTTAGCACAACAATACATCTTCCAGCTTTATCGTCCTGTTGTGGAGGGTCAATAATGGCCCACTACCTTTTCCATCTACTTGCTGGTTGCTATGTTTCCTTCCCTTCGCTCTCTCCTATTCGTTCATCTCCTTCTTGTGTCTGCATGTTGTCACACTATCAATGCATTAACTTTTGCCTTTTGTCATGTTGCTCTTCCATGAGCCACGACTTTGCATACCCAACCCTCTTCCCCTCCTAAAAATGATTAAACCGCATAAGGGGCGGACAGAGATATAACAGAGACAAAGGTGTAAGACCCATTTCCAATAACCTCAGGCTTATACATCTGTAATTCCAAAAATATTGGGATTGTACAAACAATAACTAAAGATGATGCTAAACATGTCACGACATGTTAAGTCGTCTCATTTCATAAGCATTTATGGTGTGATTTGAGGGCAAGCTTGAAGGTGTTAAGGAGCTTTGACAGGTGTTCCACACCTCATTTCTATATAAACCTTTTGACACTACTTCTTTGTCTTACAGAGAAGCCAACGTTTTTACAAAAGGTAAACCATAAAGATTCATCGTGATCTTTTACCCAGCAACTGCTCTCAGATCACTTTCGACGAAACGATAACAAACGCTGGTAAGTTACAGCTTTTTCATAAACTTGATAATATAAGCATTTTGGAAAATTTCCGGCTTTTTGTATCTTTCCTGATTTTGTGCAATGTGGACTTTACTTACAGTGGAATGCAAAAGTATTCACCACCCTTCCAATAATTCCACATTTCAATGAATTACAAATTATGTAGAAACACTTTTTCCAAAGTAACGTTTTTATATAAAACTGAAGAGGTCAAACTAAACGCTGTTTGAGTTGAAGGAGGTTACATGTCAGGAATACTTGTAAAAAAAGACCATGTACAAATCAAAATTCACTGGTTGTAATGGTATTCAGTCCCTTAGGTCAGTACCTGGTGGAAGCACCTTTTACAGCAATGACTACTATGAATCTTTGTGTGTTGATCTCTACCAGCTTTCACAGTGACATGGTGAAATATTTGCCCATTGTTCATGTGAAAAAATTGCTCTAATTCTGCCAAGTTTGATGGGGATCATCGATGAACTGTGATCTTCACGTCTCACCATAAATGTTGAATTGGGTTCAAGTCAGGACCTTGACTGGGCCACTCAAGAACATTTATTTTCTTCTTATTCAGCCACTCCAGTGTGGTTGTAGCTTTGTGCTTCGGATCATTGTCCTGCTGAAATGTGAATCACCTACCCAGTTTCAGATTCATGGCTGACTCGAGCAGGTTTTCATCAAGGATTCTCCTGTACTTTGCACCGTCCATTGCCCCATCTATCCTGACAAGCTTTCCAGTCCCTGTTGATGAAAAGCACCCCCATAACATGATGCTGCCACCACCATGCTTGATAGTAGGGATGGTGTTGACTGGGTGTTGTGCAATGTTAGGCCTGCACCAAACATAACACTTTGAATTTAGATCAAAAAGTTCAATTTCTGTCTTGTCTGACCACAAAATGTTTCTCCACATGCCTGCATTATCATCACAATGCTTTTTCACAAACTCCATACGAGCTTTTAGATGTCTTTTTCAGTAATGGCTTCTTTCTTGTCACCTGTCCAAAGAGGCCAGCTTTGTGAAGGGAACAGGATATTGTTGATTGATTAATACTGATCCCCATCTCAGACATGGAGCCTTGCAGATCTTTCAAAGTCATTGTTGGATTTGCGGAGACATCGCGAACCAGTTCCCTGGTTGCCCGGCCACTGAGTTTGGATGGGCGACCTGATCTGGGTAGTGTCTGGGTGGTATGATACATCTTCCACCTCTTAATGATGGATTTCACCATACTCAAAGGGATAACGAGTGACTTTGAAATCTTCTTAAAACCCTCTCCTGAACGGTGCTTCTCCATCACTTTATGTCTGACTTCTTTGGAAAGCTCCTTGGTCTCGTGTGGAGGAGATTAATTTTTAAGTTAAACCACTGATTACATACAGGTGAAACCTATTACACATATTGTGTCACCTTTTAAACAAATAATTTGCTCCTGAAGTGATTTATGGTTAATTAGGCAAAATGTTTGAATACTTATGCAACTTAGAATCATCTGCTTTTCTCTGTTAATTGGTTCGCAGGTGCCAGCAGTGACCACTATTTTTGGTTCATGGGCGTCAACAGTGACCACTATTTTTTGGTTCGCGGGTGCCAGCAGTGACCACTATTTTCATTGTGTCTGTGTGTCTGTCTGTCTGTGGCCCTCTCTCCAGAGCATAGCTCCGTGACGTTTGATGCGATCCTGATGAAACTTGGACTCAAGCGAGATATCATGGTCTAGTTGTGTATTTTTGCATGAGGGGCATCCCACACCCCTTGTGGGCGGAGCCACGCCCACTTGAACTTTTTATTTATTTATTTATTTTTTCTCGATTTTTTTTTTTTTTCTTGCAATTTCATTTCCTAGAAGCTGTGCGTAATGTCCATAAGTACAACATATAAAAAAAATCCGATTTGATTTGGTCAATTTTGACGGAAGAGGTAGGTTTTTACAGGAGGGCTTCCTCAATAGTGCCCGTGAACCATCGTCGCCTCCCGGCTTGTCTAATTGGTTCGTGGGCGCCAGCAGTGACCACGAGTTTCGTTGTGTCCGTGTGTCTGCCTGTCTGTCTGTCTGTCTGTCTGTCTGTTTGTGATTCTCCAGAGCATAGCTCCGTGACGTTTGATGTGATCTTGATGAAACTTGAACACAAGCTCGATATCATGGTCTAGTTGTGTCTTTTTGTTTGAGGGGTGTCCCACGCTCCTTGTGGGCAGTGCCACGCCCACTTGAACTTTTAATCTAATTTATTCACATTTTATACGCATTTTTTAAAGCTTTATCACTTTGGAATAACTTGTGAAGACTCTTTATATTGTTACGTGGAGGAGGAGGGGGTGGGGAGGATCCATAGCTAGACTTTAGAAGTGTAGTATGGTCTGTGTTTCACATAGGTAAGATTGCCATGTTACAGGGATCTGTCAGAGTAAGTCGTTTGTTACACATGACGCTGAAGAGTCAGTGTATGTCATTTATCAACAGGGTAGACAGATTAATTATGTATGTGTAAATACCTCTTGTTTGTGGGTGGGGTTAGGTGAGGACTTCCCATCGCAGAGGCACACGTGTCACATGTGTGACTCGGCCTATTACGATCTCTGGGCAGTGTGTGCCAGCAATGGTGATGCAGTGTGCTCTGCAGCCAGAAATGGTAATGTACCTTGTATATTTATTTTTATTTGTGCCGCCCTGTGGATGGCACCCCAGAGGAGGGTTCCACCCAGGAGGAAGAAGAGAACCTGCCCTCCAAAGGAGAACCAAGAGAGGGCCGTGTGGAAGGCCTACTCATCACTGGCCTTGCCTGGTTGAAGGCCTACTCATTGCTGGCCTTGCCTTGTTGAAGGCCTACTCATTGCTGCCCTTGCTTGTGGCTATTCTACTTCATCTTTGAACACCGTCGTTGCTGACTCTTGTCTCACTCCTGATTTCTTAAAGTGGGCTGCATCCACCCTGCGCATAGTAGACAAGGGGAAGCCTCGCCTGCATTATCGGCTTGATGTATGAGTGTGATCTGTGGCACCCAGTGGGTTAGATTTTGTATTTTATTTCTCATCATTGTATATAAGTTTGTTTGTTCCCATTATCCTATTTGTGTCTTTTGTCTCGCTTGGTTTCATTCATTTGTGGTCACGTCTTGTCGATTCTCTTCCCTGTTTTTTGCTTTTCAAATAAATCCTTTAAAAGGTAAGAAATCGTGTTTCAGCCATCTGCTTTTCGTGCGTGTACGCCATAGACTTTGGGCTCGTTTGGGAGACCTTTGTGGGTTCACTGGTACTCGGGCGTGACAACATTGAGTTTGATTTGAAAACATCGTGAAATAAACTCGGATGGCGTCAAAATGTGAAAACTTTGGAGGGAGGTGAATAGTTTTGCAGGCCACTGTATGGTCTGTGACATCATTAACTCTCACATTTGTGACTAAATCTTCATCCGACATTGCCAAACGAAACTCAACATCTGTTAATAAAGCAAATGTGCTTGAGCCTCTACGGTCGCTTGTCAAAGACACATCATCATTTTCCCTTATAATGATTAAGCATAGGAAATTAATAGGTAAAAATATAATTATCGGAATGAAATACAAGTGAGCTACTCGTTGGCTATCTTCATTACCCCTCATCTGACATAAATTAATTCCTTAAATTATACACAGAGGAGCTCTTTTGAACTTTTTACTTTCCCCAACTTTTATTCCGCAGAACTTTGCGGTTCATTTCATTCAATAATATTTACGGATCAAAATAAATATGCCTGCTGGATGTCAATGAGTCGCTCAAAACCCATTTGTTTCTCAAATTGAGTAAATGACCTGCAAACTCTTGGAAGTCCTTCAAAAAAGACAAAAATGATGGCGACTCCCATCGCAAAAGAATGCTTAATGAGCTTAATGAATGCCACTGCTTGGGACGATGATATCTTAGGTGACTCTGAAGACCAATCCGGGCTTTGCACCATCTTCCACAGATGTTGCGTACATGGAGGTCGTGGTACACGGGTTGCATGGCTCTTTCATGGCGTCTTCTTCGTCGCTCATTTCAGGCTTCACGGTGATTCCCTTCAAACTGTTGGACTCCATGAGGACAGATGATGCACTACTTGGGGACGATTGGCAGCATACTCCTACATTTGTCCAGGATCGACATTGCATATATACAAAGTGGCTTTTACGTGGTCCTTGTAGCGTTTACGTTGGCCTCCAACAGAGCGATTTCCCCTCCTTAAGCTGCCCCTGCAGGATTGATTCCCAGGCATCCTTGTTACATGGCCAATCCAGCGTAGCAAATGGCATACATATATTGCTTCAATACTGGTTGAAGATACAGTTTGGATCATGGTTGTGTACGAGATTCTATCTTCCCTCGTGATTCCAAGGATCTCTCTTAGGAATCGAAAAATGGAGAGCTTCCAGAACTTTCGGATGTCTCCGATAAGCATGTCCACGATTCAGAACCTCGAAGTAGCAGAGATATTATGACTGAATGGTAGACAGCGAGTTTCCCTTTGATGGTGTTGTGTTTGTTTTGGAAGGTCCTCTTCTTCGGTCTTCCAAAGGAGGGTGATGTGCATTTGATGCGGTTCTAAAAACTTCATCATCAAAGTTTGCTGATGAAGGGAGAAGACTTCTGAGGTAGGGGAAATTTGGAGTAACACTGAGAGTGTGATCTCTCATGGGTATTTCAGGTTCAGGTAGGACATGCCCAGGGGCTGGTTGGTACGTGGCTTCTGTCTTTCTCTCATTGATGATTAGTCTGAGACTCATGTACAAAACTCTTCTCAGGTTGAATAAGTTGCCATCTGGATGGCATTTATGACGTTGCTCCTTTGGTGGGACTGAGGAGTGACAGCAACCAGAAACAGGTTGAAGAAGATTGGGACGAAGACGCAGCCTTCCTTCGCTCCAATTTGAACATTGAACCGTTCTGATTCTTTTTCACCTGTGCCTACTCTTCCTTTCATGCTGTCGTGAAGTTGTTTGAGTACAGCAATGTACTCGGGTGTGCAAACAAACTTCTCGAGGAGCCTCCATAGCAGTGGATGGTTAATGGTATTGTAGGCCTTGGTGAGGTCGATGAAGGTGATGTAGAGATCATGATGTTGCTCTTGACACTTCTGCAACTGACAGGCTGTAAGGATCATGTCGACTGTGCTCTGTCCATTTTTGAAGCCATACTGAGATTCAGGACGGACCTTGTCGGTCCAGAGCGACCAGTAGATGATTGAAAAGTATCCTAGAGAGAATCTTACCAGTCACTGATGTGAGATAGATCCCTCGGATGTTGCCACACACAGGCTTGTCCCCTTTCTTCTTCTTGATTGTGACAATGTTGGTGTCTTTCAACTCCTGGAGTATAGATTGTTGAATCCACGTGGTGTTGAAGTGCTTCAGTAGTCTTTGCTTGAGGAAGTATCCTCTGCTTTTGAAACTTCAGATGGGATTCCATCTGGACCAGCTGACTTGTTATGCTTTCGCTGTTTGATAGCTCTTACAAACTCAGTTTAGTTTGGCTACTTGGATAGTTCATTAATCGGAGAAGTGTTGGAAGATCTTCAATGATATTCTCGTCAGCCAGAATCCAGCGATTAACATGCAAACTAATTCTTATCTCACTGCACTTATTGTGACACATCCGCAGGATAGGCTTCTCATGTACTCATGAAGCACCCAGTCGGAGCATTACGTATTGGAGACTTGGAGTGTGAATTAAGTAGCATATACAGTCAGTGTGCAGCTGCAACTACACTATTTTACACACATTATAATTGTACAATAATTATTGAATGACATAGAAAACGTAAGTCTAATATTAGTGACAATAAGGAGACATTTTATTAGAATTTAATGATTCCAGACGAAAAATACTTTTGTTCCATCCTTGCCTAACGACACTTTAGTTTGTTCTACCTTAGTTTGACAAATCAAGTTGGTGAAGATACTGCAATGAATATGCAATGCGTGTATAACTAGGACAAGCTTGTTCCACAATCACGTGCTCCATTTAAAGTGTGAAAAGGCTCCATTCATGGATTCAGATGTATTATTTACAAATCATGACGAGACTTTCTCAGCACAACACTTATTAATGCGTGCTGATGTTCGTACCCAGATCAGGCACTCAGCAAGTCAGCATGTGGCTCCCGGGATCCTGCGAGGAAGTCCTAAGAGGCAGGCAACATCATGGCCCACAAGGGGCCGTGAAAGCCCCTCATTTAAAGAAGTTCCTGGGCCAGGACTTTCGAGAGCTGCAGTCTCAGTTGCTTTCCCAAGGGCAGCTCTTTAATGATGAGAAATTTCCCATTACAGCAAACTCCTTAGGGTACTACATGCTGGGTCCAAGCTCCAACTTCAGCAAAGACATCACGTGGAAGAGGCCAATTGTAAGTATCATGGAGAAAGTGCACAGGAATGAGTTTTCGAATCTGTGTTAAAATAACTCATAAAAATAAATGTCTATTTGGTCCAACCATGCATGACCACCATCCAAATGCCAGCAACACATAGTCACTGCAGCCATGTGAAAGTGAAATCTATGATACATGTGTACACACACACACACACACACACACACACACACACACACACACACACACACACACACACACACACACACACACACACACACACACACACACACACACACACACACACACACACACACTCTACCTACTACTAAACAAGGCCATACTTGAAAACTGTAAAACGAGAAGAACCAAATGTCCACAGCCTGGATAGACTACATAAAAGCTTTTGATTGTGTCCCACATTCATGGATGATAAAATGCATGCAATTGTACAAGATCAACCCCCAAATAATCAAATATACTGAGAAAGCAATGGAGCTATGGAACACCTCGTTGATATTACAACACCCAGAAGGAAAGATCGAAATACCAGGAGTGAAGATACGGTGCAGGATATTCCAGGTTGATGGCATTTCACCACTCCTATTCTGCCTGACCCTGGACCCACTGCGCAGCCTCATTCATGAGCAAGGGCATGGAAACACCCTAACATCCAATAAGAGAATGCCCAAAGAGACAGGAAAGGTGACACATCTACTGTACATGGATGATTTAAAACTGTTTGCACCAAAGGACTAAAAATTAGCAAAACATCTGAAATTAGTGAAACGGTGCTCCGACGACATCCAAATGGAATGTGTTCCAAGTGCACATTCGTACAAGATAAACCAACAAAAACAGATAACATAAAAATCGTCCGAGATACAACAATACAGGGTCGAGACAACGAAGCTTCTTACAAATACCTCGGAGTAGAAGAGGGCCACCAAATATGCCACAAATAAATGTGCAAAACAATTACTGAAGAATATTTGTGTCGAACGAGGCTGATCCTGAAAATATACCTTACCCCAAGGAACAAAATCAAAGCCATCAACTAACTAGCAAAACCAGTATTCCAGTGCAGCTGCAGAATAATATACTGGCCACAAACAGAAATCAATAAACTCAATATCAAAACAAGGAAACCCCTCACCATCCATAAAATATTCTACAAAAATCAGTGTATCCTAAGAATATATCTGCCGAGACAAGAAGGAGGTAGTGGCCTGATGAAACTCAACCAAGTGCACATAATGATAAGTGTAGGATTGGCTGAGTATGTAAATAGTTTAACAGACGACAGAATCTAATTTGTAAACACGAGAGAAGTGAGTATCACTTCTTAGTAGTAAGCCAGAGAAGGTATCTCTAACCCACCTAGCAAAAAATGTCAAAAGACAGGTGCAAATGGAAGATGTCACGCATGAAACCAAAACAGCATCGAATCCCAATGATTTCTAAAAAGACAAAAGAAAAATATAAAGCGAAATATCAACAGATAGGCACCGCCAACTGGGAGTCTGACAAAAAAAAAGGAATATATATATATATATATATATTTGGACAGATTGGGGATAGACAAAGAAGGCTCTTTGGTATGGACAAGAGGTTAGCTCAACTGGGATGGAGAATGAATCGTTATAAATGCCCAAGTCCAGGAACACTACACGTATGGCTTGAAGTTGGTGGGACTGAGTTCAATCGGACAGGTGTAGATTTTGCAAGATAGAAAAAGAAAGGATGAGGGACCTCCTATCAGGATGTAAAAAAAAAAACCTCATGTCAGAGCAGCTGTACACCCAAAGGCACAACAAGGTATGCAGAGTAATCCACTGGCAGTTCTGCAAAAACTTCACTATTCCATTCCCACAAACTCATAGAAACATGAACCAAAAGTGATGATTGAGAACAAGGAAGTAACTTAACGTTCACGTACGACCTAATGATTCTGTACGAGTGTAAACGTAGAAAACAAAGCATTGCAACTGGACGTAGTACTCAGACACAAAAAAGAAAAGAAGACATTGCTATATGAGGTTTTAGTACCCAGCGATTTTGGTCTAAACAATGCAGAAATCAAGAAAATGACCAAATACCAAGACTTAAAAAATGAAGTGAAAGGTTCCTGGAAGCTGAAGAGATCCAAAATTGTCCCAGTGATCATTGGCACAAAAGGAATGATGAAGAAGAATTTTACAAAACCCATCCTTGGGAATATTACTACAAACGAACGATAGTTGGAGGCTGTCCGGGGCTCGGTGATGACCCTAACACGAGCCCTTGGAACAAACAAAAACTTAGAGAACAAAAATTTTTTACAAATTGGTCCATGAATCATGATCCATTACTGATACTGAGATGGATACTTCAAGACCTGGGAGGGCTCCGTTTTCACCTTCTGAAATCTACATATGGAGATAACAATCACCAATACACACACACACACACACACACACACACACACACACACACACACACACACACACACACACACACACACACACACACACACACACACACACACACACCTTTTCATACTAAATGATTTGATATGTATATGTGGGAAAAATATGTGCGCTGACCAGGAATACTTGGGTTTGATTTCTGGTCTCGGTGTGCATTTTTCCTACATGTACTAAATTATTTATTACTGGTATTTCAACCACCCTCTCCCATCATATTGTATCTCCACTTTTGACCCAAATCCTCAATACACTCATGTGGTTCTGTCTGACAGGAGATTTGCTTCAACCCACAGTTTGTGGTTGAGGACACGAGCAGGTTTGACCTCTTCCAGGGCGAGCTCGGTAAGTCTTTATATAATTTCATGGAGAAAGAGTGTGTGTGTGTGTGTGTGTGTGTGTGTGTGTGTGTGCGTGCGTGCGTGCGTGCGTGCGTGCGTGCGTGCGTGCGTGCGTGCGTGCGTGCGTGCGTGCGTGCGTGCGTGCGTGCGTGCGTGCGTGTGTTGCTCTTTCTTTCAGAGATGGCCAAATGGATCCTCGTCAAACTTTCAGGGGTTCATCAGTGAGTGCTGGGAAGTGTTTTGGAGAAAATGTTTTGAACATTTTGAAAACAAAAAGTTGGATTTCTTTGTATTTGTTTCTTCTTTTAATTGCTCTATAATGCCTAAACCTTTGTAACGATGTGAAAGGTAATATTAAATGATCCCCGACCCCATTTCTTAGTGGGTGGAGGGAAGTATTTTCGACCCCACAAAAATATAAAACAAAAAAATCAAAATTTCATTTCTTCAAAATGCCAACAGGGTGAGAACATCACGGGGCAACACCACGTTCCCATGCTAGTAAATAAAATAAAACTTGTTTTTTATTTTACACCAAATTTACACAAACATAAATTTTAATTGCACTTTGTCTCCAAGATTTTATCTGCACAATAGGACTCTCGTATGCATGTACAAAACGAATTTCAAGAGTGTTTATGGAAGTTCCGAAGGAAAGATGATTTCCCAGTTAGTGACCTTCTTGGCTGTAAACATCCCAGGGTGGTCACCGATCGATGAATTGGGTTACATTTTGGGTGCTAAAAATGCCGTGAAGTATGAAGTCATGAACAAGTTCCACCAAAAGGCATGAATTCTCTGGTGCAGGGAATTGCTGGTTCCTGGCTGCACTTGCATCTCTCACGTTGGATGACAAACTGCTGTCCAGGGTGGTACCAATGGAACAGAGTTTTGATCCCAGCACAGGCTACGCTGGCATCTTTCACTTTCGGGTAAATGTCTATTTGGTCTCCTCTTGAACTATAACCTAATGGGTGTAACCTGTTAATATTGTGACGGTTTTGGGAGACACACACCAACACATAAAGGAACCCTCGTGTAGTTATCTCCGTAGTATATTGTGTAGCTAAATTACCTCTCCTCTGTTTCAGTGGAAAGGAGATATGCATTGTGTTTGTGTAGCTGGAGAATGCAGAAGCCTCGAACCCCTTTTGTGACTTTATTTTCCATTTAAATTCCCTCTGTCACTGTTCCCGGTGTGTGCTCTGGTCAGAATAGGTACACCGTATCCCTGTGTGTCGTAAGAGGCGACTAAAAGGGTTGGCGTCAGGAAGGGCATCCGGCCATAAAAACATCACCTCAAAAGGAAACCATGATGAGTACAGCTTATGGGCAGGGTACAGCCCGAAGTACCCCGTGGGGGTCCTCACCCCTCTCGTTAAAACTCAAGGTGGGGAACCCGATCTAAGCAAGGGAGGAAATTTTTCCATTTATGATGACCAATTGTCTGATGCCCCACGTGGAGATTGGTTTCTGAGGTTTGGTACATGGAATGTAGGGACAATGACAGGGAGATCAGGAGAAGTAGTTGAAACATTGGTCAGAAGAAGAGTGGACATATGTTGTGTGTAGGAGACACGATGGAAGGGAAGTGGTGCGAGAATGGTGAAGGGTAGGCAGGGACAGAAGTATAAGTTTATGTGGCAAGGGTGCCCGGAAGGTGTGCATGGTGTTGGTGTCATGTTTTCTGAGGAGTTTGTAGACAGTGTAGTGAGTGTGACTAGAGTGAGTGAAAGGTTGATGATGGTGAGAATCGTGATCGGAAAGGTCTTGGTGAACGTCATCTCGGGATATGCCCCGCAGGTCGGTCGAAGCGATGAAGAGAAGAACATGTTCTGGTGTGCGATGGAGAAGTTGATGGAAAATGTGAAAGATGAGGAAGTTGTTGTGGTTGGAGGAGACTTGAATGGACATGTGGGAAGGAGTCCAGATGGTTTTGAGGGAGACCATGGGAGTTATGGATATGGTGTGAGAAATGGAGAAGGTGAAAGGATCTTGGAGTTTGCTGATGGAGCTGATTTGTTGCTCTGTAATACTCAATTCCAGAAAGCGAATAATAAGCTTATTACATACACGTCAGGTGGGTTGACGACAACCATTGACTACCTGATGGTGCGTCGGCGAGATAGGGGAAACCTACGGGACGCAAAGGTGATCCCAGGGGAGGAGACTGTTTCGCAGCACCACCTGGTTATCTGCGATATAAGGGTGAAAGGTGCGAGGAGAATTCAGTGGGTGAAGTATCAACCGAGGATGAAGGTGTGGAGGTTGAAAGAGGCGACAGTGAAGGAAGCATTAAGAGAGAGGCTGAGTATGGTTGAAGATGATGTGGTTGAGCTTGAAAGTGGTTGGATGTCAATGAAAGCTAGTCTATTGGGAGCCGTTGGTGAGGTATGTGGATGGACAAAAGGACCACCGAGGCACTCGGAAACATGGTGGTGGGATGATGAAGTTGGAAAGACGATTGAAGAGAAGAGGAAGAAGTTCAAGGAATGGCAAAAGGCGAAGGGTACGGTGGAAGAAGAGGCAGCGCATGAAAGTTATAAGGAAGCCAAGAAGGCTGCAAAGAAAGAGGTAGCAAAGGCACTGGAGGCCCATAGGAAAATGTTCGGAGAACGCTTGGATTTGGAGGAGGGTAAGAGAGCGGTATTCAGGATTGCAAAGCAGATAGCGAGAGAGAGATTTGATGTGACGGGGGTGAGTTGCTTGAAGGATTAAGTGGGACAAATCGTTGTGGACTCAGATGGAATTAAAGGAAGATGGAAGAGATATATGGAAAGGCTGTTGAATGTAGAAAATGAATGGGATAGAAACATTGAGAGTAACCCGGTTTTAGGACCAGCAGAGAAGATAACTGAGAAGGAAGTTGAGGAAGCTATAAGAGCAATGAAGAGTAGAAAAGCAGGAGGGCCGACGGGAGTTGTGGGAAATATGTTGAAGGCAGCGGGAAGTTGGGGTGTGAAGAGAATGACAGAGATCTGTAATCTGGTGGT
>NC_140973.1:78830296-78885296 GCF_056783735.1 Eptatretus burgeri | reverse complement strand
CAGAAACCGTTGTTTGTGAGGGTATTTAATCCCATACCACATCTTCCATCTCATATGTGTTATGATGGCTTAAAAACATTAAATTTCCTGCTGTTTGACACTGATTCACGTACATTGTACAATTTCTGTATGAACTCCCTGACCTTTTTGGGTGTCGTTGTCAAGTCAATCTGATGACAACTGGTCACATTATAAGAAATTATTTTCTGGCATTTTAGGGGCATTTAGCACACACGAGTTTCTATTTTTCTAAATAAGTTATTTATTGTGAACAAACAAACATTCATTGTACAATTAAAACAGTTAATTGTTTTGTATTATTTGAGAACAACTGAGAAACTAACAATGCACGGTTCATACAAAAAATAATCCTGCAAAAGTACAATGCCCAAACTGGTAACCAAAGGGACATATTAGCCTGAAAAGGACGTATAAGAGTTCGTCTGAACTAACGACATACATCATTTGACAAAACACGAAACATGGAATAAATTCACTGTCAAATATTACACATCACAGGATAGGGAATTGAATTCTAAACATTTTGAATCTACTTGCATGCAAATTGTATAAGAATTGACCGCGTTATGATAATAAAGGTCGTTGACCCCCCTGACTTTTGACCCAAACCGCTAACAAAGGTAATGACGTCATTGTGTCATATCGTATATCACAAGATTGGGCATTGAATTCACATTTTGGCATTGGTTGCATGCAAATTGGATAAAAATCGACCACACTATGGCAAAATGACGATTTTGACCTTTTCATGACCTCGACCTTGACCTTTGTACTCTTAATTTTGTAATTGGTATTAGAGTGTGGGGAACAGAACAGTCAACATTTTAGTGTTGGTTTCATGCAAATCGGATAAGAATTGACCGTGTTATGACTAAAACCGCACATTTTGCAATGTCGTGACCCCCCCTGACTTTTGACTCCCAACCGCTAATAAGGGTTATTACGTCATTGTGTCATGTCACATATCACAAGATGGGGGCATTGAATTATGAACATTTTGGCATAAGTTGCATGCAAATTGGATACAAATTGACCGTGCTATGGTAAAAAGACGATTTTGACCTTTTCATGACCTTGACCTTGACCGTTGACCCGATCGCTCCCAAAATCTAATCAAATGGTCCTCGGATGATACCCAATCATCCCACCAAATTTGCTGCGATTCAGTTCAATACTTTTTGGAGTTATGCGAATAACAAACAAACAAACAAACACACATATTCACAAATAAATAAATAAATAAATACACAGCAATCAAAACATAACCTTCGCAACAAAGTTTGCGAAGGTAATAATAATAAAAACGATCTCTTATAATGCTTCATCTTCCTCTTTCACACAGGTGGTACTCTTTACTGTTGTGGGGCAACTTAGCATAACAATTGTGCATTTTGTGAGGAAAGCATCAAATTTGGCACACAAGTAGCCTATCATATTATGAACAGATTTGGATATTGGGCCATCTCAAAATTTTTGATGGCAGTGGAAAATGGCTGCCACAGCCATCAGCGGCTGAATTTGAGATGGCCCAATATCCAAATCTGTTCATAATATGATAGGCTACTTGTGTGCCAAATTTGATGCTTTCCTCACAAAATGCACAATTGTTATGCTATATTTAGCTAAGTTGCCCCACTATGTATCATATAATGCACAACTCTTCTACTATTTCAACAGACTGCTCTCAATTCGACCTCTCCTTCGTACCTTGCCGAAAAAATCCAACCGTTACAGTGTTTCTTCGCTCCATTCTCTGAATTTGCGTTTATTGCATCCATCAATAATTGTGTTAAATAACATCTCTGACCAAAAACTTTTTAAAACCCCAGTTTGCAATGTATGAATGTTCGCTTACCATCAACTATTCTTTTTTTCCCAATTTCAGTGCCAACTCACCCCTCTCACCCCTCACTCTCAAAGCAACAATCACACTCTTCTCCCTCCAAGCCTCCCTCTCACCTCTCTCAAAAACTCCCCCCTCACCTTTCTCCCACCATTCACCTCCCTCGCTCATCCTTCTCAAGGTTGCCCCCCCCCACCTTCTCATTCACAAAGCTGCCTCCTTTCACTGCCCTCTCACCTCCATCTCTTCACTCCACCTCCTCAAATCCTCAACTGCCTTCTTCCCCCTCTCTTGTCCCCCCTCTCCCCCAGCACCACAGACCCTTTTCTCCTCCTCATCCAGCCCCTCCCCTAGCTATTTTGCAATCCCCCACACTCTTTCAACAACCCTCCTTAGCTGCCCCCCTCATCCCTTGTCCTACCCTCCCCCTACACTCCCAGGCCCAGCACCCAAAGCCTCCTCCCCTCCCTCTTCATAAACAGTGTGGACCTCAAATATCTGGGCCTTCGCTCAAACCTTTCAGATCTTTCCATACAGGTTGCCACTGACAAACCAGACAAAATCTGCCGAACAGAAACTTTCCTCCCCAAAGACGGATCTGACTCCCAAGTATCTCTCCCTGGTTACTCCCTCCTCCGGTATGACAGACCTGAGCCTCGTCCTGGTGGAGGTGTTGCTCTCTTCATCAAAGACTCTATTCCTCACTCTCCATGCACTGCCCTCACTCCCCCACACCCCCAGGAATACCTATGGCTACGGCTTTCCCGCCACTCCCACCTCATGTTTATATGTGTACTGTACCGTCCACCTAACAGTGATGACTCCATCTACACCTCACTATCCGAAAACATGGACCATCTTCTATCTTCTCATCCAAACTCTCTTTTTCCTCATATGTGGTGACTTCAATTGTCATCACGCCAGTTGTCTAGGTGTGGGTACCTCTCTCACCTGCCATGGCACTTCAGCAAAAGCTTTCTGCGACTCATTGGGACTGACTCAATCGGTCGACTTCCTGACCCGGATCTCAACCAATGGTACTCCATCTCTTCTGGATCTGATTTTGACAAATTTCCCTGACAATATCTGCTGCTCTTCCTCTGCTCCAATCGGTTCTTCTGACCACGTCCTTGTCAAAGTGGACATCTCTCTGGCTGTTATCAAAGAACCACCTCACCACCGTCGAGTCTGGCATTTCACTCAAGCCGACTGGCAGGGTCTCCAAGCAGCCCTCAAACTTATAGACTGGTCTCCTATCACTACTTTCTCCGACATCAACTCATCCTGGGAATTCTTTCAAAGAAACTTGCTCTCCCTCATGCACAGATTTATCCCCTCTCGTCTTCAGTTGTCCTACCTTTCCTCCAGCCCTTGGTTTACTGAAGCTTGTGGCGAGGCAGTTGTCCTGAAACAACTTGCCTTTGCCTCATGGAAAGCAAACCCAACTGAGGGCAATCTCAGTTCCTTCCATAAAGCTCGGAACAAGTATGTATCTACCCTCAGGAGAGCCAGAAAACAACATCTTTCTAAGCTCAAGTCTGAACTTTCGAACCTCTCTCCCTCCTCCAAATCCGGGTGGCATCTAATCAAATCTGTTTCTGGTGTATGTTTCCCCTCCATCCCCTCCCTTACCCCAAATGGCCACACTGCTAATACCGCACGTTAAAAGGCTGAATACCTAAACTCGGTGTTTGGAGCTAAATATTGTGTCCAAAACCCATCGCTTTCTCTTACCACTTTACCCAGTCACACTCAACTGTCCCTGGACTCTGTGTCCTTTTCTCCTGACAAGGTGGAGAGCTTGCTGTAAAACCTCGACTCAGATTCTGCAACCGGTCCATACGGCATCAGCCCACGTGTCCTCAAAGCCTGCTCTTCTGCTCTTGCTCACCGTTTCTCTGTTCTATTCACCCTCTCATTTGCTCAATGTCATCTGCCATCTGCTTGGAAATCAGCAAACATCACTGCCCTGCATAAAAAAATTGCAAAAACAGATCCCTGCAACTACAGACCAATCATCCTTCTCCCAATCATCAGCAAGGTTGAGGAATCTTTCATCGCTTCAGACATTAAATCCTTCCTCTTCTCCAATGGCTTGATTTCCGATCATCAATTTGGTTTCAGACCAGGTAACTCTACCCTGGATGTGCTGCTTCTTCTCTCCCAACAATGGATGGAAGTCCTCAATGCCAGACATGAAATCCGAGCTGTATCCCTGGACATATCAAGTGCTTTGACACGGTCTGGCACCCTGCCCTGCTCACCAAACACTCTTCCAATGGTATCCAAGGCCATTTCCACTCATGGCTCACAGACTTCCTCTCCTGTCGCAGTCAACGTGTGGCCCTAAATGGAGTTCTTTCATCCCCTCTTATTGCCCAGGCTGGAGTTCCTCAAGGTAGCGTTCTGGGCCCTGTTCTTTTTCTGGTTTTCATCAATGATCTCTCGGACTCTCTGGAAAATCCTCTATATGTCTTTGCTGATGACTCCACCCTCTGCCGTACCATCGGTCATTCCTCATACAGGCAAGCAGCAGCTTCTTCGCTCACTGCAGATCTGGATAAAATCACAAACTGGTCCAACACGTGGAACATGTCTTTCAATCCAGACAAATCTCACACTCTAACTATGTCTCTCCGAAAGGACCGTTTAGAAAACCCGCCCCCCATCCACTTTCTCAACAATCCTCTGGAAGAAGTCCTTTCTTTCAAGCTTATGGGTCTCACAATCTGTCATGACCTTTCCTGGGAAAGCCACATCTCAAACCTCGCCTCCAAAGCCAGTCACCGACTGGGAATCCTCCATTGTGCAAAGTCCTTCCTCGGCCCACCTGAGCTCGTGACCACTTACAAAGCTTGTTTCCGCAGCCTGGAGTACTGCTCTCCACTCTGGGCTGGTGCTCCTGCCTCCCACCTTTCTCGGTTTCACGCTGTGGAAACCAAGGCATTTCAGATCATTGGCATCTCCCGCAATGAGGCTGAGTCTTTGGGCGTCTCACTCTCTCATCGCAGGCTGGTCGGTGGTCTTTGTCTGCTACCGTCTCCTCCCAGCCTCCCCCCCTGCTCTCTCTGCGATTTGTCCCCACCACATTTCCGCAGGGCGCTCAAGGTCTGCCAACAACCCCCTTCTAGTAAAATTACCAAAATCACGAATAACTGCTCACCTTCACTCTTTCATTCCTCTTTTTCCCCGCCTTTGGAATAAAGTCCCTCACTCTATTCAATCCCATTCTTCCCTCCAGGCCTTCAAAACAGCTGTTCACCACCACCTCTTATCATCCCACATCCAAATCCTCGATCTTTTCTACCCCCGTTAATCCACCCAAGCCCACCTCCTTCAAATTCCCTGCTTTCCTTCCTGAAAGTCCATGTACTGTCCATCTTGCATTCCCCATGCTCCCCACCCCATCGCTTTCCCTTCCACAGATCTCCTAATGTCTCTGTTCCCCACTGTTTTGTCCTTCCCACTCACACCCCTGTTGTCTCATGCCCCCCTTGCTGTGCATTGTGTGTTAGCTCTCACACGAGCCTCGACAAGGTATACAAAAAAAAATGGAATGTAATTAATGGAGGTGCTCATGTCAAACAGTATCGGGCAGCCTGAAAGCCGCTTCACCCCTGTTAAATTTCTCGAGTGGCCACCACGTCGTCCGGATCTAATGACTCGAGGCAACTCTTCGTGGTCCTTCATCATGGAGAAAGTGTCGACAATCTGGTATCGGACGATTGAAGAATTGTGCGTGGCCGTCGTGGTCTTTTTCGCACAGGTGACTCGGCAAATGCTGCACAAGATGTCTAAGACTTGGCGAGGAATTGAGCGGTGCAAGGAGGATGATGGAGCGCATACAGATACAATGACATCCCAACAAGAAACCTTCACATCGCAGTTTAAAACCTCATTTAAATACATTCAATATCTGTTTAAAGTTCTCATATGAACAAATTCAAATGTTATAATCAATTTATAATAATCCTGATGTCAAGGATTAATGATTTGATGGTGGGAAGATATTGAGATGTTACCACCCATCTTTGGTCACGTGATAAAACCCTTTACCATCGATTTAAATGTCCCTGTGTAATCTAAGGATTGAATCAGAAATTATACTTCTGAACAAATCTCACTTTGTGCGCTGTGTATACGATGACACTTTACTTGTCCTCCCAAACAAGGTCAGTGACAGGGGATATCAAATTGAGCTCCGACTGACCGATCATCTGTCCATTAACTTTTGTGTTCACAATATTTCAAAAACCGTTGAACATTTAACTTTCATATTGCAGATATCTATGCGTCATGACATTATCTCAACCTATTACTAAAACCCTGGCTGTGATTGGCTGAATTATGTTGCCATTGCAACCATCTCAGCTTGTGTTCACAATATTTCAAAAACCGTTCAAGATTTGGCTTTCACATTACACATATCAATTCCTCATACCACCCACAAGGTGTTGGACCGAGAGTATCAGCTCCTTGTTATCCGTCCCCTCCCGGTTTCACCGGAGGAAACTACAGCTTTGCTCTCTGCGCTCCCGTCTATCCTTCCCACCTGTGGTTTTTCAGACTCTTCCCAATACACTTTAACATATTCAACTGAAACTAGGTACCTGGCTTTATTATGATAAGTTACAGAACAAGTTCAAGTTTCAAGACGGTTCATCAATTTATCACAGAATTATACCATTTTGGATTTAGACAATATCACATATCGGAAGGAGATGTATTGCAAAGCATCTATCTATCTCTCTCTCTCTCTCTCTCTCTCTCTCTCTCTCTCTCTCTCTCTCTCTCTCTCTCTCTCTCTCTCTCTCTCTCTCTCTCTCTCTCTCTCTCTCTCTCTCTCTCGCTCTCTCGCTCTCTCGCTCTCTCGCTCTCTCGCTCTCTCGCTCTCTCGCTCTCTCGCTCTCTCGCTCTCTCGCTCTCTCGCTCTCTCGCTCTCTCGCTCTCTCGCTCTCTCGCTCTCTCGCTCTCTCGCTCTCTCGCTCTCTCGCTCTCTCGCTCTCTCGCTCTCTCGCTCTCTCGCTCTCTCGCTCTCTCTCTCGCTCTCTCTCTACATATTGTTGCGGTTGTGGAAATTCGCAAACCACCATTCAGGTCCCATAGGTGAGATATCTCTGTAAGTACATGTGTAGTTAGCCCCAAACCCGTTGTTTAGAGGGAATAAATGTGATTCATTCGGGCTGCGACGCTTTGAGATAGCCGTTTTCTGTTCTATCTTTATTTTGAACCAACCACGCTCCAACCATCACACAACAACAACAACGCCAACAGCCACGATCTTTACCTTCACAACTCGCTCCCGCAAACATCGCATCAATGCCATTCCAAACGGCACCATGGCCATAAACCACCACCATAAACCCTCCACCACCTTCACCTCTCTCCTTCTGCGGCCATTCCCGCACCACCTGTGAGCACCGAGCGTCGGGCTGTCCTGGGCTCGTACAAGATACGCGCCGAGCCGCGAGTGCAAAATGCGGCCTTTCCGAGGAGAATTCGGATCAGGAATGCTACACGCCCACTTCTGATCCGTCCAATCAGCAAGCGCGGGGCGGTTTGGCCCCGCCTCCAGGCGCGTCTGTGTGGAATCGAGATATGCAAATTCTAGGATCAGGGGAGATTCACGCCCCTTTTTCTCCGTCCAATGGGCGAGCGTGACTCCGCCCCCAAGCTCATCCGGATCCGGAAATTTGCATATGGGTTCTCCTGCCGGCCTACAAAGTGCCGAGCACAAGGTGAATCTGGGCAAAGTCAGTTTGGAAGACCGGAGTGGAGTCGGGAGGCGAGGGCGTCCCGCGGTGGTTTTCGGCAGTCGGCTGAGGAGAATTGGGGGAAGAGTCCGAGGAGCTCGGGTCCGAGGCAAGGAAGACGGCGGTCGGCGACGAGGTCGCGGTGGAATCGCTCGTCACGGGACCCAAGCAAGCCAGCTATACTCTTTCCGCAGAGCATCAACAATTCCCCCCCCCCTTTTACCCCCGCGCTGAGATAGTGCGAAAACGGGGCCCCGTTCTCACCCCACTCCAAGCGGTGCCAACAAAACCCGCGAAGGAGCACGAAGTCGGGGCACCGCCGCGCTGCCACATTTGCAGCTCATCACGAAGACGCGGGTAGGACCCACCCGGTCTCGCGGACCTGACCGCTCCTTCAGGTCCCGCACAAATATTGGCCCACAGGCCCCATCTGCCCCCTTGTCTTTGAGGGTGGCCTTTTCTTTTGCTTTTGAGTAAATGTGTTGTTGGCGCCATCTGTGAAGTAAAACTGTTTAAGTGTTGCCGTGTGCTCGTGTAGTCGGTAGTATCTCTGCGTCATTGTTTCTTTTGTAGCATTTGATATATGTGCATTCTGTTTGGCTGTATATGTGTGCTCTCCGTGTGCCGCGGAATAAATGTGCATCATGTTGAACTGTTTTCCCGTTTCGCTTTGTCTTTTCTTTAATTGAATCTCCATCTTGCTTCACGTAAAAGGGTTGGTAGTGGGCTTAATACGCCTGATAATTAATTAATCGGAACCGTTGAGGCCGACGATAACACCGCTCGGTTATCCCGATAGTACGGAACGGATCGCTTAAGCGGTTCGTGTCTGGAGTTGACCTGCGGCGAGGTGCGATCGCCCGGTCTACCCTCCGCGTGGGTACTTAGGTAGGTCGAGTTTGGCGAACAACCCTATCCCACGCGGGTGGCCGATTGGCACGATCGTGGTGAGGCCGAAAGGCCCACCCATGACTAGCTCCCGGCGTTAGTCTGAGAGGGTCACGACAGAATTGTCCGTCCGGTGGGCGATGTGCCGCGATTCGAGTCACGTGGCCTTTCGCACGCCGGCAGGCGCGAATTCGCAACAATATATATATATATATATATATATATATATATATATATATATATATATATATATATATATATATATATATATATATATATATATATATATATATATATATATATATATATATATATATATATATGTATTTATATATATATATATATATATATATATATATATATATATATATTTGTCTGTCTATTTCTCTCTCTCTTCTTTAAATTGATTTTTGATGCTTTCTTTATCTGTGTGATGTTTTGAATTTGACAATGAAGATTATTCATATTACTCTTAGTGTTATTATTATTTATGAATGTGCTGTTGTTTTTTTGTCATTTTTGTTGTTTAGCAATGTATGGAGGAGCTCAGCCCTATGGGGTTGATTCTCGGTCACTCATACTCCATCACAGCTGTGGGAAAGGTAAACACCATTTAATTCAGCACTCAAAGGTAAACGCCATTTTACATAACCTGCTCCCATGACATCACCACATGAATATGCCACGGTAAACAAGACAGCATACATCACCATACATTACAGCAACTTGATATGAAAGTTATTGTGGTGAAATGTTTCGAAGTTCGTGTTTTTAAAACATACCTGGCAACGTTCATGAAAGAGCAATGAAACATTTACTCATGGTGAGCACACTTCAGAGGTTTACAGGTAATGATTGTACATAAAGGCTTTTGATAAACCATTGGAGGAGATTGAGGAAGAGTAAAATTAGAGTTGGGGGTGGGGGGGGGATAATTCACTGAAAATATAGATGAACAGTGTTGAGAAAGTACAGAGACATGACAGAAGTAAATAGACACCATGATTTTAAAATAATTTATTTCTTGAACATTTGATCTATGTCAATACATGCACTAGTATTTGGTAAACTTGCCATTTTCAGATTCCAATGCTTTTACTCTTTCAGACAGAGAACTAATGAATTCCAAAATTTTTTCTTGTTGGATTTCTGCCCAGGCTTCACACAAAAGGTTTAGCAATTCTGCCGGTGATGTTGGTTTCCTGGACTTTTTCCGCACAGCTCGATCCAATGTGGCCCAGAGGTGTTCAATGGGATTCACGTCAGGAGACTGACTTGGCCATGGAAGTCGCTTGATCCCATTTCTGTCATGCCATTCTTTGGTCTTTTTTGCAGTGTGGCATGGAGCTCCACCTTCCATGAGCAGAGTGTTTCTGACCATCTGACCAGTGGAGAAGACAGGGAGAAGTCCATCCTCAAGGATAGAAATATGTATCCTCGAGTTGATGTTGCCAACACACTCCACAAGCTCTGACCGACCAGCACTCCAGATTGCTCCCCACACCATCACTGAAAAACCACTGTGTTTGACAGTTCGCTGCAATCGGTTCAAAGAGAACTCTTGACTGGGAAGTCTCCAGACCCATATGTGTCTACTGTCAGAAAATTGATCAAATTGGGACTCATCTGAAAAAATAACAGTTTACCAAAACTCCAAGGGTCTGTTGGCCATCTCGTCAGCCCACTTCTTTCTCCTTTGAATGTTGGCAGGTCTAAGAAGAGGTTTTCTCCAAGCTGCTCTCCCATAGTAGCCCAGTTGATGAAGGTACTGCATGGCAGTTCTTGAGCTAACTTGGACCTCCTCTGCAACATCTGCTGCCTTGCAACAGAGAGTTTTTTTCAATGGACCGCTTGACAGCTCAAAGACACCTTTCTGAGGGCCCAGATCGACCAGAACGGGAAGCTGTGGATTCCTTGACTTCGCTGGTGAATTGCACAATCACCCGATTGACTGTAGGAAGTAGAATGCCAAGGTTCTGAGCTATCTGATGCTGGCTGACTCCACGTTCCGATTGGCCAACAATTCGTCCTCTTTGAAAATCGGAAAAGTCGTGTGCCCCCTGGGTTCGAGGCATAGTTGATTGTCATACAAGACCCAGGAACTCGTTTCTGCAAATGAAAAAGTTGAATATTAGTTCAAATCACCGAGTAAAACTTGCTTTATACAGATGAAAGGAATAAATTTAAGGAGTTTCTTTACTTCTGTCATGTCTCTGTACTTGGCATGGCTAATAAGTGCAACTAAACCTGGTGTTGGCTTCGCCGTGAAGGTGGCTGGCTTAAGATGTTAGGATCTAGAGTTTGAGCCCCTGTCGGCCGTGAAACAACACCAGGTGGGTTGACTCAGCCTGTCATCCTTCTGAGGTCAGTAAAATGAGTACCAGCTTACTAGAAACGGGGCACTGCCTCAGCACTGCCACGCTCACAGTAATGATGCAACCAGCAGCCGCAGGCTGCATACGAAATAATAAATAAGTGCATGGAGTCTCCCTTTATAAACCATGACCTCGCTACATTTCCTGACCCAACGCAGGTTGTGCTTTACCCACAACATACCTTTTCAATGTCCACTCACAAAAAAAAAAATATATATATATATATATACATAAATATATATATATATATACATAAATATATATATATATATATATATATATATATATATATATATATATATATATCACTTAAAAAAAAAATTGGTATACATTGTCGAGGCTTGTATGAGAGCTAACAGACAACAAGGGGGGGGGGCAGGGAGGTGGGTTTGGGGTGGATTAACGGGGTAGAAAAGATCATGGTTTTGGATGGGAGAAGATAAGAGGTGGTGGTGTTGGGATTTCAACTCTTTGTTGGGATTTCATGCGAGCTGCCTCAGAGATACAGCGAACACATTCATTGAAGTGAAAATCTTCTGAACTCAAGTTTTATTAATCTCGGTCCCTCTTATCAAGCAAATCTGTAATCACATTCCAGTTTTTTTAAACACTGTTATTATTACTAACAGAGTGCCCACCCTATGGGAAATCTTGCTCCAAGCATGCAACACGTTCTTCTGACACGTACCTTTATTTGGGCAGTGTATAGGCTACTGACAGCACTGTATACGCAAAAAACAAAATATCTGGGGTTCCATGCATGAAAGAAAAACATACCGACTGCTTATACTTAAAAACACCTCACGACACTGGAAAACGTGGGGACAGGAATGCTGCACTATAAATGGTGGAGACTTGTTATACCCTCCACTACCTGGAGGTGGCGCTACATGATACACATTTACATAGAGAATTTGCATCCCTTCCTCCCTTCCTCCCTCCCTCACCCCCCTCACCACCCACCAAGTTCACTGGCAAAGATAAAAAACACCCCTATACATTAACTGGGGTTATGCTGATCCTCTGTAGCAAGTCTGCTTGAAATTGGCCCAGAACTGTAGGAGTAGTAGTGCGACAAACAAACAAACACCAGTTCGTGCATTCTAGTAAGGATAACCCTGATTGAGATTTACTTCATTCGTGGTGATTTCACTGCAAAGGTTCACAGAATGAGAAAATCTTGTTCGGTTTCGTGAATTAATTCCAGCATGGCTTCACTTAACACTTATTTGTTGTTCCTTTTTTGAATAAATATTGTGAAATGAAGATTTTGATGTTTCTTGGTGTCCTTGTACGCTCGCTCGGCCCCAACTTCCCAAAATATGACGACGTGATTACGTCATATATATATATATATATATATATATATATATATATATATATATATATATATATATATATATATATATATATATATATATATATCTCACGTGACCCGCCACGTCATCTCGAGGCTACTTTTGCTTCGGGGCTTGTGTTTACATGCGGCTTACAAACACTCTGAAAAAGTAGAGAATGCGCGATAGATGTGTTGTTGCTGTTTGTAGCAATGGAACCGAAGATGGTGTGAGTGTGGATGTTTTCCCAAAAAATCGAGCTGTGAGGAAAATTTGGACAGCCAAGGTAAAACTTACCAGAGGAAAGTGGCGCGGCCCAACTGCTTCAAGCGTCATTTTCAGCGCCCGTTGTGAAGATGGTTCATCTGACACGGACATGTGTTCCCAGTTTGGGATGAGTAAATTGAAACGATCGAAAACTGATGCGGTCCCCATGAAGATTAGAGATTATTCTAGTCTCATGGAAAATAAGGAAATGGACAGATGAGCTGCGGAATGCGTGAGAGTCTGAGGGTAAGTGTAAGTGGTATTATTGATTTACCGCATTTCTATTTAGCATCGGCCATGATCGCCACCGCTTTTGTTTCAATCAGTAACTTTCTACATTAGTTGTCAGATAAACGTACAGGTACAGCCGTATCAGACATACGTACAGGTACAGCCGTATCAGATATACGTACAGGTACAGCCGTATCAGATAAACGTACAGGTACAGCCGTATCAGACATACGTACAGGTACAGCCGTATCAGATATACGTACAGGTACAGCCGTATCAGACATACGTACAGGTACAGCCGTATCAGATATATGTACAGGTATAGCCATATCTGACAAACGTACAGGTACAGCTGTATCAGACAAACGTACAGATACAGCCATATCTGACAAACGTACAGGTAGAGCCGTATCAGACATACGTACAGGTACAGCCATATCAGACATACGTACAGGTACAGCCATATCAGACATACGTACAGGTACAGCTGTATCAGACATATGTACAGGTACAGCCATATCAGACATACGTACAGGTACAGCCGTATCAGACATACGTACAGGTACAGCCATATCAGACATACGTACAAGTACAGCCGTATCAGACAAACGTACAAGTGCAGCCATATCAGATGTACGTACAGGTACAGCTGTATCAGACATACAGTACTACCTCCGTAAGCAGGGCTAATATTAATATACATGTCGCTTGTAGGTGCCAAGCAGATAGATAATCTACAGAAATGGAGAAAACGATGAATTGTTGAAATTATGTTTAATCCCAATGACCATGGTGCATCATTTGACAACAACAAACAACTTTCACATTTTAATGCCTGTTGTTTGCGGACGATCTCCGCTGGGCTGGCGCAGGCCGGGCACGCAGACAGGTAGGCACAAACTTTCAAGGCTAGAGAAACACTGTGCACAATGTATGAACAATCTGACACCCACACCCACCTGTAACACTCCGTAACACTTCAACAAACATCCCTTAAAATATTCCGTAACGCTCGATGAAGACATACCACTCCCCCATATTTCACGTCTTGATCCCAGGATGCTATCTATCTCGTTGGTTTTTTTCAGTTACTACAAACTACATTTGAAAAAGTAAAGGTGGTGCAGTGTATCGTCAAGACCAGGCAGCTGTCGGAATCCCTGTAATGACGTCATCGGAATGATCACTCAGAGTGATGCAATCGTTTCTAAATGTGTTCAGTTGGTTTCATTTGCGAATGAGATCACGCGTCTGAAGAAGAGCAATGATTGAATTTAGATGAAGCAATTTGTTTTTACCATTAATGTATTCATCATCACACCATTTGAAAGCCTTTATCCCTGAGCAGGGGTCAGCTTTTTTTGCGGGCTCCAATCATGGTACCCTTTCTTGTGGCAATGTTTTTACAGCCGGATGCCCTTCCTGACACCAATCCTTTAGTCGCCTTCGACCCTGCAGGGATAATTACCAGTATACTGGTGCTCATTTTGCCGACCTTCAGAAGGATGACAAGCTGAGTCAACCCCCCTGATGCTAACTCAGCAACCAGCGGGGCTCAAACTCAGGACCCCAAGGATCCCAAGCCACCGCCTTAACCACTAAGCCACACCAGGCTCATTTCACCATTAATATATTGAACACGTGTAATTCTTCACCATTGAGAGATGGAGCCAAAACAATATCTAGAATGATATCTCAAAAAGTTGTTGATGAATTGTGACAGATTTGGTGGATGAGTTGTTTAGGTGACAACAACAAGCCGATTAGATTTTGGTTCAGGTCCGGATCCAGATCCGGCCTATCGGAGTGGAATACAAAACGTAACCTGTTCAGCTTTGTTGAGGTATGCGCTGTACCAAGTACCGTTCTAGTTACTACAACAATTACAGAGAAGTAATTGCATCAAAATACCACTAAACTCCACATTTACCGCGTTCTGGCTCTATTTTACCACTCACCAGTTGTTATTGCCAAGACTTTCTTCGACGTCATCGTCCCGAATGTAGTGAACGACAAGTATTTCATGAACGATGTCACCCTCAATTTCCACCTCGGGTTAATATATGTATGGTCTGACAGCACCTTCTACATCCTGATTTTGACTATCGTCGTAATCTGAGGATTCTTGATCAGAAAATCATTCAAATTCACTTTTCGATGACTCTGAAGTGAGCTGTTTGGCCATTATCCTTTGCATGCTGAGACAATCGTACTGACTATGACGTCACACAGATGACGCAATGACCGTGGAGGTTTTCTGCAATTTTTTGGGGCGATACCCGCCAGGTTGACTTTTAAAACTTTAACACCTCAAAAGATTATTACAGTTAACAACCACGTTCAGTTCTTTGTTCATTACTTGCAAATCAATATCATCACATCAAAAAAAACGTTTAAAAAAATTATAATTCTGTGGACCTTCAAGTGAAATCTACACTCTGTCACCTCCCAAAGACGATTCACCCCTCATGACATCATCATTTCAAAATGCCATTCCACTTACGGAATGCCAACGCTTTGATAGCTGCCATCGATGCTGTAGTTATGAAATGATGAAAGAGCGATGTACACAAGTTGATTCCATGATAAACCACAACTGGTTAAACCTGCGACAGCAGGTTAAACTCAGGATATTACTCTTTGCAGGTGAGCGTGAGAGGAGAGCCGGTGTCACTCGTTCGTCTACGCAATCCCTGGGGGAAGGTGGAGTGGAACGGTTCATGGAGTGACAGGTCTGGAACACATACTGAGAATCTAGAGGCAATTACTGGTAGAGTACTTTGAGTTACCTTGTAAATACAAAACTGGTCTTCAGAACCATCTTTGTAGTATTGCCTTTGAACACGTGGTCTTCAGAATGGTTCTTTATGTCAGCCACTGAAATCACGGTTTCAGAATGGTCTTCCAAAAACCTTTATTGACTTTGCCTCTCCTTTTGTCTTTCCTCTTAAAAGGTTTTTTTGGCAGCTACCCATCCACTTCATCCCAATGTGTATGTTTTTTTTTTTTTTTTTTTTTTTTTTTTTTGTATACCTTGGTCGAGGCTCGTATGAGAGCTAACACACAACTCACAGCAAGGAGGCATGAGACAAGAGGGGCGGGAGTGGAAGGGACAAAACATTGGGGAACAGACACAGGTGAACTGTGGAAGGGAGAGGGATGGGGATGGGACGGGGAACATGGCGAGGGGAAGATGGACATTAAAGGGACTTTCAGGAAGGAAAGCAGGAGAATTGAAGGAAGTGGGCTTGGGTGGATTATCGGGGGTAGAAAAGATCGAGGATTTGGATGGGGGAAGATAAGAGGTGGTGGTGAACAGCTGTTTTGAAAGCCTGGAGGGAAGAATGGGAAAGAATAGAGTGAGGAAGTTTATTCCAAAGGCGGGAAAAAAGAGGAATGAAAGAGTGAAGATGAGCAGTGATTCGTGATTTTGGTAGTTTTACCAGAAGGGGGTTGTTGGCAGACCTTGAGCGCCCTGTGGAAATGTGGTTGGGACAAATCGCAGAGAGAGCAGGGGGGGCAAGGCTGGAGAGGAGTCGGTAGAAGACAGAAAGACCACCGACCAACCTGCGGTGATTGAGTGAGAGGCCCAAAGACTCAGCTTCATTGCGGGAGATGCCAATGATCTTAAAAGCCCTGGTTTCGACAGCGTGAAGTCGAGAAAGGTGGGACTCAGGAGCACCAGCCCAGAGGGGAGAGCAGTACTCCATCAGGCTACGGACAAAAGCTTTGTAAGTGGTCAGGAGCTCAAGAGGGCCGAGGAAGGACTTTGCACGACGGAGGATTCCCAGTCGGCGACTGGCTTTTGAGGCAAGGTTGGAAATGTGACTTTCCCAGGAAAGGTCATGGCAGATAGTGAGACCCAGAAGCTTGAAAGAAAAGACTTCTTCCAGAGGATTGTTGAGAAAGTGGATGGGGGGGTTTTGTAAACGGTCCTTTCAAAGAGACATAGTGAGAGTGTGAGATTTGTCTGGATTGAAAGACATGTTCCACGTGTTGGACCAGTTTGTGATTTTATCCAGATCTGCAGTGAGCGAAGAAGCTGCTGCTTGCCGGTCTGAGGGATGACAGATGGTACGGCAGAGGGTGGAGTCACGGGCAAAGGGAAATAGAGGATTTTCCAGAGAGTCTGAGAGATCATTGATGAAAACCAGAAAAGAACAGGGCCCAGAACGCTACCTTGAGGAACTCCAGCCTGCACAGGAAGAGGGGATGAAAGAACTCCATTTAGGGCCACACGTTGACTGCGACAGGAGAGGAAGTCTGCGAGCCATGAGTGGAGATGACCTTGAATACCATGGGAAGAGAGTTTGGTGAGTAGGGCAGGGTGCCAGACTGTGTCAAAAGCACGTGATATGTCCAGGGATACGGCTCGGATTTCCTGTCTGGCATTGAGGACCTCCATCCATTGATGGGAGAGCAGTAGCAGCATATCTAGGGTAGAGTGACCTGGTCTGAAACCAAATTGATGATTGGAAATCAAGCCATTGGAGAAGAGGAAGGATTTCATGTCTGAAGCGATGATGGATTCCATAACCTTGCTGATGATTGGGAGAAGGCTGATTGGTCTATAGTTACAGGGATCTGTTTTTGCACCTTTATATGCAGGGCAGTGATGTTGGCAGATTTCCAAGCAGATGGCAGATGACCTTGGGAAAATGAGAGGGTGAATAGAACAGAGAGAGGGTGAGCAAGAGCAGAAGAGCAGGCTTTGAGGACACGTGGGCTGATGCCGTCTGGACCGGTTGCAGAATCTGACTCGAGGTTTGAAAGCAAGCTCTCCACCTTGTCAGGAGAAAAGGATACAGAGTCCAGGGACAGTTGGGTGCGACTGGGTAAAGTGGGTAGAGATAGTGATGGGTTTGGGACACAAGATTTAGCTGCAAACACCGAGTTTAGACATTCAGCTTTATAACGTGTGGAATCAGCAGTGCGGCCATTTGAGGTAAGGGAGGGGATGGAGGGGGAACATACACCAGAAACAGATTTGATTAAACGCCACCAGGATTTTGAGGAGGGAGAGAGGTTTGAGAGTTCAGACTTGAGATGAGAAAGATGTTGTTTTCTGGCTCTCCTGAGGGTAGTTACACACTTGTTCCGAGCTTTGTGGAAAGAACTGAGATTGCCCTCAGTTGGGTTTGCTTTCCATGAGGCAAAGGCAAGTTGTTTCAGGACAACTGCCTCGCCACAAGCTTCAGTAAACCAAGGGCGGGAGGAAGGGTAAGACAACTGAACACGAGAGGGGATAAATCTGTGCATGAGGGAGAGCAAGTTTCTTTGAAACAATTCCCAGGATGAGTTGATGTTTGAGAAAGTAGTGATAGGAGACCAGTCTGTAAGTTTGATGGCTGCTCGGAGACCCTGCCAGTCGGCTTGAGTGAAATGCCAGACTCGACGGCGGTGAGGTGGTTCTCTGATAACAGCCAGAGAGATGTCCACTTTAACAAGGACGTGGTCAGAAGAACCAATTGGAGCGAAGGAAGAGCAGCAGATATTGTCAGGGAAATTTGTCAAAATCAGATCCAGAAGAGATGGAGTACCATTGGTTGAGATCCGGGTCGGGAAGTTGACCGATTGAGTCAGTCCCAATGAGTCACAGAAAGCTTTTGCTGATGTCCCATGGCAGGTGAGAGAGGTACCCACACCGAGCCAACTGGCGTGATGACAATTGAAGTCGCCACATAAGAGGAAGAGAGAGTTTGGATGAGAAGATAGAAGATGGTCCATGTTTTCGGAGAGTGAGGTGTAGATGGAGTCATCACTGTTCGGTGGACGGTACAGTACACATATAAACATGAGGTGGGAGTGGAGGGGAAGCCGAAGCCAGAGGTATTCCTGGGGGTGTGGGGGGAGTGAGAGCAGTGCAGGGAGAGTGAGGAATAGAGTCTTTGATGAAGAGAGCAACACCTCCACCAGGACGAGGCTCAGGTCTGTCATACCGTAAGAGGGAGTAACCAGGGAGAGATACTTGGGAGTCAGACACGTCTTGGGAGAGGAAAGTTTCTGTTCGGCAGATAATGTCTGGTTTGTCAGTGGCAACCTGCATGGAAAGATCTGAAAGGTTTGAGCGAAGGCCCCGGATATTTGAGGTCCACACTTTTAATGAAGAGGTAGGGGAGGAGGCTTTGGGTGCAGGAGGTGGAGGGGGCGGGGGAGGGTAGGACGAGGGACGAGGGGGGGAGGTAAGGAGGGTTGCTGAAGGAGTGTGGGGTATTGCAGAATAGCGAGGGGAGGGGGCCGAATGAGGAGGAGAAAAGGCTCTGTGGTGCTGGGAGAGAGGGGGGACAAGAGACAAGGAAGATGGCAGTTGAGTATTTGAGGAGGTGGAGTGAAGAGATGGAGGTGAGAGGGCAGTGGAGGGAGGCAGGTTGGTGGATGAGAGGGGGGCAACTTAGAGAAGGAAGAGTGAGGGGGATGAAAGGTGGGAGAAAGGTGAGGGGGGAATTTTGAAAGAGGTGAGAGGGAGGCTTGGAGGGAGAAGAGTGGGATGGTTGCTTTGAGAGTGAGAGTGAGGGGTGAGGGGGTGAGTTGGCACTGAAGTTGGAAAAAAAGAATGTTTGATGGAAAGCGAGCATCCATGGCAAACTGTGGTTTTTAAAAGTTTTAGGTCAGAGATGCGATTTAACACAATTCTTGATGGATGCAATGAAGGCGAATTCAGAGCATGGAGAGAAGAAGCGCTGTAATAGTTGGATTTTTTAGGCAAGGAATGAAGGAGAGGTCGAAATGAGAGCAGTCTGTTAAAATAGCAGAAGAGTAGTGCATTGTGAAACAGTAAAGAGTACCACATGTGTGAGAGAGGAAGATGAAGCATTATAAGATCGTTTTTGTTGTTAATATTAATGTATGAGAGAGTTCAACAGATTAGGTCATGGAAGTGTAAAAAAAAATAAAAAAATAAAAATAAAAATAAAAAAAATAAAAAAAATAAAAAAAATCGAGGAAGACGAGGAGGAAGTTAAGAGGAAGAAGAAGTAGCAGAATCGGGAGGTGAGCGTGTTGTTGTTGTTGGGTATATTTTTTTTATTTTTTTTATTTTTTTTTTTTTGAGATAAGAAAGAGATTAGTTGGGAGAATGGGGGATGTTTGGAAAGTGGGGAAGATGAAAATTGAAGGTAATGGGGAGGATAGAAATTGAAGGAAATGGGGAGAAAAAACAAACAAACAAACAAAAAAAAACGATCGAACACCAAGTGGAACCGGTAGGCCTCAAGCCTAGGACTAGGCCTCAAACACCAGGTAAGAACGTCGACATAAATACTCACAAAATAGCACGATTTTTGAAACAAAACCGAACTAGGAACACACATTAACATGTAGGTGAGAAAATTAAACAGTTAAAACGGGACAAATAACAATCGGAACTTAACTTTGAGAATGTCAGCAGGGAGCCCCGAAGGAGACCTCTTGCCGCTCAAAACCGGAACCGGAAGTCTCCTTCAATTGTTCATGTTACTGTTCATGTTACTGTTCTTCAAGAAATGTTAACACCTCTACTTTCAGCTTTGTCATTCACAAAATCTCCACGAGATTGTCGTGAACTTAACTCATCGACAACATACCCTGAAGTACTTAACATCAAATTTTGAAGAGGTTGGCCTTTATTACTTGACCGCTTATGCAAAGTGGGCCATAAAAAAAGGAAATGAAACAAAAAATCGTAAATCAACACCGTCGACAGATATGAACGAAGTTTTTAATGTGAAATATTTGTACAATCCTCAAGTTTCGATACTTGAACCCAGTGCTCAATATGATCTCCCCTCTGTTAGTCTGTTGTACACATTTTCTTATTCGCAGTATCAGGTTACACATCACTTTCTGTAGGGTGTCTTACATATCTTTTTCTAATGGCATTTCACCCACCACAAAGCCAAAGGCAACTCAAGGTGGCGGCTACACAAAGGAAAGCCTAGATATTAAACAGGAAGAAGAAATCTATTGACATTCCTCTTGAACTAAGGTAGGTTAGGCTTGAGGGGAAAGGGGAATGCAGGTAAAGAGTTCCAAAGTGATGCAGTATGGGGAAAGAAAGTGAAAGAATACTTCATTGTCTTATTCCTTGGGACAACAACAATGTATGGGAAGAAATAAACTGCCAAACGTGTAAATCGACTGAAAAGAATCTTTGAAGTGGGTGCTTAACAGTGATCCGCACTTCGGGACCGAATCTTACTCCTGAACACCAGTGTAACGGTGATGTGGGTGAACACAATCAAATCTCCCACCCGAACGGTCAGCAATTTAGCAAGTGATAGTCCGTGGGACTGCGACATCGTCTGCCGAGATAGGCCAAAAGATCTTTGCTTCGGTTTCTGTTCTACGTTCGAGCTTGTTGCCTGCGTTGTGTTTAACAGTTCTAAATAATGGGGGCCGAGTGAAGACATTTGACGAATCACTGCGTTTGTATCCTCCTCATGAGGTTTTGGTGGCAATTTCCAATTGTCGTGGCTTTACTTGTGCCACGGTTTTACGTTTCCATTTCTGGACATGCATCAACCAACACTTCAATAATGGAAACAGTACAGGGTTTATTCAAAGGGATAGCGAAAGAGAGAGAGAACACTTAGACTGAGACAATACGAAGCGAAGCGACTATTCAATCGCACATGTCCCTCACGTAATTCCGGTAACGAGACCGAAAGGACCTTCCCACTCACAATGCTTGCACGTGGTGGTTGTGGTGTCTATGGCGGTGGGCTCATTTGCGGGACATGTTGTGCTTCCCCACTCGGGCTTTTGTGGGGTTCTTGGTGGTGTGCCATTGCCTCCACACTTTTGGCAGTCAGGGACTCAGGATTGGAACACGCTGTGGTCCTCATTTCATTTGCTCTGCTTCTTGCACGCCTATTTCGCACTTGCACCAAGCGTTCAACTCTCCCTCAAACTGCCAATGACTCTTCCTCCTCCTCCTCCTCCTCCTCCTCTCTCAAAACTGCCATCTTGCATGGCTTTTTCTCAACGTTGCACCGTTCTTCTGGTGATTTTGATTCCTATTGGGGGTGGGGTGAGGTTTCTGGCTCATGCATAGTAGTGATTCGTGCAATTAAAAGAACACAGATTACAAATGAGAAATGATTTAGAGGAATACAGTGGAGGGATGGTTGGGGGGGGGAGGTTACGACACATTACAGAAGGGCAGAAAGACAATTGTTCTCTGCTAAACATGCTTCGACATGTGTTCTACATCTTTATACGGAAACCAAATTTTTTACTGTATTCATTTAGTTTTTTCTGCCATTCCTTTCCCATTCTAATCTCCCCTTCCAGGATTTCTCTTTTAAACTGGCTTGCCCTTACCTCTCGCTTCAGTAGTTCCAATTCTCCATCTTGTTCGCGTTTTTCCTTTTCGAGCTTTGTTTTCCTTTCTCCTTCCTTCCTCAATTCTCCCTGCAGTTCTTCGAACTGTTCTGACTTTTCCAGCAATTCCTCCGACCTTTCCTCGAGCTGTCTCTCTCCTTTTTTATCTTCCATTCTAGGCTTTCTCTTTCCTGATTGCCTGTTCTTATCTCTTCCTTCAATTGTTCCAACTCCCCATCGTGTTCACATTTTTTCTCTTCCAACAATATTTCCCTCACTCTCTCCTCCAGTTCTTTGAACCGCCTTGCTTGCTCCAATAATTTTTTCCATTAATTGTTTTACTTCCAAGTCGTGCTCCTTTTGTTTCTTTTCGAGCTCGGTTTTCCATTCTTCCTCCCATTGTTTCCTTTCCTGGGAGATACCAATCTGCTGTTCCTCTATTCTTTTGTTCAGTTTGCTCTTCGCATATTCCAACTGACGGGTATAAAACACTACCAAATTCTTTTTCCCACGTAATTTGTCGACTCTATTGGCCAAGTCATGTTTTTGCCACCGAATTCGTTCCAGTAAATCGTCCAATCGCTGTGTCCCCCGTACACGTAATTTTTCTGAAGCGCGTCTGCGTGCCATTGTGACTCGTCCACTCCAACTTGCACCTCCTCGATATATTCTTCATAACGCTTCACCTTTTCCAAGACATCCCCCAATTGTGCCTGAAGCCTGCCAATGCTCGCATAGTCATCCTGCCACGCCTGCCATGGCACATGCCGTGACCACGTGCCTTGAACCGGTGACTGGGAGCTCACGCCTCGTGCTGTGCCATTAATATCAGCCCGCTCCGTGCTGCCATTGTGCGACTCCGTTTGCCGGCAAAGTTCGTGCTCAAGCCGCTCCCACTGACCACAGTTAGTGGTGGGGTTATAATTATAAAAAGAACCGACCTGGGCCATGGATCCTACATGACGACACATACCTAATACCCCCGGCTCCCGCTCGCCTTGAGACGCCATCTTATTCTCGTAAAGGGTTAATTTAGCTTGCTCGTAATTTGGAGGGAATCAGGGGTCGCTTCTCTCACCCCTGGACCGATTCCCGTGAATTTAGCTGGAGACAGGAGAGCCCGTTTTCCTGTTCTCCGATACCAGTGCCGCGAGGAGGGCGATGGATTTGTATCCCACTCCTGACACCAGTGTTACGGATTCGCGCCCGCCGGCGTGCTGACGGCCACGTAACTCGAATCGCGGCACGTCGCCCACCGGACGGACAATCCAGTCGTGACCCTCTCGGACTAACGCCGGGAACCAGTCACGGGTGGACCTTTCGGTCTCACCGCGATCGAGCCAAACGGCCCCCGCGTGGGATAGGGTTGCTCGCCAAATTCGACCTACCTAAGTACCCACACGGAGGGTAGACCGGGCGATCGCACCTCGCCGCAGGTCGACTTCGGACACGGGCCACTTAAGCGACCCGTTCCGTACTATCGGGATAACCGAGCGGTGTTATCGTCGGCCTCGACGGTTCGATTAATTATCGGGCGTATTCAGCCCACTACCAACCCTTTACGTGAAGCAAGATGAGGATTCAATGAAAGAAATGACGAAGCGAAGCGGGAAAACAGTTCAACATAAAGCACATTTATTCGCGATGAACGGAAAGCACACATATACAATTCCACCAAAAGCACATAGAAAAGAAGAGAAACACAATGCAATTTTACACAAAAAGCAAATGTAAAAGCGAAGACACAATGCAGAGCTAATACCGACTACCGAGCACACGGCAACACTTATACAATTTTACTTCACAGACGGCGCCGACAACGCACATTCCCAAAGCAAAAGAAAAGAGAACCACCCTCCAGGATGAGGGGGTAGGCGGGCCTGGAGCCGAGACCGTGTCGGGCCTACCCGTCTGGTGATGAGACGCGGAGCGGCGGTGGTGCCTCAACTCCGCGGGCCTCGCGGACAGTGTCTGGTAGGGGGTGGGAAGGGGGCCCCCTTGGTCACACTATCTCAGCGCGGGGGGAAACAGGAGGGGGTTGCTGATGCTCGGGGAAAGGAGGATTTTTACTCTGTCTCGGGTCCCGCGACGAGCGTCTCCACCTCGACCAGGTCGCGCCGTCGGCCTCCCTGGTGTGCAGCTCCCGGCACCGACGCGAGCACCCCTCGTCTGCCTTCGCCGCCGCCGCCTCTCCACAGCTCCGTCCTCTTCGCTCCGACTCCAACTCCGAACTCTTCCTCCTGCGAACTCCTTCCAACGCACACACGACGACCCTTTTCTGACGAACGCAGCCGCTTATATAAGCCCCGTGGCTTCGCCTTTGACCCCCTGCCTTCGACCTTTCACCTCGCTCCCCATTGGCCCGAGAAAAAGTGGGCGTGAATGCATTTTGATCCATGAATTTGCATATAGCGACCGCCCTCCAACGCCCTGGAGGCGGGGCCAAATCGCCCCTTGCTCACCGATTGGACGGAACAAAAGTGGGCGTGAGTCGTTTTTGATCCGTTTTTGGAGCGGAAAGTCCGTGGTTTTGTACACGCTGTTCGGCGCGCGCCCTGCACGAGTCCAATACCGGTACCCACAAGCGGCGCAAGAACGGTGGCGATGCGACGGTTGCGAGGGTTGACGGCAAAGGTCGTGGCTGCTGTGGTGAAGCGGCGCCGCGGTGGGTGGTTGATGTTGTGATGACTGTTGAGACGCGGTTGGAGGTGGTAATCATGGCGGTTGGTCCAAAATAAAGATAGTAAAAGAAAAACGGCTATCCTGAAGAGTCGCAGCATGCATGAATGACATGTATTCCCACTAGACAACGGGTTTGGGCCTAACTACACATATACTTACGGAGATATCTCACCTTAGGGACCTGATTGGTGGTTTGCGAATTTGGTCAACCACAACAATATATATATATATATATATATATATATATATATGTATGTATATATATATGTATGTATATATATATATATATATATATATATATATATATATATATATATATATATGTATATATATAATCCCTTCTGTAATTCTGGGGGAATTAACCCATCTATAACTGGAGGGGGAGCACTCGGGAGAGTGAAAAACCTCCGCCGCCAATACTGCTGGGTCACTCAAGTGAACCTTATGTCTTATTCATTAAATATGATGTCAACAGTGCTGACAGTTATAGTTCTTTTCTCCATTTTTTTTTTGGGGGGGGGGGGGTGGAAATCACTTAAAACATGTAAAAATGCAAAAAAAAAAAAAAAATCGAAATTTTGTTGAAAAAAAAGTTGCAAAAATTTTTTTTCTGTAACAATTTTTTTGGGGGGGTTGGAAATCACTGAAAGCGTACAAATGCAAAAAAAATTCTTTTTTTTGGAGGGGGTGGTGTAACAATTTTTAGGGGGTGGAAATCATTTAAAATATGTAGAAATGCAAAAAAAAAAATTCTCAATTTTTTTTGGGGGGGTGGAAATCACTTAAAACATGTAGAAATGCAAAAAAATTCCCTATTTTTTTGGGGGGTAAAAAATTTTTGGGGGTGGGGGGTTGGAAATCACTTAAAACATGTAGAAATGCAAAAAAAAAAAATTTGGGGGGGGGTTTTAAATCACTGAAAACGTACAAATGCAAATAATTTTTTTTCCTTTTTTTGGAGGGGGTGTAACAATTTTTAGGGGGTTGGAAATCACTTACAATATGTAGAAATGCAAAAACAAAATTTCTCAATTTTTTTGGGGGGTGGAAATCACTTAAAACATGTAGAAATGCAAAAAAATTCTCTATTTTTTGGGGGGCGGGGGGTTGGAAATCACTTAAAACATGTAGAAATGCAAAATAAAAATTTGGGGGGGGGAATTTGGGGGGGGTTGGAAATCACTTAAAACATGTAGAAATGCACAAAAAAAAAATTTTCTCTAACAATTTTTTTTTGGGGGGGGGGACCAAGTCCAAAATTTAATGGCATGATCCTTGGACCATACCTAACCCCCCCCCACCAAGTTTCGTCGAAATCCGTCGAGGAGTTTTTCCGTAATACTGTTCACAAACAAACAAGCAAACAAACTGGAGGGGGAGCACTCGGGAGAGTGCAAAACCTCCGCCGCCAATACTGCTGGGTCACTCAAGTGAACCTTATATCTTATTCATTAAATATGATGTCAACAGTGCTGAGTTATAATTCTTTTCTCCAACATTTTTTTTTGGGGTGGGGGGAGGTTGGAAATCACTTAAAACATGTAGAAATGCAAAAAAAAAAAAAAAAATTTTCTCAAACTATTTTTTTTTTGAGGGGGGGGGGACCAAGTCCAAAATTTAATGGCATGATCCTTGGACCATACCTAACCGCCCCACCAAGTTTCGGCGAAATCCGTCGAGGAGTTTTTCCGTAATACTGTTCACAAACAAACAAACAAACAAACAGAAAGGGGTGAAAACAGTAACCTCCATCCATTTTCAAAGATGGCGGAGGTTAATTATGGTGCAATTATCCCATTCGTAATTCTGGGGTAATTATCCCTTCCATAATTCTGGGGGAATTATGCCATCCGTAATTCTGGGGTAATTATCGCGTTGGTAATTCTGGGGGAATTAACCCATCTATAATTCTGGGGTAACTTTTGACTTTTCATGGCTTGTTTTAGGTGTGCTGTTCAATCAGAGCAACCTTCACAATGCGTCTGAATGTCGACAGTCCCAAATATATCATTAATTGTCCCGTTTGCCTTTATCCATTCACAGGTCTCTCAATTGGAATTATCTCGATGGAAGCAGCAGAAATGTTCTGAGAGATACTCAAGAAGATGGAGAGTTTTGGTGAGTGATGATTAATAAAGTTAATTGCCTTCACCACCAAAGGGAGACAGAGATTATGTTTTCACCCCTGTCTGTCTATTTGTTTGTCTGCTTGTCTGTTTGTGAGCACAATATCTCAAAAAATTATGGACGGATTTCGACTAAACTTTGTAGACAGGTTGGGTGTGTGACAAGGAAGAATTGATTCGATTTTGATGAAGATTCAGATCAGGTTCTGGATAAAATATTTTTTTTTAATTTAAAAGTCATTTATAGAAAATAGAGTTATTGACTTCGACTCACCACTGAAGGTTGATAACCTCGTCCAGTCTGAGCGGCGTCCCATAAGCTGTCGAGCTTGGGTGCGGGTGAATGCAGTTACAAGTTCAGTAGGAAGCAAGAAATGGCATATCACCAGTGGGCCAATTCGGCATCGTGTCCACGACATAATACGATTCACTCAGTGACTCGGGTGTCATAAATGTCCAGTGCCCATGAGAATAATCTGATCACCGAAAGGGGTTCGATGCTAGTCGTCCCGCAGTTGAAAGGAGTGAAAACCCACTGAAGATAGAGCCGCAATGTGGCACGTGGTACGAAACTCCATGAGTCAAGAGAGGAAATGCGTCGCTGAAGATAGGGCTGCGAATGTGGTTTAACTCCAGTGAACTTCAGTGAACTCCCATGAACTTTTGTTTAACTCCAGTGAAACTCCTGTCCATGAGTCATTTCCACGATGGTGTAAATAGTGAGTTTCCAGGCATAAAAGCGTCGTCACACTTCCGTTCAACCTTCCTCAATGCCAGTCCCCCGAAGGGGAGGTCCAAGAGCCTGAGAATAGTGTGGGGTAAAATGATTGTTTATAAACCAGATTTTTTTTTTAAACCATGCCTACACTACTGCCATTAGTTGGACAAGTAAATGGAACAAAGTTCATGATTTAAAAGTACAAACAATATTAGCACCGATGAAAAGTACATGACAGATTCTTCACCATTGAGAGATTTGGGCCAAAAACTTTTTTTTTAGCATATTTCAAAATGTTTTGGATGGATTATGACAAAACTTGGTAGATGAGTTGGGTAGGTGACGAGAACAAGCCGATTAGATTTGGGTTCAGCTCTGGATGCAGATCCGGCCTTTCGGTGGGGGAGGTATGTGCTCTCCCGAGTGCTATTCTTGTTTATAAATGCCATAAACTGACTTTGTACCCTTTCCATGGATGATTCTTAAAGAAATTCCACTGATGCTGAAAATTTATTTATTTATCCACCTTTAAACCTCTTTACCCCTTCATTTAAACAATTAAACATGTGAACACTATAGAACACAAATCACCTTCATAATACTTCCAAGACACATGTAATAGAATGAGTGGACGTGGCATGTGAGAGTACAGTATTGGGGTGTAGAAGAGGCCGCCGATATGGCTATGTACGATGATGATCGGCACTGCGTCCTATGGTGATCAATAAAGCCTCCATCTCCTAAACTGTGACTCAATGTCATCTTACTACAGTGTGTAAGAGTAATGTATAAGACTGCTTCAGTGAAGCTAAACTTCTGGATTTCTTGTTTTTTAAACAATCTTTAAAATCATTATTTTATTAAGATTGAAGTGCAGTTCCATATGTACTTGAACACTGCACATGGTATCATGTTGTATGAACTCTCTAGTTTGTTACATGTTGAGATGGGAAGGGCAAACAAGCCAACCTGAAATGAAACAGAAAAGAAATCCTCACAATGTTGTAATTTTTTTTTTCCGCAGGATGTCCATGGATGATTTTCAGCGACACTTCAAAAGTCTCAGTTTGTGCCATCTTAACCCTGCAGAGAGGCTGGATTCCAGGACATCTGGATGGACAGTTCGGCTGCATGAGGGGAAGTGGATTCGTGGGAGTTCTGCTGGCGGCTGCCGTCGGCACATAGGTTGGCCAACTTGAGCACAGAAGTGTTGTAGGAGTGACAAAGTTTTCAAACACAGTTCTTTTAAATTTGAGGGTTTTCAGATGGTTTCTTCAAGTTTGGGAGTTTTCAGGGATACAGTTCCTTCATGCTTAGGATTTTTCAGACACTGTTCCTTTATGTTTGGGATTTTTCAGAAACGCCAGCAGTGCTTACCTGTCGCTTCACTGACAGGTTTAATCGAAAGACAGCATGTTGCACTTCATAAACATGTTGCATGTCTATCTGAGTTTCAATGAGGATGCAAAACGATAATGCATGAAGATATGCACCATATTGAAATTCCGAGAGATTTTCATATATAAATTGGAAACACTTTATAACATACTGTACTAGCAGGAGAGAGAGAGATTGGGACCATAATCTGTGCAGAGCATTGGTGCTGCTTAAGCAGTCATCCTTGGTTATTGGGCACAATCCTGAATGGGTCGACACTCCGACACAGTATACCAGCAAGCTGGCACTCATTTTGCCGACCTCGGAAGGATGACAGTCCGAGTTAACCCCACCTCGTATTGATTCAACAGCTTAGCGGGATTTGAACTCAGGAACTTAGGATCCAAAACCCACCACCCTAACCATTAAGCCAACACCAGGCATGCACCAGCAGAGCCGGTATTTTTACCTGTGCAGCACCATGTGGGTGGGGGGGGGGTGTTTTACCCATGACCAAATCCTGGGTACCTCTGGCGGTTTGATAACTTTGGTAGAGATTGGCCTAGCCATTTTTTTTCTATTATTTTCAGAACTACACAAACATACATACAGAAAATTTCCTTGAGGGGGGAATTTGTTGTGGGGTGGTTGGGGGGAGGGGGACAAAGGAGAGTTAGCTTAAAAACCTTGCCCAGATTCTGAAGAAAATGTTTGGCCTGTAGTTGCTACTGTTCGGCCATGAAAGAATAATGTACAAACACACAAAGGAACATCCAAACACTTGGAAATATTTATGTGGACTTCATCACTTTACATGAACTGCACTAATTTCTCAAAGTGCTGTGTGGCATAAATCCTGTTGAGCCACGGCAAATCAGTAACACGTTAACCGTGATGAGAAACGCCACACAAAAGCCTGTGCTGCAAATGATGTTATCCTTCTTCAGAAGAAGGTAGGTGCACCTATGATGTTGTCACATAATGTGCTGTGAAGAAGAGAGAGCATAAGCATCTGCATTTGTGATATCTCAAGCAAAATCTGATGACAAATTTAAGTGCTTTTTTTATGAAAGTGAGCACAGTGTACTTGTGCATGCATGTAGTGCTGAGAACATTGGAGTTTAGATCACTGAAATAATAGAGAACTGCAATAATCCAGAGTGGAACGTGAACTAAAGTAATGTGATCTCTCAAACTGCTCCATTGTCACAAGACCTTGAGTTCGCTTCCAAAGCCAGTCACCGACTGGGAAACCTCTATTGTGGAAAGTCCTTCCTTTGCACACCTGAATGCTTATCCACCTACAAGGCCTTCATTCTCAGCTTGATGGAACACTGCTCTCCCTTTGGGGCTGGTGCCCTTGCCTCACATCTTACTAAGCTTTAGGCCGTGGAAAACAATGCCTTAAATATCATTGGAATCTCTCTTGATGAAGCAGTCTATGGGCTTATCACTTTGCCATCACCGACAGGTTGGTGTTCTCTCTGTCTTCAACCACCTCCTTTCTCGTCTTACACCCTCTGCCCTCTCCATGCTTTGTCCCCCACAGGTATCTGCAGGGTGCATGCAGTCCACCATCAACCCCCTTCTATTGAAATTCTCAAAATCCAGGATCCCTGCTCACCCCTCTCATTCGTTCCTCTTTGTGTTTTTTCGACCTGTGGAATCAACTTCCACATTCTCTTAAATCTCATTCTTCCCTTCAGGTCTTCAAGATAGCTGATGACCACCATCTCAGATCATCCCCAATCCAAAACCATGATCTTTTCTACACCCGTTAACCACCCCTCCTCCACCCCCAATCTTTTTCCCTCCCCAACCTGAGGTGGACAGAGGTTATGTTTTTACCCCTGTTTGTCTGTCTTTGAGCACGATATCTCAAAACGCTATGGACGCATTTTGACGAAACTTAGTGACAGAGTTGGTTTTGTGACAAGAACAAGCCGATTTAATTTGCGTTCAGTCCGGATGCAGATCTGGCCTATCAGTGGGATACAAAACGTAAACTGTTCAGCCAGGCGGAGGAATGCGCTCAACCAAGTGCTGTTATAGTTAGCTTCTGTATCCATCTTGCCCACCCCTTGCATTCTCTCCTACCTTTCATCGTTACCCGCATCCCTTGTTTGTCCGTTTCGGTCTATTTTCTCCCTCGGGCCTCTTGTTGGCATTCCCCCCCCCCCACTTTTCTTTCTGTTGTTCCGTTTGTTATGTTTTGTCCTGATACATTCAGTATTATAGCTTTTCCACGAGGCTTGACTCTGTATTGAATATTGTTGTTTTTAGTAAAGACGTGTAACACCTCATTTCTTTGGTTGCTAAATCCAGTGTAAGATGACTTGGGTCAACCTACGATGAGGAGCAATGCGCTGAATCCCCTGCAACAAATGTCCGTGGCGCTGCGATTCCATGCAGCTGCATCATTTCATTCAGATGTTGGAGATACGTGTGGTGTTTCATAACTAATCGGCTGTTTAGATGCTCATAACTAATCAGCTGTTTATCTCCCTTTGTAAATTGCTATTTAGATGGGTGATTAGCTGTGTGTATCCAATGATGTTTTTGTGTGTTTTGTCACTGTTTAATAGTTAGGCGTGGGTTTAGCAAATGCTCGCTAAATGCCTTTTGTAAATTTGGCTCCAAATGTTTAACTGTCATTGTGTGTACCTGATAATAAAATTGTCACTATTGTTAAAACACGTCGTCGTTTCAGTAACAATTATGCATTCATATTCGTTGTGCAGTTAACTCATGAGCATGTCAGATTGCTTTTGAACATTTTGAAAGTCAGCTCCAGAACATTCTAAACTACCAGGTGAATAGTGTCAACGAACCTAGTAATAGCCACCAACTTTGAATGGCTAGATTGCTCTGGAACTGAGATATTGATATTTTAAGGTACATGGTAGCCATCTTGGATTTTACCAAAAACCGTGAAAGAAAGTTGAACCTCCTTTTTTGAATGGTATTCATCCTTAAGATGGTAAAAAATACAACTTTCTATTTTCTAGACAAAAAGTTCAAGGAATTACGAAAAATGGATCTTTTATAACATGTTGTTGTTGCTCATGGATGTGGTGGTGTTGTTTGTGTGCTCAGAGTTTATTCCAAAGAGATTAAAATGGTTCTTTTGGAACCGCTATATTAACCTCTAAGTCCAGCTAAAAGGCTTTTTTTGAATGAATAAACGGACATGACGTTTTACAATTTGAAAATTTTATTGTAATTAAATAAATCCATTTTCATTTTCATTTTCCCATAGTCACAGGAACTCTTTGGAATAAAGCATGATGGACACACAGACAGACAGACATGCGCATGCACGCACACACCCACACACACACCTCCTTTTGGTAATAATGGTTGCTATATTTTTTGAGAGTTTTCAGGGAGACAGTTACTTCATGTTTGGAAGTTTTCAGGGATATAATGTTTCGTGTATTTTTCCTTTTTTACAGTGATCAAAGGCTCATGAAGGCCTTTGTTGTATATTTATTACACAAGAAACACCTGCTCCCCTCGGGAGCATTGGTAATCATCCCCCCCCCACTCGCAGGGGGAGGGGGGATTTGCCCATAATCTGACAGTGGGTACTACTGACACATCTGCAAAATTTGGGGGAGATGGGGTGTGCCCTGTTTTTTTCGATGCTCTTCAGATATACAATACATACATACATACATACATACATACATACATACATTGCATAGAATTGACTTATTTAATACTATCAGGGGTACCCGGCATTGCCCGGTGATGTTCTAAATCTAACCCTGTTGACATTTTGAAGAAATCTATTTTTTTTTCTATTTTTTGGTGGTGCTTAAAACACTTCCCTATACCCACTAAGGAATGGGGGTCAGGGATAATTTAATATTACTTATCACGTAGCTACAAAGGCTAAGGCACTATAAAGAGATTTAAAAAAGAAATTCTGTTAACCAACCCCTTTTTTTTCAAAATTTTCAAAAACTTTTTTTTTGCGTACAACACTCACCGGCACTCACTGATGAACCTCTAAAAGTTTGACGAAGATCCGTTCAGCCATCTCTGAGAAACACACACACACACACACACACGGCTCTCTTCTCGTATAGAATACCGCATAGATACTAGAATGCAGGAAAAAGACATGAGTACACGTGAGTGTACTTGAATCAGAATTACAGGGATATTAACAGAAAATAGCATCTACTATATGCAGTAGGGTTCACAGGATGGCCTAGACTAGAGGCACACACACTCTCCTCTCAGCTGTCTAGCCTGGGTTTGAATCCCAACCCAGCTATAAACTGTCATCCTGGTGTTTAACAGGCAGAGTGTTTCATCAATGTGTGTCGTCCTTCCGATTGATGTTAAACGGCCGTACCATCTGCCAGCATTAGCTGGTGGACGTTAATGATCCCACGGTGTCCTTCGCGAAGAGTATGCGAGCTATTGTCTGCACCATGAACAAATTACAAATTCCTGCCCTAACTACTGCTGGGAGAGAGATGGCAAACTGAAACTACCCAGCATGACTTCAGGCCAAAAAAATGCTTTGGCAAAACCAACGCTCTGTATGGAACACCGAGTAGCTCGGGGACATCGGATTGATATGCAGTACATGGGATTTTCTGAGCCTCGTTCTGAACATCATGAGTCATTGGTTCGGCTAGGAATGCTAAATAGGCAAATCTGATTCAATGTTTTTGAATTTTCAACTTTGAAACTTTTCTGGGATTCAATTCCTCCAAGTTCGGAGTTTTAAAGTAAACAATTCTCCCATGTGTGGGAATGTAAGGGATTCTACCTTCCCGTATGTGATAGTTAAGAGAAATCCTCCATATTTCAAGGATTCAAGGCATTCAGTTCCTCTATATTTATACGTATAGATCGTACATGTATTTTCTTTTCAAAATGCCCCTCAAGAAGAACAGAGAAATAAAATGTGAATATTGCACACAAATTTTACATCACATTCTACCTGTCTGTCCATGATACCACAGAAACCTTCTGGGTGAACCCAGAGTTCCAGATGGTGTTGTCACCAAACTCAAATGATGTTGACCTACGCTCACCATCTCTATGCAGCTTCATTGTGTCCCTGATGCAAAAACCACGAGACAACCAGAGGAATCGACAACCGTACGTTTCCATCGGCTTCTACATTTATCAGGTAGCACAGAATGGCATCTACCCTCAAATAATGTCCTTCACTCACGTGTAAACACACACACACACACACACACACACACACACACACACACACACACACACACACACTGTTCTAATTCCTCCTGTGTCCTCTTCTTCATGTTTTAAATCGTAACAGTGAAGGTTCGAAATTGCAAAATAATTACAATACTTTATTGATGACCAATGGCAAGCTTCACACGTGATACTACATATTAGGATAACGACATCTTTATCCCACCCGCCCCCCATTACAGATACCCCCAGAGGTAAGACGTTTATAACTTGCTTTTAAACCCACCTTAGGGTAATCTTTTGAAATTAATATCTTTGAGCATAAAATATACAAATGTGCATTTTGTAGAAAACTGCGGCAGGATGTATCTAAACTTGAGTGTTCCGTTTGTTTTCAGACCACAGCACATCTCCCATCCCATTTCTTCATGAGTGCGCAGCCCGTCTTATTCACACCGCAGTTTGTAAACCATCGTGAGGTGAGCCTCCGCTGTCAGCTCCCCCCTGACTCGTACGTCATCATCCCTGCAACTTTCAACAGTGATGAGGAGGCAGAGTTCATCTTGAGGATATTCAGCCAGAGTCCCATCGATACTCGGTACGCTCAGTGTAGCACATTATAGACCCCTAAACCATGATCCTTTTTCCTACGCTATGGACACGAACATGAGGTGTTCCATCAATGCTGTTTGTGCATGATGTATCCACACACATTTGGATACTAAAATGGCAATTCCTTATGATTGATAACACCATCGTCAACTGAACACGCTACTATTATGATCCACTGCTATTATGACCCATATACACGTATCATCCCTGCACCCTATTATGTCACTTACATTGCCATTATGTGTAGATTTATTGATTATTAGGATATTTAACGACCACTTTTGTGCACATTATGGCTAAATTGCATCATTGAAGGTGCATATAAATAAAAACTTCAAACTATATTAGCCATGGCTCGTCGATCAATCTGTTAAGCAGTTCTCAAGAAGATTTTTTACGTTTTTATTTTTGATCCAATATGGCTGCGAGACCATGTGACCGATGACATCATAAGTTTTATTCTTCATTCACATCGGGTTGTAGATCAGATATATGAAGTTTTAAGATTTTTCCGATAAGGATTTTGATTCAACCAATTATGGCTGGAATAACACATCACCGATGACGTCATCATTATCATCCTATATATGTCTTGTGGAGTTGATGACATATACCAAGTTTCAGGTTTTGTTGTTGAGCAGTTTTGAAGACGTCTAAATTTTTTCTTTTAATCCAATATGGCTGCCATACCATGTGACATGACGTCAGAGTTCTCAGTATAATATTCTCCATGGGGAGTCCATCCTATTTTTAAAAGTTTGCATCGATCGGACAAGCGGTTGCTGAGAAAAAATTTTTAAGCAAAAATATGTCAACGTGGACGCGCGCGCGCACACACACACACACACACACACACACACACACACACACACACACACACACACACACACACACACACACACACACACACACACACACACACACACACACACACACACACACACACACACGCGCATTACAATAGTCTCGCAACCCCTTTGGGGCAAGACTAACAAGCTGTGTTCTTGAAATAACTCCTTGTGATCAAGAACCTAAATTTGTTGTCTTGAAATCACATTTGTTTTTAATCGTTTTGAATGCTTGCTCAGGGTTCTTGACCTTGTTTTTGTCAGAAATACTTACAAGGAAACATATCTAATGAGAGTATGCCATTAAATTTAGCAGATATTTATAAAATTAATTTTGGGATTGGTTAAGTATGGAGTCTCGTTTACTCATGCAAACTTTAACAGTGATCTAAAACTCATGATGAAGCTTGTACCAAAATCACATACATAGGAGGAGGACATGAAGAGACAATTTGGACAAATCTATGCGGGACATGAGATTTCAACCAATGTCCTGCATTGCTTTCTCCCAATGTCATGGCCTGGTGTTGAGATGGTAATACCAAACAAGCTACCTCTACCTTTTTTAATAGTATTTCTTTGTGCTGTAAAATAGTGGCCTGGCAGGGTAGCTGAGAGGTATACACGCTCGTTTCTAAGCTGGCTAGTCTGGGTTTGAATCTCGGCTCAGCTATGAACTGTCATCTTGGTGTTTTACAGGCAGTGCGCGTCATCAACAAGTGTGCCATCCCTTGAATGGACATTAAACTGGATGTCCTGTCTGCCAGCATTAGCTGGTGGATGTTAAAGATACAATGGTGTCCATTGTGAAGAGTAGGCAAGCTATCATTGGGACCCTGAACAAATTCCAAATTGCTGACCCAACCTACAGGAGGCACTGCATCAGCGGCACAGATGCGACCCCAGCAATTGCTATGACCCACGGCTATGTGCTGCATACAAAAAAGAAGAATTTGCCCTTACAGTGTAAAGTAAGTGAACGTGGATAAACTCCCTTCGAGTCTGGGATGCCGGAGTGGGGGGGGGGGAAGCAATTGCCCCCCCTCTGCCTTTTGCCAGAAGGGGTGGGTGGAGAGGGGCAGAAATTGTTTTATCCTTTATTTTGTTTATTGTTTTGCATATTTTGGTATCAATATTTGTCAGGGGTTAATAGGTTTGTATCTATAAAGGTTGCAGTCGTGTTCATAGCAGTTTAGCGGGTATTTGTATTTGTTCATTGGAAGAAGCAGAGTGAGACCCTTGCATTTAAGTGTAGTGTTTAAGTCAGTTGTGGCCTTCGAAATATGGTGGGGGGAAAAGGGTATAAATAGAGAGTGAAGAAGAAAGGAAGACAAGTACAAACAAGCCAGTCGGCGACATGGCTGCTCGCTCTAGATGGAAAGCTGGCCGACGCGACTAGCCGATATTCATGTACATGCTATCAATCAATTTAGCACAATAAATATGATTATCACAGCCCTCTTAGTTTGCGCCGAGAAACCCACCTTGTGAAATTTCAGGCATGTTTCCAAAGAGACTCTAACAAATGGCAGCCCTGGTAATTCCATTTATCTATTCGCTAAAGATTTTGTTTTTTTTATATGATGCTGTAAGACATTCTCCTTGGGCACAAAAAAAACAGGTCCCCCGGAGGTCCAGTTTTGGAGGTATTGATTTTTTTTGTACAGTCCACAATAAGTGTACGATGTACGATAAAGTATTTTGGCTGTTGCTAAGCAACGGAGATGTGCCTAGCAACCATTCATTTTTGTGTACATGCTAGCCACATTGTACACATTTCACCCAAGTTTCATCAAAATCAGACTCTTTCTCTTAGAGATATTCGCAATTAACCGTTTCTGAAATGTTCGACTTGTACTCGCCCAAAACCTATCTCCTCCTTCAAATATTTTTTGTTAGGGCTGCAAATTGGCATGAAGGGAGCGAGATAGATTGCGCACAGAACTCTAAGCTTCGATTTTTCGATTTTTTATTTTTATTTTTTATTTTATTTATTTGACCACTTTAAAGGGCCGTTGCTAGGGCCCGGGGTCCCATATTCGAAAGCACACGATTCCCAGAAATATTGGCCCTACCTACCAAATTTCATTGGAATCGGTTGAGTGGTTTAGTCCCTAGCCCTAGGCTTGACCAAAGTTTCGTGGACAGACAGACAGATGGAAATGTCCAGAATAAGGGTGCTCTAAGAGCAGCCAAAAATGCGCTTGATGCTCAATATGGGCCACATAAAGAATATGGGAAGCTGTTAGGGTATTCACTGTTGTCGGAAGTGTGAGGAATTAGCCCACTTGAGGATAGTTGTTACAAGGTTCAAGGAACGGATAGATAATTTGCAACAAGTAGCAGAATGTCAGAAATTTGTGGAGAATAGTTGGTTACAGTTGTGGAGTGAGGTTTCTGAGGAGTTTGGCAATGGTGAGGGTGCAGTGAGTGCAGGCATGGGTGAGGACGTAGTGAGTGTGGGAAGTGGTGAGACTGCATGCAGTGGAGAGAGTGCGGCTAGTGCAGGGAGTGATGAAGGTGTAGCAATAAAGATAAGTAGGAATAAGGCCAGGGAGACGAGGTTTGTTGGCGTTGAAACTATTAAATATGGAGAATTTCATTCTCTAGGAAGGATTGTGGACATAGAAATCTGTGTAGTTTTGAAGGAGCAGGAGTTAGGGACATTGAAGGAAGGGTAAACAATATTGTATCGGGTCATGGTACAAATAAGTTGGTTGTGGTACACCGAGGAGCAAAGTATTTAAGAAAAGTTTTCTCAGAAGTTTTGAAAAATAGATACAGGATATTGGGTAAGCGGCTGAAAGCAAAGGGTTGTGAGGTCATGTTTTCTGGGATTCTCCCAAGATTAGGAAATGAAATAGAAATTATGAGCAGAGTGATAGGTGTCAACCTATGGTTGTCCATGGGCTGGGGTGGTTTCTGTGTGACTTTTATGTGCCCTAAGTTTCTCTTCATATTATTGAAGTGGACCATGTGGGACATCAAAAAAGTAAGGGTGGACATCTGGGAGCCTGGTCGGATTTGAGAAAATGACGTCATAATCTCAAGCTTTTGCGTTCATGAGGCGACCAAAAATTTGGGGTAGGGGAAACTAAAATGCTTATAACGCCACAACCATACATGATATAACTGCAAACTACCATTCAAAATATTTGTTTTTATTCACTCTACATGTGACAATATGTAATTATCTGATTATTATGCATATTTGTTGTCCAGAGGTCAAAAGGTCATGGAAATCGGGGGTTGCTTAAAATCTGACCCACCGGAAGAAAAATGTGAGTTACAGGTTGCCTGTACTACTTGAGAATGTTTTCTGGCTGTGTCAGAGGTTGCCAAGACATATCTCTATCACATGATATGCATTGTATAAGAATTAACCCTTTTGTAACGTAAATATCAACTTTGATAAATGGTGCTATTTCAGAAAAGCTGATTTTCCTTTGCAGCGGAAGACACATGCCACAAAATAAAGTAATCGAACATTTTCATCAGTATGAATATGATCTATCACCAACTACTTATTTCTTTAAGCCTAAATATTACTGAATTTACTAATTTCTTACAATATTCCCATGTCGTTAAACCACTAAGTCCTAAAACAACCACCTGTAGAGGTGGGGGGGGGAGGTTCGGAACATCCTTAGTACATTCAGCAAAAATAAACTGCTGAATTTGCTCAGTTTTAGTAATAGTCTCGGTTTTTATATCCAAATGAAGGTATACTGCTGACTGTAGTCACGATTCCAAATCATGCCAATTTGATAATGGGAGGAGGAATACATGTAGATGCCAGGAGTACATTTCCACACAGCTGTAAGTGTCACACATGAGTTCTGTTCGGTTTTAGATACAACCAGCTGGATTTTTACAGCAAACATTCTCGTCTCCCATACCTTGGCACTTGCAGAACTGGCAACTAGGCAGGTCACTCTTTCGACATGCACATCTCTCTGTCGCACATTTCAAGAAAGTACAGTGCACAGCATATTCCTCGGGAATGGGTCTGACGGTCTTATCTGGATGGAGAAGTTCATCTTACTCTTCAAATCCGTATAGGAGAGGATTCAACTCAGTCGTATTTGCAGAGAGAATTGATGTCATCACATATGTAGCATAATATGCCCTTAGAATATGGGCCTTTATGGCATGGCTTGTAGGTGGCAACTTCTCTAGTGAGGGTTTGCTGTGGTGATAATTATGATCCCTGAGTTCATCCATTGTTGTGCATGTAGTTCCATTCTTTAGGACTTTCACTAGATATGATTCTGCTCTCTCAACTTCATCGTCAGAAGGTCCATTTTGGCTACAACCAAATCCTTGAAGGTAGTCTACTGGGTTTGCTTTAAGGGCCGCTTGCTTTGTGCCAACCTTGCTGGTGTAATCACACCCAGTGAGCGTATGCACAGCGGGAAGGACTTTGCATAGGTCAGGCCCTTTATCTGACGCAAGAGAATGTATTGGAATATATTTGGTAGAGTTTCCACTGCCAGCTTTCAACCACAGTTCATAAAGGCCCTTTTCATGCAGTACATCCCAGTAAAAGAGCAACAGCACAAATACATCAGTGTCTGAGGCTAACACCACTAGTCGTATTCCGTGCTCGACAGCATGTAAGGCGTGGGGTATAATTCGTGTATCTGCTTCCTCTATATCAATGCAGAGTTCTGGAATGTCCCTGCAATAGCCATCACAACAGGAAAGACATGGGACTTCGACAGATTCACTTGAAAAGCCACTCACAAATACCTTCAGGCTTGAAGGGGTCTCTCGCGCGTGCTTTATGGCTGTCTGGTGCAGTAAAATCTCAAGATTATGCTTGTTCCTGTTAGCTGGCCAGAACCGCTCCATCTGAACTGGTAAAGGTGTATCTTCACTGACTGCATTCAGTTCAATCGGAGAGATGGTTTGTCGTCGCTTTCTTTCCGAGTTTTTGATTGAAATGTCAAAGTATGAATCAAAGATATAATCTATTCGATCAGCTCCCTTTGCAGATCTCTGTATGTAGTCCACAATGCCTCCACTAAATTCACCGAAGTTAGTAAATTATTTGCCAGTCATCTTCCTTACATTAGCCATGACATCCGCTATATACCCAACCTGCGTGTCTTTTGAATCATCCAGAACATCAAATTGAATGTTTCTTTGCAATCTCATTCATCAGGCCACTTTTGGTGCTCTTTGACATAAGACCCTGGCTGTCAAAAAGCGAAGAAGATGACGTCAAGTCATATTCTAGAAGTTCTGTCATGGATCTCCCTCAGGCACAGGCAATTTCAATGACACGCTGCCTATGTTTATCTTCCCTCTGTGTTTGTGACTTTCCTGAAGCCTCTTGACCTTTTGGGAGTGCGCGGATACTCTTGAAAGTTTTCACATTTGTTCTGTGAATGGTCTGAAATATTTGAGCCGACTGTTCAACAACCCGTTCTTTACGTAGTTTCTCATAGATTGCGGTCCCAATTGCTTTTACCTGAAGCAGCCGATTCCGGATTTCGTCAGTCATTACTTCCTGTGTCATTATATTGTGAAGTATTTGCTGTGTGGCATCTTTCCTGAAAGGATTCTCCTTGTTTTCAATAACAGTTAGAATTGCTTGGACGTTTCTTTCCCCGGTTTCAGTCTCATATTTGCTGAAGGAGTCGTTTACATCTTGATGGTACTGGGTTGTAACTCCACTTAGTTCTCTGAAAAGATTACTAGTTGCCATCATCTCATGGTAGATTATGTCCCACATTGCAACGTATTTCTTCTTCTTTGTGCTGCCTATTATCCCCGAGGTGCCTTTCTTGGACCTATTTATCGTTTGCTCCAGCGCCATGTCTGCTCCAGTTGCTCTAAAATTCCCAGGTGTCCTCTTTATGGCAAATTTGCCCTCTTGGAATGGTGGATCATTTCAGGGACAAAGGGAGTGTTTCCAGAATGTTGGTCGTCTGTTAAATAGAAAGGGGGCAGCAAGGTTTTCAATGGGAATTGAGGAAGGAATTCAGACTTTTTTAGGTCAGCGGAGGGTGGGGAAGCTATTAAGGAAGGAACTGATGATGTAATAGTGATGAATAAGGACAGGCAAGAAAATAGAATTTCAGGAAGGGAAAAGTTAAACATATTCCATACCAATGCCAGAAATTTAAATAATAAGATGGAAGACCTTGAAGCCAAAGTAGATAGCAAGGAGTACGATTTAGTTGCAGTGAGTGAGACATGGTTTAAGGAGGAGAGTAACTGGAGGACAGGATGAGAAGGCTACAAGGTGTATTGGTGTGATAGGAAGAAGAGAATAGGAGGAGTAGCAATCTGGGTAAAGGACATCATTGTATCAAGAGAAAGGGGTGACATAAAGGAAGGAATTGATGGAGAGGATTCTGTGTCGGTAGAGATTAGAGATTGTAAAAACAGTAAGATACTGATAGGATGCTTTTATAGGGCTCTGGGTGTGAAGGAAGAGGAGAAAGGAGGAGTAAATGAGGAATTTAAAAGGGAATGTGGTAAGGGAAGAGTATTGATTATGGGGGATTTTAACTTGCCAGGGATAGATTGGGTCCAGGAACAGGGAAAGGGCAGAACAGATGAGAATTTCCTGGTTTTACTCCAAGATTGCTTTTTAACCCAGTTTGTAGATAAGCCCACGAGGGGGAGTGCAGTGTTAGACCTCCTTTTTAGGTCATCTCTTCGAGCATGACCAAATAATATTGGTGTTGAGAGGAGAGGTGATGATCTGTCCGTCCGTCCGTCCGTCCGTTCACAATGAAGTTGAAGCGGGAGATCTGGTCATTAGTGATCCTGATAGAGGTCGATGAGACATACACGATGGTATGACTTTCAAGGTCACCGAAGGTCAAGGTCAAGGTCACGAGGCCTTTGAAGTTGCGAAAATGACTATTTTCAAATTCTATCTCCTCCACCATTTCTCAAGCGATCTTGAATTTGATTGTAGCATATGAATCTATGGGACAATGTCTAAATTTGGTCAGGCCAGATTTTCGATATTCGCTTTCGTTTTCGTGTCACGTGACTTCAAAGTTGGCAAAAAATGCGAAAATGACGATTTTCAAAATCTATCTCCTACATTTCTCAAGCGATCTTGAATTTAATTGTGGCATATGAATCTATGGGACAATATCTAAATTTCGTCGGGACAGATTTTCGAATTTCGCTTTCGTTTTCACGTGAAGTGACTTCAAAGTTTGCAAAAACTGCCCTACCTTCAGGAGGCTATATATTCTCTACTGGGCATGGTGAAAGTTAGTGAAATGTGTCATTGCATAGCAGCTGACCTTGTCTTTCATGTCCATTCGAAATAATACCGATATCTTCGAATACGTACACGTCACGTGACTTTGAATTTTGCGAAAACTGCTTCATGTAGTTGCAAAATGACGATTTTCAAAATCTATCTCCTCCTACATTTCTTAAGTTATCTTGAATTTGATTGTGGCATATGAATCTATGGGACAATATCTAGATTTGGTCAGGCCGGATTTTCGATATTTGCTTTCGCGTCACGTGACTTCAAAATTGGCCAAAAATCCCTCCTGACCCGAGAACACTACACCCTAGTAACAAGAACTCATGCTTGTTTCTCGCAGAGATGACCGTCACTCCCGCACGGGTGTATTTTTAGTAATGATCCCAATATGCTGGAGGAGGTGGAGGTTGGGGAGCATTTAAGATCAAGTGACCATAACATTGTTTTGTGCAAAGATTCTGTTGAGGGTTTGAGTTCAGGATCGTAGGGTAAGGCTATTATATTTCAGGAAGGCAAACTTGGAGGGTGTGAAGAGAGAGTTGGGTGATGTCGATTGGGAGAAACTAACAACAGGACAATCAGCATCAGAAAAATGGGAAACCTTCAAGGACCAAATGTGTAGAGTGCAAACTAAGTACATTCCAATGAGGTGTAAAACTAGAAGCATAAAGAGACCAGGGTGGTTGAGCGGTGAGATAAGGAATGCTATTAAGGAGAAGCAGAAGGCATTTATAAGGTTTAAAATAACAGGACTGGAGTTAGATTTATATCACTATCTGAGTAAACAGAGGCAAGTAAAGAAAATAACTCGACAAGCCAAAAGAGAGGATGAGAAGGACATGGGGAAGAATATTAAACATAATAACAAGGCTTTCTTTAACTAAATCAGGGGAAAAGAACAGGTTAGGACCAGTGTGGGCCCATTGAGGAATATCACCAAGAGAGTGGTTAGTGATGAAATTGAGATGGCAGGCTTATTAAACGGGTATTTTGCTTCAACTTTTACACAAGAACAGGCAGGAGAATTGCCAATAGCTGAGAGCATCTATCGAGGAGGTGAGGAAGGGCTTTTACAGAAGATCCAGGTTGGAGTGGAGGAAGTAAAGGAACAGCTCGGTAATCTAAGAGTAGATAAGGCTTCTGGTCCAGATAATATGCACCTGAGAGTATTGATGGAGGTGGCTGAGCAGATAAGTGAGATGTTAACGGATATTTTCAATAGCTCACTGGAGTCAGGACAGGTACTGGAGGATTGGAGAGTAGCAAATATAACACCATTATTTAAGAAAGGATCCAGAGAAGAATTGGGTCAATCAAAGATGGCCATCGGATAGACTGGCGGCCATTTCAATTGTAGATAAATATGGGCTTGCCCTTTAACTCCATACAGCAAAATTACAAAAACAACGGGGGCTATGACATTTTATGCCTTTTTTTGCTTGTTATTCACAACTTACATCAATGATTTGGATAGTGGGGGGAAGAGTAAGCTTTCCAAATTTGCAGGTGACACAAAGCTTGGAGGTAAGGTAGATAGCAGAGAGGGTGGTGATCAAATTCAGATAAGTATGATACTTGCATAGATTGGGAAAAACATTGGCAGATGGAATTTAACATGAGCAAGTGTAAGGTGTTGGGGATGGGGAAGAACAATGAAAATAGAGATTACATGCTATAAGGGGCAATTTTGTGCAGCTTTGGTCACCAAAATTAAGGAAGGACAAAGCTGCCATGGAGAGGGTTCAGCGCAGGGCTACTAGATTGATTCCAGACTTAACTAGACTCATCTACGAGGAGCGGCTGAAGGCGATGGAGCTTTTTGCACGAGAAAGGAAGCGGTTACGAAGTGATATGATGGAGATGTGTAAGATAATGAAGGGGATAGACAAAATACGTGCAGAAGAATTATTCAGCAGGGTAGACAGTGATAGGCCCAGGGGCCATTGCCTGAGCGTAAAGAAGAGGAGAGTTTATACCGTCGTAAGGTCGGCGTCTTCCGCTCATCCATCCACCATTGGGACCATACTCTATGCAGAGCGTTGGTGCTGCCTAAGCAGTCTCCTTGGCTATTGGACACAGTCCTGGATGGGTCACCACTCCGACACAGGATACCAGCAAGCTGGCACTCATTTTTGCCGACCTTGGAAGGATGACAGGCAGAGTCAACCCCACCTGGTATTAATTCAACAGCCAAGTGGGATTTGAACTCAGGATCCTAGGATCCCAAACCCACAACCCTAACCATTAAGCCAACACCAGGCATGTCTTTCACTTAGACTCTTTGAGAGTAGTTAATGCATGGAATGGTGTCCCTGGAAAGGTAGTGGCAGCAGAAACGGGAGAAAATATAAAATTGGAATTAATAGGTATCTGGAAGTATTGGAGATAGAGGGATCAAGAGGTGTATTGATATTCGCAGACAGAGTATATGTAAACTTAATAACTTCCAAGTTTTCACAAGTAATCTTATAAATATCTTCAAGTGTTTGTGTGTCTATTACTCTTCCATGGCCTAACCGTAGCACCTGGAGGCCCCAAAAATATGGGTGTGGGTACTTCATAATGTGGGCAAGATTTTCAGCTTCCACAAGTTGGCCTTGACTTCTGTTTTAAGGCCACCAAAGACTGCTATAAAGTGTATATTGGGATGTGGGGCCAAGCAGTGCTGCTGCCGGCCCACAGGAAAAAGGTAACCACCACGAGGCCAATAACTCCATTGCCTTCCAATCTCCAACACATCCCAAAACTACTGCCGGTAAAAAGATCACCTGGCTGGGCAGTGCTAGGTACCCTCCCCCTATCCCTCCACCCCTAACTCCCCCCTCCCCCTTTTTCCCAAGCAGTGCCAGGTACCCCCTCCAGTATATAATTATTATTACAATAATAATAATAGATGTGTACATGTTTAGCCTGGTTAATAATAATAATGTAAGATAAATAATAATAAAGATTTCATCGATCCTTGAAATGTGATTTTCCCTGGCAAGGAACTCCTCTTTCAATTCGGATTCTTTTAAAGTTAATATTAGATGTTCATAGCTTGTGCCATTAGCCTGGTGTGTTGGTGCAGTGGTTAGGGCAGTAGCTTGGGAACCAAAAGGTCCTGAGTTCAAGCCCCGTTGAGCCACTGAATTAATACACCAAGGGGTTGACTCAGCCTGTCATCCTTCCGAGGTCGGCGAAATGAGTACCAGTATACTGGGCCGGTGTATACCCCGGTTAAAATAGGTGTACCATATCCCTGTGTCGTAAGAGGCGACCAGGGTTGCGTCAGGAAGGGCATCCGGCGTAAAACATGTGCCAAATCACTATGCAGATCATACGGATGATCAGCTGTGGCGACCCCTAACGGGAGCAGCCGAAAGAAGAAGAAGAAGTTCATAGCTTGTGCCATCAGAAGCCATTCTTCGGAGTGTGTGTGTGTGTGTGTGTGTGTGTGTGTGTGTGTGTGTGTGTGTGTGTGTGTGTGTGTGTGTGTGTGTGTGTGTGTGTGTGTGTGTGTGTGTGTGTGTGTGTGTGTGTGTTTTTTTTTCTGTCAGTGATTGAAATGTTGTGCTGGTGATGAATATCAGGTGCACGTATGATTTCATAACCTGTATCGTTAAGGCCCGGTCACACCTTGACGTTTTAGCCAGCGATGGCAACGTATTAAAATGTATCTAAAACGCTGGCTTATGTTGAACTTTTGAAGTTTTTTTTTTAAAGATTCAGACGTATTCATAGCGACTTGGTCTTATGTATAACGCATTGGTAACTACACAGAACGTTTCATTGTGTAATAGATAACTTATACCAACGAATGCTGAACCTGTTGTCGGCCTACACAACCGATGCCCAACGATAGTCTAACTCAGGCATAGCGCGTTGCACGCATCGCCGACGATGTCGTGACGTGGCCTATTAAAAGGCTGACGCACAACGATTCAAATCATAACTGCCGTAGAAATGGAAGTGTCAACATCGCGGTCACACCTTGGCGATCTTGCCAGCGTATGCCGACGTAACAAAAAGTGTGTCTAAAACGTTGGGGCACGTCGAATACGGTATGGGTAAGTTTGGTATGCACGAGTAGAACGCTAAATACGCTATCATAAGTCGTAGTAAGTAGAGTACGTCAAGAAATTTTGAACACGTTCAAAATTTTACGACGTACTCGGCGTATGACACACGTTCCGCATGCGATGGGGATAAGTTTTACACACGATATGTGGACGTATTCACACGTATTCCAACAACGTCTTCCGGTCGCCAAAAAAATAATAAAAAATGAACGTGTTTCTAGGTTACAACTGCCATATAAAGACGTGTTCCCAGCGGTGTTGGGAATTGGTATATAAAAATGGTGTTCATAAAAGGGGAACCCAACAGTGTTTTCGAGTTCCTTTTTGAGTCGATGTCCATGTCAGCAGTAACAGTATCAGTATCAGTATTAGTATTAGTATTAGTAGTAGTTTGTTCATGTTGGCAGTAGTAGGTGGGTGTGAGGGGGAGGGTGTGGGTTATGATGGATCGTCCTTGCGTCCGCGTGTCCATTCTTCGGAGTGTGTGTGTGTGTGTGTGTGTGTGTGTGTGTGTGTGTGTGTGTGTGTTTTTTCTGTCAGTGATTGAAATGTTGTGCTGGTGATGAATATCAGGTGCACGTATGATTTCATAACCTGTATCGTTAAGGCCCGGTCACACCTTGACGTTTTAGCCAGCGATGGCAACGTATTAAAATGTATCTAAAACGCTGGCTTATGTTGAACTTTTGAAGTTTTTTTTTTAAAGATTCAGACGTATGTAAAATGTATCTAATGTAGGTTCATAGGCTGCCACTCAACGATTTAAATGGCTGCATCTCCACTATTGAAAGTAGACGCTTGCGCTGAACAATTGGATTTTTTTACACTCAACGACTTTTAAACGGTACCACTCAGCTAGTTTCATTGTTTACAATGAACGATTTAAATTGCTGTCACTCGCCTTTGTTTTTTTTTTTTGTTTTTTTTTGACGCTGGGGTTTGGAAATTTGAAGCGTTTCTTCTGAACGTGTTAAAACGCTCAAACTCGACTATTTTAAATAGACGCTGCCGATGGACAATTGGAATCATAGCCAAGCTAGACATCGAAGTGTGAACATCCTCGTCATGCCGAAGAAAAGTTTGAAGAATGCTGCAAGTAAGTGTCCTGGCCGTGGCCGTGGACGCTGACGCAAGCACGATCCATTATACCGACGTCTTTCAGCCTATGAGTAACTTAAAAGTAACGTCTGTCGACGTGTGGCAACGATCGCGTAACGTGCCAACAACACGTTAATCATAGGTTAGAAATAAGTTTCGGGTATGCTAAACATTACCTCGGCGTGTCTCAACTTATGATTAACTTACAAGTAGCATGTGTTGACGTCTGTCAATGATCGCAGACCGTGCATACAACTTGTGGCCAGCGTAGCGGAACGTGTGAGTCATACGCCGGCATACGTCGTGAAATTTCAAGCATGAAAAAATTTGAGGACAACCGAAAAGTACAACGTTTAAAGCCAACATACAACGACATATGGCAACGTACTACGACGTATGCCAGCGTGCTCTCAATGTTATCAAAACTTACCCATAATGTATTCAACGTGTGCCAGCGTTTTAGAAAAAAAATTCAAAAATCGGCATACGTTGGCTAAAACGTCAAGGTGTGACCGGGCCTTAAGTCTAGTGTGTGTGCCATTAGTGATAGTGAATGAGATGAGCAAAGCACGTTTACTCGTGCTGCATGCTATTTAAGATAGTCTCATTTTACTCTGTGCTGAGATGCCGCACATATCCTGGCAGTGAATGATGCTACCTGACAAGCCTGCAGCTGCAACAGAGCTACAAACAATGTGCTAAGGTAGTGATAGTGCTGTACAGTACAATACCACTTATTGTTATGATTTCTAATTGTCGGTATCGCAATGAATTCAAATAATCTTACTGCACGTGGGAGCTATTTTGCTTGGAACAACTGGGGCAAACCTGTGATCACTTTTTCGGACCTAGTGGTGCACAACAGCTGACGAGTGCACTTCCGTTTTGATCTCAAGCATCATGATCGATGTGTAATTCCGATTCCACTTTTTAATTTGATTTGAGTCCTCAATTTCTTCTTTAATTTGCAACTTGCTGCTTATCTCCAGATATTTATTTCAACCATAAATCAGTAAAGGGATGAATATGATGTCCTTCTTGTGTTTTATTTTTATATTTGGCCCTCAAAGAACTTCGCCCTCCCTTGCCCTTCGACCACTCTGACGACCCTGTTTAGAGTGTAAAGTGAGTGTAACACTGATCCCATATGAACTCCTTTACACAATCTCAAACTCATTGTAACTGAGTATACTTCTGAACAAATAAATTAATAACTAATCAGTTTTGTGGAAATCGATATTACAAAACATATGTTTGCATTTTATTCCATTTTTCTTTGCAGAGAATTTGATGAAGAAATGCGCATTTCTCCTTTTCAGGTACGGTGCAGCCGAGAGAATAATTGTGACTTTTTCCTTATCACCAAACTACATTTACTAACTCTGGTCCCTTGTGATTCCAGCCAATCAACAAGAGCGACTCGACGAAGAACTTGGTTCAGGAGAAAAAATGTGAAGAGCTGTTCAAAAAATTTGCAACAAAAGTAAGTTTGCAACAAAAGTACGTTTATCACACGGCATTGCAAGCACGACTTACATCCACGGTCAGCAAACTATCGGCAAAACCTCCCAACCTTGAGGAAACGCTCCGCTGACTTCTGCACCCATTCTCTAGGATGGTGACATCGATGCCCGGAAACTGCAGGCGATTCTGAAGAAAATCACTGAAAAACGTAATGAGGGAGGGAGTGACACAGATCTGGAGGTGGCCATCTTGAGCGGGGGGCGGGGGGGGGTGTTATCGGTTGCTATGAGACAAGAGGTCACAAACAGTGTTGAGATTGCCATCCCCCCTCCCCTATCGAAAGATGTTTTATCAATGGTGATTGAATTGGTGAAATTTTAATATCTGATGTTTAAAAATGATAAATGTACCCTACATCCTTTTTGAGCACAAACTCATTTTAAAAAGTGCAATGGAGTTTGGTTTCACTCGGTCCGCATCATCCTGTGAGGCTGTATAAACTGGATCGGATGGGATTCCACTCATCACAAATGTTCGTTATTGTCATGTCACAAAAATGTACGTGACAAAGCAGAGGAAATTAACCAATGAAAATCGATTACGTCATCGTCATTACATTTCTACATTTCGATCTGACATTTTAAAAAAATGTCCATTGTTAACTCTAACAACTCGTAGACCAAAGAAATAACCGAACAGAACAAATAACCAAACAGACCAAATTTGGTACAATGCATCAGGACAGTAAGGTCTCATGGGATTATGCTCCCCATCTGGATACACCCTGATGAAGGGGATTAAAGGGGGATTTTGCCCCAAATATTGGTATTTCATTCAAAAAATCTTCTTAGAAACCGACAACAGGACCCAGACCAAAATCGCCATGCGGCACTGTAACTATGCCTAAACCTTAAGCTGTGCTCCCCTGGAAAGGGTGCCACAGCCTCCATCCCTAATTCCTCATATTCACCAAAACATATTTTCCTCCCAAACTCCATGACCGATATGGACCAAATTTGGTAAGATAAATCAGAATAGTAAGGTGTTATGGTGGACTTGCACTCCCCATCTGGATCCACCATCTATAAGAGGCTGAAAAGGGGGTTTTGCCTCAAATTCAGGAAATTTATTTCAAAATCTTCTCAGAAACCAATGGCCAAATGGAGAATAAACTCTTCATGAAACATAAGGACTATGCTGTTAACTTAAGATGTGCTCACCATAACTGTACCACTTCAGGAAGGGGGATCATGGCCCCTTTCCCCTAATTCCTCATTTCCACTCCACCTGTTGGGGAAATAACCGTCAGTCCCCCACGGGGCTATTTTTTAAATTGTAATGTGACTTTTCAGCTTTACGTCACGATTGTTATATATAGCTAGTAAGTTGTAAAGGTCAGAAATTTAAAAAAACCCATGATATCTGTCAGTTTTACCACCCCCACTGGAAATTTTACAAATCGCACCCTGGTCATAATAGTCTGACTTTGTTTGTTTTTGGATGTCGATATACAAGTAAAGAAAATATATAAATCTCAATGCAGCATATATATATATATATATATATATATATATATATATATATATAAATATATATATATATATATATATATATATATATACATACACACATATATATATATATATATATATATATATGTATATATATATATATATATATATATATATATATATATATATATATATATATATATATATATATATATATATATATATATATATATATATATATATATACAGGTAGTCGTCGACTTACGACCGATGCGACTTACGACTGTTAAACTTTACGACCACTTTACGACCACGTAAAGTGGCCCCAAAAAAAAAAGAAAATTTTTTTTGTTTGTTTTTTTTGCATGTAAAATATACGTTGTTCGACTTACGACCGACTGGTCAGAACCAATTGCGGTCGAAAGTCGACGACGACCTGTATTGTTATGGCCCCGGTGTCGTCGGGACGCCACGAGGGATGGACTGCCTCAGGTTACTCACCAGACCCACTGGAATTTCAGCCCATCGCACACAAATAACTTCGTGATGTGGCAGATCGCTAATCGACCGAAAACTCGACCACATGACTTGGTCCTCCGTTTAATAAACCGTTTACCTAAGGGTCATGTGATCTCATTACCAGGGGAGATGCCCTCGATACGTACTTGTGTTAACCAAATTACCTGCCAGATCAGGAGCAGCTGAGCGGAACTGCCATGTACGTATTGGCTACAAAGCAAATCTTTTGGGAATAATGTCCCGGTTAAGCTTGGGTGCGAGCTATACTGGACCAATGAAGGAAAACACGAAAACGAGCTTGGAACATTTCTACACAGGGCATTTATTTACAACCAAACCAAGGAAAGGTATGTGGCAAAGTGAATGGGATTTATTGATTTGTACAGCAGGGTAAGCAAGGAATTTGTGATGTACGGCAAAAGACAAGCAATCTTACAAAAGCAGATACAGAGCAAAGTTATCCCGTATATCTTCGAGAATCTTAACTTATGCTTGGACAGGCGCCAAAACACACACACACACACACACACACACACACACACACACACACACACACACACACACACACACACACACACACACACACACACACACACATACACCTGAGGAAGATTAGATATAGCCCAGAGAGAAAGAAAGCAGGTGAGGATAAACGTCCTTTCAACACCTGGCGCAGTCGGCAGACCAACACAACCCAGAATGCTTAGGGACAGATAAGTGGGAGGAATACTGATTATGTCGACGATGTGGGAGTGGGAGGTGTGGTGTAGTGTGACTTGGGAGGTGCAGCGTCATGCCAGAGGAAAATGTGAATGTGAGTCGGTGCTTTCGCTCCTTCGGTTCAGCCTGTAAAAAATACAGTCAGGCTTCGCCCGCATTAATGCTCTTTTATGTGTCCACAGTGGACGAGGTAGATGGAGAGAAAGATGGAAGAAGAAAATGCGTAAGGAGAAAGTCCCTATCCTATCTGTATAAATGTCTGTACTGATTGAGGATCGCTCAAACGGAGCGGCCCGACCTCGTGGCAGTAGTGTGCGATTTCCCCCCCTCCCCGCTTGGTTATGGGGACTCACAGTACCTTTCGCTCCAGATTGACCAGCTCACTGACTGTCTGCTTGTCGATCCCGTCCGGCTCTGCGTTCCTTCGGCGGCAGCACCGACAGCACCGAACACGAAGGCGAGCAGCAGCAGTGACCAGCGGGCAGGGCGGAACGGGATGGACTCATGCAGGTGAGCAGGCTGACTGAATGACCCATGAGCAGGCTGATTGGAAGAATGACTGGCCCAAAAAGAGCGGAACCCAAAAGAGAACAGTGAGGAGAGCAAAGTGGCAATACTCTGTCCTTTTTATGAGCCCAGCTGAAGGGAAGAGCATCGCACCGATTCTCAACGAGCCGTAGGCAAAATCCCGCTTTCAGATTGGGCCACAGTGGCCGTAGCCATGCCCCGCCAGGCCTCGGAGCCAGAAACTGGCTCAGTCACTCGCCGAACTAAGCATTACATGGATCGGAGTTCCGAGCTTTGCATGGAATCGCGGTCTTCAGATGCGCGCTCCGGCCCCGAACATGCACTGCCCTTCATTCTAATATGGAATCGTAGTGGAATCCCTGGGCTACCTGTAGGTCCCTCCATGAGCCGCAGCACATGTCCGCACCTTGCATTATGCCCTGGAACAGCTCTATCCGAGTCCCCTCCAGGTCCCGCGAGGTTTCAGTGTGGATTTGATGACCATGGGGCAGTGACGGTGGTTGTTGAGCAGGGCGCTCTTGTCTTGACATTCTTCGTGAGAGGTGGTGGCAATGAGGCATCTGTAATGAGTGGTGATTTCCACGTGGTGCTTGTAGTGAGATGGTGAATAAAAGTCGGTATTTAGTGCGAGTTGTTACCGGGGTATTTTTCCCAGTTGTAGGAAGCAGTTGTGAACATGGTGAGGTTTGGTGAGCGAAGTGAAGTCTGAGGTGAGGTGGTGGATGGGAATTGACGCGCACATTTTTTTTTATACCTTGTCGAGTCTCGTGTGAGAGCTAACGCACAACGCACAGCAAGGGGGCATGAGACAAGAGGGGAGGGAGTGGGAAGGACAAAACAGTGTGGAACAGAGACATTAGGAGATCTGTGGAAGGGAGAGGGATGGGACAGGGAACATTTGGGAATAGAAGATGGACATTACAGGGACTTTCGGGAAGGAAAGCAGGGAATTTGAAGGAGGTGGGCTTGGGTGGATTATCGGGAGCAGAAAAGATCGAGGATTTGGATGATACGAGGTGGTGGTGAACAGCTGTTTTGAAGGCCTGGAAGGAAGAATGGGAATGAAGAGAGTGAGGGAGTTTATTCCTAAGGCGGGGAAAAAGAGGAATGAAAGAGTGAAGGTGAGAAGTGATTCGTGATTGTGGTAGTTTTACCAGAAGGGGGTTGTTGGCGGACCATGAGCGCCCTGTGGAAATGTGGTGGGGACAAATCGCAGAGGGGGGGGGCGAGGCTGGAGAGGAGACGGTAGAAGACAGCCAACCGACCAGCCTGCGGTGATTGAGTGAGAGTCCCAAAGACTCAGCCTCATTGCGGGAGATGCCAATGATCCGAAATGCCTTGGTTTCTACAGCGTGAAGCTGAGAAAGGTGGGAGGCAGGAGCACCAGCCCAGAGGGGAGAGCAGTACTCCATCAGGCTGCGGACAAAAGCTTTCTAAGTGGTCAGGAGCTCAGGTGGGCCGAGGAAGTACTTTGCACGATGGAGGATTCCCAGTCGGTGACTTGCTTTGGAGGCCAGGTTTGAAATGTGGCTTTCCCAGGAAAGGTCATGGCAGACAGTGAGACCCAGAAACTTGAAAGAAAGGACTTCGTCCAGAGGATTGCTGAGAAAGTGGATGGGTGGGTTTTCTAAACGGTTCTTTCGGAGAGACATAGTGAGAGTGTGAGATTTGTCCGGATTGAAAGACATGTTCCACGTGTTGGACCAGTTTGTGATTTTACCCAGATCTGCAGTGAGCGAAGAAGCAGCTGCTTGCCTGTATGAGGAATGACCGATGGTATGGCAGAGGGTGGAATCATCAGCAAAGAGATATGGAGGATTTTCCAGAGAGTTGGAGAGATCATTGATGAAAACTAGAAAAGAACAGGGCCCAGAACGCTACCTTGAGGAAGTCCAGCCTGAACAGGAAGAGGGGATGAAAGAACTCCATTTAGGGCCACACGTTGACTGCGACAGGAGAGGAAGTCTGCGAGCCATGAGTGGAGATGGCCTTGGATACCATAGGAAGAGAGTTTGGTGAGCAAGGCAGGGTGCCAGACCGTGTCAAAAGCACGTGATGTGTCCAGGGATACGGCTCGAATTTCCTGTCTGGCATTGAGGGCTTCCATCCATTGTTGGGAGAGCAGAAGCACAATATCCAGGGTAGAGTGACCTGGTCTGAAACCAAATTGATGATCAGAAATCAAGCCAATTGGAGAAGAGAATGGATTTAATGTCTGAAGCGATGATGGCTTCCATAACCTTGCTGATGATTGGGAGAAGGCTGATTGGTCTGTAGTTGCAGGG
>NC_140973.1:78742796-78822796 GCF_056783735.1 Eptatretus burgeri | reverse complement strand
CACAAATCGTCACCTCTCTTCTCAACCAAACTTCCACTAGTCTTTCCCACAACTTAATGGTGTGGCTTAACAACTTTATCCCTCTGTAATTTCCACAGCTCTACACATCACCCTTGTTCTTGAAAATTGGAACCAGCACACTTAATCTCCACTCCTCCGGCATCCTCTCACTTTCCAAGATTTTATTAAACAATCTGGTTAACAACCCCACTGCAATCTCTCCTTAGCACTTCCATGCCTCCACTGGTATACCATCTGGGCCAACTGCCTTTCCACTTTTCATCCTCTTCACAGCAGTCCTCACTTCATCCTTACTGATCCACCCCACTTCCTGATTCACTATCTCCACCTCTTCCAACCTTCTCTCTCTCATTTTCTTCATTCATCAGCTCCTCGAAGTACTCCATCCACCTTCTCAACACACTCTCCTCGCTCGTCAGCACATTCCCATTTATGTCCTTTATCACCCTAACCTGCAGCACATCCTTCCCAGCTTGGTCCCTGTCTTGCCAATCGGTATAAATCCTTTTCCCCTTCTTTTGTATCCAACTTTTCATACAGCTCGTCATATGCCTTTTTCTTAGCCTTTGCCACCTCTCTCTTTGCCTTTCGCCGCCACTCCTTGTACTCCTGCCTACTTTCTTCATCTCTCTGACTATCCCACTTCTTTTTAGCCAACCCCTTCTTCCTTATACTTTCCTGTACTTCCTCTGCTTCCACCAAGTCTGCTTCCAGCAAGTTCCACCAAGTCTGCTTATCTGCTAACTTCCTCTGTCCAGATGTCACACCAAGTACCTTCCTAGCTATCTCCTTCACCACTTCTGCTGTCGTTGCCCAATCATCACACCCATCTTTACCACCATCCAACACCTGTCTCGCCTCCTCCCTAAATTCCACGCAACAGTCTTCCTCCTTCAGCTTCCACCATCTGGTCCTTGGTTCAGCCCTCACTCTCTTCCTCAACCTCACCTCCAAAATCATCCTACAGACCACCAATTGATGCTGTCGAGCTACACTCTCCCCTGCCACCACCTTACAGTCTCTAATCTCTTTCAGGTTGCATTTCCTGCTTTCGATGTAATCCACCTGTGTGCACTTTCCTCCACTCTTGTATGTCACCCTGTGTTCCTCCTTCTTCTTGAAATACGTATTTACCACTGCCATTTCCATTCCTTTTGCAAACTCTACCACTATTTGCCCTTCCACATTTCTCTTGTTGAGACCGTACCTACCCATCACCTTCTCGTCCTCTTTATTCCCTTCCCCAACATTCCCATTGAAATCTGCTCCAATCACCACTCTTTCATCCTTCGATACACTCTCCACCACTTCATCTAACTCACTCCAGAAATCTTCTTTATATTCCATCTCACACCCCATATGCGGTGCATATGCACTGATGACATTCATCATCACCCCTTCAATTTCCAACTTCACACATCACTCGGTCAGACACTCTCCTCACCTCCAATACCCTCTTGACATGATCTTCCTTCAGGATTACCCCGACACCATTTCTCCTCCCATCCACACCATGGTAGAACAGTTTGAAACCACCTCCAATGCTCCTAGCCTTACTCCCCATCCACTTGGTCTCTTGTACACACAGTATGTCCACCTTTCTTCTCTCCATCATATCAGCCAACTCTCGCCCTTTTTCAGTCATCGTCCCAACATTCAGAGTTCCAACTCTCACCTCCACACTTCTACCTTTCCCCCTCTCCCACTGCCTCCGGACTCGCCTTCCCCGTCTCCTTCTCCTTCGCCCAGCAGTCGCACAATTTCCACTGGTACCCTGCTGACCACCCGTACCGGTGGCGGTCGTTGGTAACCCGGGCCTCGACCGATCGGTATGGAAATTCAATTTGTTGTCCGCATAATGATTTGGCATTGGTTTTTACGCCGGATGCCCTTCCTGACGCAACCCTGGTCGCCTCTTATGACACACAGGGATATGGTGCACCTATTCTAACCAGGGCATACACCGGGCCCAGTACAACTGGTACTCATTTCGCCGACCTCGGAAGGATGACAGGCTGAGTCAACCCCCTGGTGTTATACAACTTGATATATATATATATATATATATATATATATATATATATATATATATATATATATATATATATATATATATATATATATATATATATGTATGTATATGTATATGTATAATTTCAGTGGCCCAACAGGGCTTGAACTCAGGACCTTTTGGGGCCCAAGCCACTGCCCAAACCACTGCGCCAACACCAGGCTATATAAATATATATATGTATTTTTATATTTATTTATTTTTATCTAAATATATATATATATATATATATATATATATATATATATATATATATATATATATATATATATATATATATATATATATATATATATATATGAAGGAAGAGGGTGAAAATTCACCATTTAAAAAGAACCATTATCGATATTTCTGGTGTAACCCTTTATCAAAAAACTGTGGAATCCAAAACCTCTGATTTAATATAATATAGAGAATGACAACCGCACCACCTTTATCAGCAAGTTTTATCACATATTCCTTGGTGTTCTGAAGAGCTTGAATGATGTTATGTTCCCATTTAGAGATTGTATGGAGATGAACCTGTATGAACAGGAAGCAATGTGCCAGCTTTCACATGGGGATTCTTCTTTACCTGTTGAATCAGATCCTACTTTGGAGCAACAACATTATTTCCAATGTGGTGAAAGATTTCATCAAAAAGGTTATCTGCCCTTCAATGCTGTGAATCTCATCCAGCACAATCCCCATTGTGCAAATTTTTATTTATGTCCCAAGATTCATAAACCTGATACACCAGGTCATCCTATTATATCCACCTGGAACTGTCCACTCAACTTATCAGCGAGTTTCTCCATGGAATTCTGGCACCATTGGTCACTTCATTACCTACCTATGTGAAGGATACCTCCCATGCAATTCGTCTTTTCAATACGTTCCGTTTCCAGGAAGGAGGAAATAGTCATCTCCTTTTAATCATGGACATTTCTTCTTTGTATTTCTTCCCACAAATGAGGGATTGGAGGCTCTGCAATATTTTTTGTAGCATAATCCTTGTGACTCCAAACCTGGTGTCACTACCCTCTTAAGAATGGCTGAATTAATTCTCAACCTTTCTTCTTTTAAGTTTTGGAATAATTTCTATGAATAAAAAGGAGTAGCCATGGGAACCAAAATTGGACCCTCTTATGCATATCTCTTCGTAAGTTACATCAAAGAAAACATGTTCAATAGCTGTAATGGTCCAAAACCAATCCTTCTGAAACGCTACATTGACAATTTCATTGGCGTGATGACTTCTTCTGAGGTTGAAGTGGAAGATTTTATAAATTGTTAATAATTATTATTCGTCTCTTCATTACCCTTATGCCATATCAGATTCACATGTGTGAATTTTTTGGACATCAGCATCTTTCTTTACAGCAGAGGGATTCAGCCCTTTGAGTCAATACTTTGTCGAAGTATCTTTGGCAGAGATTACAGCTTCGAGTCTTCTTAGGTATGTTTGTATCAGTTTTGCACATCTGGATTTGGGGATTTTCTCCCATTCTTTCTTGCAGATTTGCTCAAGCTCTGTCAAGTTGGATGGGGAGTGTCAGTGAAAGGTAGTCTTTGAGTCTTTCCACAGATTCTCAATGGGAATCAAGTCTGGCTTTTGTCTGGGCCACTCACGGACTTTCACGTTCTTGTTCTGAAGCCATTCCAGTGTTGCTTTGGCTGTATGCTTGGGGTCATTGTCCTGTTAGAACGTAAATCTTCACCACAGCCTTAGATATTTTGCACTCTGAAGCAGGTTATCCTCAAAGATGCCTGCATTTGGCTCCATTCATTGTTTGCTATATCCTTACAAGTATGTGCGAGCAGCGCTGGACCAATGGGGAAAAGACGAACACAGACAGTTCGGAAATGAACTTTAACAAAAGGGGATTTATTATTTACAAGACAATTTAAAATGTGAAGATACGGTGCTATGCAGATTTTAATGCACAAGCAATCAATCAAAAATGGGAAATGCAGTAAAAGAAAAAAATGTACACAAGGATAATGGTCACAAGCAATGAACAGTGCAAATGAGTACAGGAAAGAAATTAGACAAGAGGCAGAACGTAACTCAATGCCTTACCTACCATCTATATGCAAGACATGGGTACCCAATCAGATCAACCACGGAAGGAGAAGATAAGAATAGAAAGAGGAGAGAAAGGATGAGGTTTATTGGCCTCTTTGCTCACCGGGCGTGGCCGTCGTGCCTCCTCGACCCAAACGCTAAAAGGAGGGGTCAAAAGGAGTAATACTGATGGTGTCTAAATACTAAATAATAAGGGTTGTGTACTTATGTCATGACAATAAAATAATATATTTTTTATTATTACTTATGTCATCTGAAGGAAGATTATGGGAGATTGAGTAAGGGGGCAGTTTGGTCTTGACATGCAAATCGTACGACCTTTTGGCGCCATATGCAAATTAGCCAGTGCCCGTGTGCACAGCACGTGCTACGAAGCTCGTAGGTTATTTACAATTACCCCCTATGAAATGGGGATTAAAGGGGAAAAACATATCTAACCCTTTACCAACGCATTCAATCACATTCAACCGACAACACAAGGGGAAGGGACTACTCTGAACTCATACTATGGAAATAACTAAACTGAGGGACCTGTATGTTGTGTGCAATTGCCTTCAGGGCCGGTTTCTCGAACTGCAACACTAAATATGGAGAGAGATGTGAGAGTAACAGACCGAGACAATCAGCTTCGTCACGGGATATCCCAATGATTTTGAAGGCCTTGGTTTCCATGGCAAGAAGAAGGGCAAAGTGTAAGGTGGGGGTGCCACCCCAAAGGGGAAAGCAGTACTCCATTGAGCTCCAGATTAAGATCTTATGGGTTGTTAAAGATGTGAACTTTATTTTGTAAGTGCATTATAATTTGCTCGATTAACAATGTCATTATAGCTGATTGTGTGCATTAGTATAGTCGGGTTTATTTTATTCTTAATCCCACAATGTGATTTAACTTATTGTTTTGTTTCCTCTCTTTTTGTAGATCCAGAAATTGAAATCCCGACATTTGACTTCGATGCCTGCAGACAGATACTTGTTCTCATGGATGTATCCTGTTCAGTTAGGTTCAATATCCACTGTAATGTGAATGCAATATGTCCTTCATTTGAATAAGAACTTCCTGACAATCTGAAACGATTGAAGGAGAACCCCAGTGGGAAATCAAAGTTCATATCGGAGATTATTTGTTTCACAATTTCATTTTGATGATCTTGATGTTGATTTCATCAAAACATTTCAATTAATTGCTGAAATATTATATTTATAAAAGCTTTGTGTTGTTCATTACGACAATTGTGTATGAGTCTTGATGACATCACCAAGTGAAATGAAGGCAATTATTAGGACAAATGTTGGTATATTTTCTTTCTTTGATAACAAAAGATCGCTATTCCTTTTGTGTTGTTCGCATTATGTTTACCCATAATAATTTGGCATAATGCTTAGAATTGCTTACAAACTATTGCTGTTGAGATATGGTTACCATAGAAACTGGTTACCAAATAGTTTATTTCCAAAATCTAATTAGTTGGATAGAGGTTTTCATTGAATATTTATCAGAGATTCTTGACACTGCATATTGTTACATGAAAGTGGGAGGGGAGGAGGGGAGCCATCGCTAGATCGTTATAAGAATAAGCATGGTCTGTGTGTTTCGAGTAGGTTAGAGTGCCATGTATCAGGTACCTATCAGAGTAAGTGGTCTTGTTACATGTGACACTGAGGAGGCAGTGTATGTAATTTATCAACAGGATAGCTAGGAGAAGATTGTATATGTAAAAACTCTTGTGGGCAGGGCCAGATGAGGACTTGCGGTCACAAAAAGGCACAACAGGAGTGCCTTGCGCTTCAAAGGGTCATCATGAACTGTTTGACAGGTGTGTTCAAACGATGGCGGTGAGATGCGTTGTAGGGCTTGGAAGAAGGGAGAAGGACTTTTTATTGGGGCCGCCCAATTGGGGTGGAATGGCCCGGATCATGGCATCTCCCACAAGCAGCGGGCAGCCAATCAAGAGACTCGCCCCAGGAGAAGGTGGTCCCGGAGTGCAGAGGGTGAGCCAGAGGACCCACTGTGGAGAAGCATGGTGGAAAAGTGCAGAGTCCACAAGGGCTGGGTCTGGACATGCACGTAAAGTAGGCTTGGAGTGGGACCTTGGAAAGAAGATCACTTTCTGTTTCTCTCACTCCATCATTCTGGCCATCTTCATCAACCACTCTCTTGAGTCTTGATCTCTCTCACTCTTTGTCTCTGGCTCTGCTTCGTTGGCATGACAGGGAGAACTTCTCTCTTGAAACATGGATGCCCCATCGTCTCCACTGCTTTGCTCCTGCACACTTGCTGTTCCCAAGCTGCACCATCGCCATGCACACCATCCAGCATTGCACCATTGGGACGTCCTCGCCTGCTTACCCCATTGTTTAGTAAAAGTGTAATCTGTGGCACCTAGCAGGGTTTGGATTATTTATTCATCGCTGTATATAAGTTTGTGTGTCCCCACATCCTTATTTGTGCCTGTTGACTCGCTTGGTTTGTTTCGTTCTCCACGTCCCATCTACCTCTTCTCCCCCCCCTCCCTCCTCCCCCCATATCTCTTTCTTCTATTACAAATAAACCCTTATAAAGGTAAGAAATGTTTTCCATCTTCCTGCCTCCTGTTCGGCTCGCCAAATTCGGCTCTTTTGGATGACTTTGGGGAACGGTAAAGTTGTAGATTAATTAAATTGAACGCAGTTTCGTTTCACAAAGCTTTGATCCTAAGTTATGGAAATATTTTAACAACAAAGCTTGTTCAGTAATAGGATTCCCTTTGTGACATCACCAAAATTGATTTGCATTATATACCTCAACTGGTGAATTCTAACTTCGAACCTCAATGTCTTCGATCGTTTATTAGAGTATTTTTGTGAGGTTCATGGAAATATACTTGGAAATCCAATAAAGTTATCACTTTAAAATGACCCGAGACCGTTGAAGTTCCACTTTAACGTTCCATCCTTTACCGGAATGTATCACAGAAAAATTGTTCAGGTACAATGGAGCTCGAGGAATTCAAAGAGTTCTGGAAGAGACTTGTAAACTGGCGTGTACGTAAGCTATTCTCAAATAGACTTAAACTGGGGTTGTGGGTTGAATGTGCACACTCCTGATTGTGGGGTTTAATGCTTACCCCCTTGTGGGACTGTGGGTTGAATCTACACTGATGGCGGGATGGTGCATTGAGTATGTACCCCTTGTGGGACCACGGGTTGAAGGTGTACCCTTTTCTGTGATTGAGGGATGTAATGTATATGCTTTGTGGAACTGTGTATTGAATGTGTACACATTCACCCCCTCTGCCTCTCTCCCTTGGAAGGTACTTTTTGAAAGGGCAGATGTGGACCAATCAGGCATGCTGGATCCTCAAGAAGCCAGGAATGTTTTACGAGAAGCAGGTTAGTTGTGTTCAGTCCTTTAATAGCCCCGATTAAAATATATATATATATATATATATATATATATATATATATATATATATATATATATATATTGGTGGAGATTTTCCGCCCGTCGGCGTGCGAACGACCGCGTCTAACCAATAGCGGTCGCTTCGCCCACTGAACGGACAATCCAGTCGCGGCTTTCCGGATCAACGCCGGAAACCAGCCACGGGTGTGTTTTTAACCACACCACAACCTTGTCCGCCCTCTACCTACGCTACAGGGTCCGATCGCCAAATCTTCGATTTACCTAATTATTCGCGTGGGTAGGTTACCGAGAGATTGTACCTCAACGGGACCGCTTGGAAACGAGCCGTTTAAGCAGTTTGCTTCCTTTTGGGATAACTGAGCGGGGTATTATCGTGCGGTCCCGTTGGACCCGATCGCTTTACCGGCCATTTAAAAACCAACTATATTCCGAGTGCAAGATGGCAGCTCAATGAGGGAATAGACGCAACGAACAGGTTTACATTCACACAAGGACATTTTTATAATAAAGCACGTATGCAATTAAACAAGGCAAAACACGTATGCAATTATACAAGCAACAAAAGCACGACAAAAGAACTACAACCGTCTACTTAATATGTACAGTCACTTGCACTTAACAGCAGTTCCTACTTATGAGACGGGCCCACGGACACACGTACGCACACACACACACACCCAAGAAATGGTGGTAGAGGCCTTTAATAACGAGCTCCAGCTCTGAGGACAGGTGAGCTGAAACTCAGAACCTATCTCGAACCTCTCCACCTTGTGTGGTCTTCAAGTTGTTCGGACCCGGGCTCCAGCGAGAGCGAGCTGGATCCAATCGCCGTGAGCTGCGATCCTTCCCGAGCTCCCGCGAATCCTCCCGCGCTTCTCAACACGTGCTGCCGATCCTTCCCATCTGCGTCGCTTCCCCGAGGAACCACCTCCAAGAAGAGGTCGATGAGTCGCACCAAGCCAGGAACCAAAATGGAGAACAAAGAGCTCCACAAACCCAGAAGAAGAAGAAGCCACCACTCGCAGCTCGAGCCGAGCAACCGGCTTAACTTACTTCCAAACAGGGCAGCTTGAAGCAAAAAGCTCTCCCGAGCCAAGCAGAAGCCGAAGCTCACTGAGCCAGCTGAAGCAAAAAGCTTCCGAAGGCCTCAACTCTAACCCAAGCCAAACAGGACCCGAAGGTCTGCTGAACGACTACTCTCTACTCCCTTCTCCAACTCCTCTCCCGAACAAAAGAAAAGATCTCCTCTTATCCTTCTCCCGCCCTTCCCCCGCTCCCGGCGTGACTCATGATTCATGCCCTCGTGCTCCATCCCCCGCTCAGCCACCGTTGGGAGGGAGTTGTTGACATCATGAGTCACGGGACGGCAGGGGTCTTCTTCCTCTTCGCAGAAGAGGGGGAGGGACGTCTCCATTGTTTCGTTCCTTAACTATTAAATTGATCCGCAGTGCATCTAATCGATTTCTGAACATTTAAACAATGGAAGGTGAGCTATCTAGGGAACAAGCACTTATCGACATAGCTGACTAAAGGAACCTGTATGTTGTGTGCAATCGAATTCCAAATTCGTACCACTACCCCCTCCCCTTTTTACAGACTCATCTCGAGTCGTCAAATTTTCGTGTGACCAGCATGTGTAAGTTTTCCCCTAGTATGTTCTACCTTTGGATCCCTGAGTGCGACATTTCTTTATACGTGTCCCAAAAATAAATAACCTAATGCGCTGCGTAACAAACTAAACAAACTCTCAGACTCATTCGGACAACTTAACTAAAATTGCCGGCGCTAAAACAAACATGCAGGTGAGGTTCCACGTATTTACAATTTTCACTCAACTTATCCATTACTTAAACATGGCCCAGGACCTGTGATCTGTGAAAGGGAAAAGGTAAAAGTCATTACAAAGTCATTGGTGCAGGGGAGTGGATGGAGATGGTCGCAAAACACAAATGAGCATGATGGATGCACGGGCTGCCTGCAGGGCAGTCCTTGCAAAACTGGATGTTCCTGGCGCACATGGTGATGGATGGACACAGGGGCAAATGCAAACAAGGGCTAGCAGGCATGGGGTCATGGCAGAGGCAGGCAAACGAGGCATGGCAAGACAAGTCCATGCAGAACAGGCGGCTGCAGCACAACAGGCCGGCAATGATGCTGGCCGGCCTCTGGTGTGGTTCCATCAGGTCCGGAGGGAGTGCAGTGGTGCCGGCCGCTCTGAAGGCGGGCTCGTACCTAGCTTACTGTCTCCCCCAACTCTATCGCCTTTGCCTGTCTCTGTCCATACCCATTCCCTTAATTTGTCACAAAACACAACAAAATTTTGCCCCTCTTTATTTTTATTTCCCTTTATTAATTGTCTCCCTAACCCCCTTTATCGTCATTGTCCGGCTAGCCTATCATGGCCACCTAGCCTACTCCCAACCCCTATGTTCCCTCTCTGGAGGGGAATAGGGAGAGACTAGCGTCCTGTCTCGAGGCCCAACGAAGCCTCAGAATGGCCTCCTCAGAGTTCAGCGATCTACCAAGGTGAGTCCAGCGGCCTACAACGAGCGAAGGGATGGATGGTGTGAAGGGGTACATCTCCTATCTACCCTAACATTCATTAACCTGAAACTACCCCAGGGCTTTCAAAAAATGCCTCACACTTTAAAACTATTGGTTCTAAAAACAATGATTCCCGTTGCCTGTGTTGGTGTCCATTATAAATTTGGGCCTTGCCCTCAAATTTTCATTCGTGCCCTCGCACAATTTCTTGGCTGGGCAGCGTGGCTCAACTGGCAGGAACTCCCCCTCTGCCGAACTCTAACCATGGCACCCCCAGGCCCACAGGCTGCCTCTGAGCCGAGCTGCTCCCTATAAACGCAGGGGGTTGGCCTCTCTGGCATTGCCCCCCTCCGATGCCCACGTGGTGTGTTGATGCCCCGGGTCCCTTTCCGAGGGTCGCCCGTGCCCACTACACTGCCCCCGTGGCATTCTGGCGCTACAGGTCCCGTTTCCGACGGGTCGCCCGTGCCCACTACACTATCCCGGCCCCTCTTGGGCCCTTGGCCGACTAGTCCAGTGCCCGGGGGTGCCCACTAAACAAATACTCAACTTTCCACAGCCACGCTCCCAGTCGGTCCATGAACTCTTGCACCCCTCCAAACGGGTTTCGTGCCTTCTCTCGACACCAACAACAAAACGACCTCCTCTTAGTAAATTTAACTAATCCACTAGCTAACATTAAACTGACCCCGGGGTCCCTTGGGTGGGAATCACTCCTCCCCCCAATCAGTCATCGCACCATGCATACCACATTCGCTCCACTCACACACTTGGGCCCACTGTCCCACACTCATTCCTCACAGATTTTCCATTTCGCAACTCACACCAACACTCTATACTGCCATCCTCAAACTAAATCCCCTGACGAACTCGTGCTCCCTCGTCATCCCTTAAAACTCATGCACGTTCCATTTACTCTACGTAGCTAGGCTACCTCTCCACTACACATTTCCAGTCTGTCCATGTCTCCAAAAATCCAAAAAATTCCCATTTCCTAAATCTAAACTGAAATCCCTCTACCTAATCCATTCCACGGGCTCCATGAGGCCTTGTCCCTGCCCCATGAAGCCGGTCTAACTTTCGCTAACCAATCCCCCTTACTAGTACTTCCTGTGCCCCCCCTGACAGGGGGGTCTTCCACCCCCTGCCTGGGGCTCGTGTCCACTCGAAGTGGCGAGGCTTGCTTTTTCTTTTTTCTGCACACACCAGCGCGGAAACTCGCAACCTGTGCTCCTTTCCCCGTGACGTCATGGCAGCTGTTCGCGCATCTCGTCCCTCCTTGGACGGTACCATTCGGCAGGGATTTCCCTTCTGCCGGATTCCAACCCTGCAGCCACGACGTCACCCTGCGCATCAAAAACAAGCCTCTCGTTTCGAGGGGTTCCCCACGCGAACACATGTGCTCTGCTCGTCGGAGCTTCACACACATGCCCGCCTGCAGAACCCATCCGGTCCAAATCCATTATCCAGCCTACCTTCTGTCCGTCCGCGTGCGTTTACGGACCGGGCTTCACTCCCGCAGGCGCGCATGCGGTGGCCTTGTGCGTTGCACGGCACGGACCCCGCGCGTGCTGCCGTGCAAACCCGGCACGGTCCCCAAAATAGCTACGGCCGCTACTCAGCCTTTGTCCACCGTCTCTGTCGCACTCTCGCGCACAAACTCCCACGTGCCACGACGCTCACACACCTCGACATGACATTCACACTGGGACATGCGGTTGCATGTTCGCGCATGCCAACTGCCATCTCCCTCACATACAGCGACCTCACACACGCTGTCTCTCTCACACACGCTGTTCCTTCCACCCTCGGTGTTTCTCTCACACAATTTGAAACAACACACGCTGTTTCCCTTGCACACTCTGTTCCTTCCACATTCGGTGTTTCCTTTACACACGGCATGCTGGAAGGCATGCATTTCGGCACACTCGCTACCAGGCACACCATATCACTCACACACGCAGTCCCTTTCACACACAACCTTTCGCCCACGCCATGCGCGCGTTTCAGCACACATTTCGCCACACTCGTGAACACACACACCGGGACATTTACAATGGGGAATCGCGTCACCACAAAGGTTCCCAGGGCCTTCATACCCCGCAAGCTTTGTGTGCACCCGTCAACAGCACTCGCCCCCTCTACCTCGCAAAGCTCGACTGGACCCACCTGGTCGAGATCCGCTTCAAAGGAGCATAGCGTCTCCCTCCATTCCTGAAGGAGGCTATCCGGCTGCTTGCACCGGGTCATGAGACATTCCCCGTGCTCCCCCTCATCGTCCTCCACTACCTCCATGTGTGTGTGCTCGTCTTTACTTTCGTGTTTATCGTGTAGTCTCTCCTCTACAGTTTCTACCTCCCGTGTCTCTATTATTCCTTTTATTATTTCCGTCGTCTCTACGTGTTTTGCCGTACACGTCTCCGTCATCCCATTTAATTTTTCCCTCTGTGTCACCGTCACTTTCTCTGTCACCTGCACGAGTCTCGTCTTACACGTCCCCCGTATTACTTTGTCCTCCACCGCGGGGCCGACACAGTCCACACTCCCCCTCAGCTCGCTCGCTCCAGCACGTGGCGCCGCCATTATGCCCGCCTGCAGGCATCGCCCCACGCGCCGCATTTCACCCCGCAGTTGTTGCATATTCCCATCCATATTGATATTCAAGCCATCCATCTTTTTATTCATGCCATCTATTTTATTTTCCATCCTGCACGCATTTGTTTTTATTTCATTTGTGTTTGTTTCCATCTTGCTGTTTATTTGTTGCATATTCGTATCCATTATGTTTTTCATTTGTTGCGCGATCATTTCCACCATCTGTGCGACGACCGATGGCTCAAGCAGTGCTGATCCGCCATTATTGGTCTCGGTTTCGCTGGGGAATGGGGAGGGACCTTGACGGAGGAGGGGAGGGGGGGTGTCGTCCACCGTGGCCTCCGCCCCATTTCGGGTTCTGGGTTCGTTTGTGGGGGATGTTCAACCTGCATAACGGAGCTTTCGTCCTGGGCCATAGACTCTAACAATACATCTATTTCTAAGCCACCCTGCTCCCGTTCGCCTTGAACCGCCATCTTGCTTATCGGAATAATTTTTAAATGCTCGCAATTTGATGGGAATCGAGGGTCGCTCCACACACCCCTGATCCGATTCCCGTTAATTTAGTTGGAGGTGGGATGGATTCGAATCCCACACCCTGACACCAGTGTTGTAAACTTCCCGCCCGTCGGCGTGCGAACGTCCGTGTTTAACCATTAGCGGTAGCTTCGCCCACCAAACGGACAATCCAGTCGCGGCTTCCGGATCAACGCCGGAAACCAGCCACGGGTGTGTTTTTAACCACACCACAACCTTGTCCGCACTCTACCTACGCTACAGGGTCCGATCGCCAAATCTTCGATTTACCTAATTATTCGCGTGGGTAGGTTACCGAGAGATTGTACCTCAACGGGACCACTTGGAAACGAGCCGCTTAAGCAGCTCGCTTCCTTTTGGGATAACCGAGCGGGGTATTATCGCGCGGTCCCGTTGGACCCGATCACTTAACCGGCTATTTAAAAACCAACTATATTCTGAGTGCAAGATGGCAGCTCAATGAGGGAATCGAAGCAACGAACAGGTTTACATTCACACAAGGACATTTTTTATAATAAAGCACGTATGCAATTAAACAAGCAACAAAAGCATGACAAAATAACTACAACGGTCTACTCATTATGTACAGTCACTTGCACTTAACGGCAGTTCCTACTTATTAGACGGGCCCACGGACACACGTACGCGCGCGCGCGCGCACACACACACACACACACACACACACACACACACACACACACACACACACACAAAATGGTGGCAGAGGCCTTTAATAACGAGCTCCAGCTCGGAGGACAGGTGAGCTGAAACTCAGAACCTATCTCGAACCTCTCCACCTCGTGTGGTCTTCAAGTTGTTCGGACTCGGGCTCCAGCAAGAGCAAGCTGGATCAAATCGCCGTGAGCTGCGATCCTTCCCGAGCTCCCGCGAATCCTCCCGCGCTTCTCAACACCTGCTGGTGAGACGAGGCGCCAATCCTTCCCATCTGCGTCGCTTCCCCGAGGAACCACCTCCAAGAAGAGGTCGATGAGTCGCACCAAGCCGGGAACTAAAATGGAGAACAAAGAGCTCCACGAACCAAGAAGAAGAAGAAGAAGAAGCCACCACTCGCAGCTCGAGCCGAGCAACCGGCTTAACTTTCTTCCAAACAGGGCAGCTTGAAACAAAAAGCTCTCCCGAGCCAAGCAGAAGCTGAAGCTCACTGAGCCAGCTGAAGCAAAAAGCTTCTGAAGGCCTCAACCCTAACCCAAGCCAAACAGGACCCGAAGGTCTGCTGAACGACTACTCTCTACTCCATTCTCCAACTCCTCTCCCGAACAAAAGAAAAGATCTCCTCTTATCCTTCTCCCCGCCCTTCCCCCGCTCCCGGCGTGATTCATGACTCATGCCCTCGTGCTCCATCCTCCGCTCAGCCACGGGTGGGAGGGAGTTGTTGACATCATGAGTCACGGGACAGCAGGGGTTTTCTTCCTCTTCACAGAAGAGGGGGAGGGACGTCTCCATTGTTTCGTTCCTTAACTATTAAATTGATCTGCAGCGCATCTAATCGATTTCTGAACATTTAAACAATGGAAGGTGAGCTATTTAGGGAACAAGCACTTATCGACATAGCTGACTAAAGGAACCTGTATGTTGCGTGCAATCGAATTCGAAATTCGTAATAATATACTGACCCCACCTCCCCAACCATCCTCTTCCCCCAACCCCTCCATCCCCTCCTCCCAAGCTGCTCCCGAAGGGGGAGGGTGTTTCTCGTATGGGTTAATGCAGTTTTTATTTTTTCCATCCGTGAATGAATCTTTCACCTTTTACCTGCAGCCCCCTCTACCCCAATCCTCACCTTTTATGTTCAACACATGATGGCTCCAAAAGCCCTTTGCACTGTTTGAACTCGACCATGAACCATTAATTTAAGAACAACATGAAGGCAAACTACTAATCTACTGGAAATATAAAATCTGGAAATGGAGACTCCCTGAAGGACTGTGCCGATTCCACCTTACCCTCGGCTACCTGGGCTTTGTGCGTCAATATCATCTTATACCAGGTGTGCAGTCAGATCCATGATTCACTGGACATCAGGTGCAAAATTCATAAAGCATCCAAACATATACACGAATATATTTTCCATATGGTCATTAATTCCTTGGTATGTGTTTAATGTGCAAGCGTGCACATGACCCCCTCCCCCCCCCCCCCCCCGTTGACTTGTTTTAATGAAAAGTTCCTTTGAAGGCAATGAACGGAAGCAAAGTTTGAAAACGTCATTATTTTATCGGCCATCTCCATGTGTTTCCAAATGGTCGTGACCCGATTTCCATGAAATGTCCTGTCGTGCAGGATTAGCTCTCAGCAATGAGGTACACGGCCTCATAATAATACGATATGGCGACGAGAATCACTGCATCAGCTTCCAGGACTACATCTGCTGTATGCTTCGCCTGGAGAGCTTGATTGGTAAGAGATATCCAACGGTTTCTGAATGGTGTTTCTGAAAGACAGCCATTAACACCAACACATGTCACGCAAGTTCTCTCCAATTAGTAGGGTCTCTCCAATTAGTCGACGTGATTACTTTGTTCAGGAACACCGAGTACATCCCACTTCCCTCCCTTTACTTTGTTCTGCTCTCTATCTTGTCCCCCCTACCCTCCTGAGAACTCACCATAGCTTTCGTAATGGTCACTTGTCATTGAGATCCGCTTAATTGTGTTCTGCTGTATCGGTTACTGACTGTTCAAACCTACTTACTGTTCCCCGCTCTCTCTTGTCCAACAGGTATATTTAGCGTTTTGTCTCCAGACACAAAGGAGATACACCTCACCAAGAAAGAGGTAAAAGCACCGTCACAATTGGAGGTGATTTATTACATCAGCAAACAATGACCCGATGTTTAGTAATAACTAGTGAGCGTGTGATTTAAAAATAAAGTATTTTTTTGTGCTGTCTGCTCTACTCAAAGTTCATTAACGTTCACGTTTATTTTTGCAGTGGATGAAGCTGACACTTTATTCATAAATCACAACGAAACTCGGTATCAATGAAACGTGAGTCACGGAGCTTTGTGACGTCATATCCGTTTGCTGGCTATTTTAGGGTAGGGGTGTGGTTCTTGCAATAACCTTTGGCTGCGTCCATTTCTCTTGGATTTTCATGCTCACGACCGTGTCCCCTTGGATTTTCAAAGAATGATTTCGACAGAATTGCTAACACTGAAGTGAGGAATATAAAATGGTGAATAAAGTTTCTAAAGCAATTTTGTTTTCTTTCTTTCTTTTTGATAAAATCATCTTCAGGACAGTGCAGTTCGAGTAGAGGATTAATGGGGCTTCTGAGGCATCCATGCAAATGAATGGGGAAAACGGGGTAAACTCTATGAATTAAACCCCGAAAACCCCTAAACAGGAGACCGATTCCTCCCCCCCCCCCCCCCCATAGAAATGTATAGGCTAACCTTTCTGACTCAAGGCTTAATTCGGTTAAAACTGGAGAATGATTTTCTCCCATACAAGCTCATGTTAAGCTGTCTCAAGACCTAAAAAAAAAACCCATAGTAATGTATTGGGAAACCTTTCTGACTCGAGGTCAATCAGGACAAAACGGGAGAATTATTTTTTTCCCATTCAGCTCATGTTAAATTGTCTCAGGGTCCAAAAAACCCTACCCCCACCCCCTCTGACTCTCAGCCCATCAGGTCAAAAGAAGAGATTGATCTCTGCCCCATTACTTACTGATTTCCTTTTATATTTTCACTCCATTCAAGTGGTTCGTATGGGTCCTTAAAACCCATAAAAGTCCAACATATCTGAGTTGTACAATTTAAGTACTTAAATGTCCTTAAATTTCAGGAAAATGTTCAAAAGTCAATAAAAATCATATTTTCCTGTTATTTGGTGAAGGGTGTTTCATTTTCCTCGCACTAGTATTCTAAACGTTTGTGTTATTCGCAGCCTCAGTGAATGTAAATTTACACAACAAGAAACTTTCGGCTTGATTCAAATAAATTTGTTGATTTCATTTCAAAACTTTTTGTTCCATTTGCATTCCAGTCTGTTCCAGTTATTGCATTTACCTTGAAGTAATCTTCTTTTTTAGTGGAGTTTGAGATGACGATGGTGTCATCCAAATCATAGACACGATCAATTACTTCCATACTTGTATTTATTTTGGAAAAATGATGTTAAAACTTTTGGAACCCTGACACAAATATTTGAATTATTTTCTGTCATTCTTGGGGATACAACTGAGTTTTGCCTTTCTTAATTTATTTTGTTGCTTGTAATTTATGAGATTCTTTTTGGGCATCTTTTATACTCTTTATAGCACCGATACATTTCCCACAGCAGAAGCAGTTGAACCAATGAGGTCTTTATGTTTAAGAATAGTTGAACCGATACCCATTAGAGCAGCGTTTCTCAACCTTTTTACCCTTGTGGAACCCTTGAAATAGTTTTCATGTCTCAGGGAACCCCTGCATAAAAATTATTATATACCAATATTAATATCTAGCTCTTTTATATTTTTATCGTAGTTCACGTGGTAAATATAATATATTTTTTTCGGATACCTGGTTTAAGGAAAAAATGACCCCCTTTTTGTCAAATTTATTAGCAATGAAAAAAAAAACATACTGCTCGTTTATGAGACCTCACACCGAGGTTTTAATTCACAAAAAAACATCTGTAAACACACACAAAAAATATACATGTACAAAATATACATCAACCCCGAGTCTGACAATTAAAAAACACACCTCATGTTACTTGATAAACAAAACTTAAACAAATAAAGCTGAAGCAATAAAGGTACACAGAAGAACTAACCTAGAGAGAGAGAGAGAGAGAGAGAGAGAGAGAGAGAGAGAGAGAGAGAGAGAGAGAGAGAGAGGGAGAGGGAGAGGGAGAGGGAGAGGGAGAGGGAGAGGGAGAGGGAGAGGGAGACGGAGACGGAGACGGAGACGGACGTCGCGCTAGGAATCACAGAGAAGATAGATGGACACCGTGCATGCGTCCCGTACTTAAGTCAGTCACTCAATGATACACGAATCCGCCGCGTACAGGACGTCCACTAAAGGCCCGGTCACACCTTGACGTTTTAGCCAACGTATGCCGATTTTTGAATTTTTCTAAAACGCTGGCACACGTTGAATACGTTATGGGTAAGTTTTGATAACATTGAGAGCATGCTGAAAAACACTGCCATACGTCGTAGTACGCTGGCTTTAAACGTTGTACTTTTTGGTTGTTCTCAAATTTTTTCATGCTTGAAATTTCACGACATATGCCGGCGTATGACTCACACGTTCCGCTACGCTGGCCACAAGTTGTATGCACGGTCTGCGATCGTTGACAGACGTCAACACATGCTACTTGTAAGTTAATCATAAGTTGAGACACGCCGAGGTAATATTTAGCGTACCCGAAACTTATTTCTAACCTATGATTAATGTGTTGGCACGTTACGCGATCGTTGCCACACATCGACAGACGTTACTTTTAAGTTACTCATAGGCTGAAAGACGTCGGTATAATGGATCGTCCTTGCGTCAGCGTCCACGGCCACGGCCAGGACACTTATTTGCAGCATTCTTCAAACTTTTCTTCGGCATGACGAGGATGTTCACACTTCGATGTCTAGCTTGGCTATGATTCCAATTGTCCATCGGCAGCGTCTATTTAAAATAGTCGAGTTTGAGCGTTTTAACACGTTCAGAAGAAACGCTTCAAATTTCAAAATCCCAGCGTCAAAAAACAAAGGCGAGTGACAGCAATTTAAATCGTTCATTGTAAACAATGAAAATAGCTGAGTGGTACCGTTTAAAAGTCATTGAGTGTAAAAAAAATCCAATTGTTGAGCGCAAGCTTGTACTTTCAATAGTGGAGATGCAGCCATTTAAATCGTTGAGTGGCAGCCTATGAATAGAAAACCCTACGTCACCGGCAAAGATAAACTGCCGCACAATATGGATAAGTTAGGCTATCGTTGGGCATAGTTTGTCAACGCCGGCTTCACGATAATTATTCGTTGGTATATCGTATCTATAAGTAATCAAAGCGCTCTATGCACATTATTAGTTCATTGTGCATTTGTCTAACCCGTTATGAATAGACCTAAATCGTAAAAACAAGCTATAGCTCATTGTTGAAAAAGCCCCATAAAAAATTAGCCGCGAAGAACTTCGAACAATGGTGAAAAGATGTCTCCTACCCGTGGACACGCAGACGCAAGGACGATCCATCATAACCCACACCCTCCCCCTCACACTCACCTACTACTGCTAATACTAATACTAATACTGTTACTGCTGACATGGACATCGACTCAAAAAGGACTCGAAAACACTGTTGGGTTCCCCTTTTATGAGCAGCATTTTTATATACCAATTCCCAAAACCGCTGGGAACACGTCTTTATATGGCAGTTGTAAGCTAGAAACACGTTCATTTATTTTTTTTGTCGACCGGAAGACATCATTGGAATACGTCTACATACGTCGATGTGTGTTGGGACTACGTAAAGAATTGGTTCAAAGCACGTCAAACATAAGTTAGAAATAAGTTTCGCGTAAAAAAGACATTACCGCGACGTGTTTCGACTTATGAGTAGCTTATAAGTAGCGTTTGTGGACGTGTGTAAGCGTCCACATATCATGTGTAAAACTTATCCCCATCGCATGCAGAACGTGTGTCATACGCCGAGTACGTCCAAAATTTTTGAACATGTTTAAAATTTCTTGACGTACTCTACTTACTACGACGTATGATAGCGTACTTTAGCGTTCTACTCACGTATACCAAACTTACTCATACCGTATTTGACGTGCCCCAACGTTTTAGACACATTTTTCTTAGGTCGGCATACGCTGGCAAGATCGCCAAGGTGTGACCGCGATGTTGTCACTTCCATTTCTACGGCAGTTATGATTCGAATCGTTGTGTGTCAGCCTTTTAATAGGCTACGTCACGAAATCGTCGGCGATGCGTGCAACGCGCTATGCCTAAGTTAGACTATCGTTGGGCATCGGTTGTGTAGGCCGACAACAGGTTCAGCATTCGTTGGTATAAGTTATCTATAACACAATGAAACGTTCTGTGTCCATTACTAATGTGTTATACATAAGACCAAGTCGCTATGAATACGTCCGAATCTTTAAAAAAAAAACATCAAAAGTTCAACGTAAGCCAGCGTTTTACATACATTTTAATACGTTGCCATCGCTGGCTAAAACGTCAAGGTGTGACCACCAGGCCTTAACCAGTGAGGGCGGTTTCACGCTGACGCCATATAGACATCGTTAAATACATTCCCTATGGTTGTTATAATTGTAAATACTACAAGAGGTTGAAGCCTCTATTATAATAAATATTAGCCAAGGAGTTTCCAACAATATGCCATATGTGTATAGTAAAATTACGAATATTAACTCAAACAAAAACGACTCAAAAATACATTAGCCTATTTATTACTTTTTCTCGCGGAACCCCTAGCGACCTCTTGCGGAACCCTAGGGTTCTGGGAAACCCTGGTTGAGAAACACTGCATTAGAGTATCAATTATCCCATCTCCTCTAAATTGATGCCCGACACCCCTTTGTCTCTTAAGTTTATAGTATCCTCTACCAAGATGCATACCTTCACCCTTGTAGTATGGGGAAAGGAACAACCCATCCCCTGTAATTATTTTATATTTTCCCAACTCGTGTTTCCTCACAATAACCATCGTATTTATTTATTGGAAAACTTCACGTAGGTGAATTCTGATGGATATAATTTCTCCATTAAAAGAAATCATACGATTATCTTGGTCGGTTATCGTAAAATTTACTCTGTATATGGTTTTTCCTGACACAGGTAGATAAACCAGATTTTTGGGTTCCATATTGAATTTATAACCAATTGAGGTTTTGTATGCGCTGAATGAAGATATTGTATTTGTTCTTATTCCATCATTGTAAGCGCCATCAATCAAATCGCAGTGAATTAATACCGAATTTATTCCTGAGGATATTTGAACAACATTATCACTGTAAAACGTCCCATTAGTTTCAATCTTTTTTGAGGAAAAACCCAATAACTCTCTAAATTAATTATCAACTGTGAAATCAACCTTGTAGTTATTTCTAAGTTTAATCGTTGACTTTGAAGTATGTTTTTGAATATCTATAACAATATTTTTTGGATCATCACCCTGTTCTTTCATAAGACGAACAATTTCAGAAGATATTTGAGAAATCTCATATGCTCTGGGTGAAACTGTTATCGTTTTGTATCCACTTCCCGGATTATAACTATACTTGTCATTTTTCTCAGTGATATTAAACAAGGTATTATAAGTTTCCATGGACAATAAAGACGCCTCATATTCTTTTGTTGTGTCAAGTTGTAGTGGGTATGGGAATGAAGATGTGTGGTCGCTTGTTGTGAAATTAAAACTAAGGATTGTGCTTCTCATCTTATTTAATGTGAGATAAAATGTCTTTATATTGGTATTTATTAATTATTTTCATGTTCATCAACTGGTCTAAAATGGCTGATGCTTCATTAAAACAATTATTTCCAGCCTTCTTACTACCTAACAACAATAACAGTCTATTAACTAATTGTGATGGGTCATTTGGAAGAAAATTAACACCTGAACCAAGGATACTTAAAACCTGAATAATGTGTTTCTCCTTCTCATTCTTCTGACTTTTACCAGAAAGACTAACCCTATAATTAAGAGAGTCCAGCAGATCAATATATACTCTATCATCATTATTTTTCTTATCCAATGGTTTATCAAAATACTTTGATTCATCCCTCACAGTTGAACCTTGTCTTCCATCTTTTGTGAGAAGAAACATTAATCTCAGAGTTAGTTTAACAGCAGGTTGAGCAGAACTCAAGAACCTTAATTCATCATTAAATATCAATACCTTTTCTTGACACCGGTCAACGAGCGTATTATGAGATTAAGGATTCGTCACTCCTTAGGTGTCATTTCCCTGGTCTCTATTTATGCTCCGACTGAGGCGAGTGATGTTACCGTGAAGGACACATTCTACGCCACACTCGAGTCTGTGGTTGATCAGTGCCCCAGACGAGATACACTTCTAGTCTTGGGGGATTTCAATGCATCGACTGGAACTGATAGGGATGGTTATGAGGTGCGTGTTGGTCCCCATGGGTCAGGAACTATGAACCAGAATAGCACTAAGTTCCTTGACTTTGCAAGAAGTCATGGACTTAGGGTGGCTGGTTCATGGTTTCAGCGCCCGCAAGCTCATCGCTGGACTTGGTATTCCAACGCTGGCGGTGTGGCAAAGGAGATTGACCATGTCCTCATTGACGGTCGCTGGAGGATGATCCAGAACTGCAGGGTCTACCGGAGTGCTCAGTTCCTCAATACTGACCACAGGCTTGTTGTAGCAACTCTAAAGCTGCACCTTAAATCCTGGAGAATGGTACCATCCCAGCCTAGGCTGGATGTTGCCAAGCTCAGGGATGAGAGAGTAGCTGAGGAGTTTGCGAACAGGCTGAGTGGACACTTGGGGGGTCTGGGTGCTTTGGGGGTCCTGAAGAGTTGTGGAACACCTTCAAGACCACCTTCCTTGATGTTGCCGGTGGATGCCTTGGAGTTCACCGCAGGGCAAAGAAGAATTTTGTCTCTCAAGGGACACTGGATACCATTGACCAGAGTCGCAGGGCCAGGCTGAATGGCAGAGCTGAGCTGTTCAGGGAGCTGAGGCGTAAAACTGTACGTGCACTGAGGGTGGACAAGGAGGCCTATGTGCGAGGAATCTGTGAGGGGGTAGAGCATCACCTGTGGACAGGTGATTCTCGTCCCGCTTACAGGGGAATTCGCGCATTACGTTCATCCAAGCCCATCCCTCGGAGCACTGCAGTTCGAGCAGAGAGTGGTAGGCTCTTGACAGAGGAGTCTGAAGTGAAGGCCCGCTGGGCCGGTTACTTCGAGCGGTTGTACCAGGCTGATCCCCCAGCTGTCGAGTTGGACGTCAAGGGTGTTACAATCCCTGTTGCTGACCCTCGAATCAACTGTGGTCCACCATCGCTTGTGGAAACACGGGCTGCGGTGAACCAGTTGAAACGGGGCAAAGCTCCAGGGATCTGTGGCATCCATGCCGAACTTCTCAAGGCTGGTGGAAATGCTGCACTCGCGTCGTTGCATGCAGTTTTGTGCTCTGCCTGGAACACAGGCATCATCCCAACTGACTGGAAGAGGGGCCTTGTTGTCCCTCTCTGGAAAGGGAAGGGTGATCGCCAAGACTGCAACAACTACCGAGGGGTGACGCTGCTCTCAGTGCCGGGCAAGGTCTTTGCTCGGATAATTCTTGATAGGGTTCGCCACCATCTGCTTGAGCACCAGCGTCCAGAGCAGTCAGGCTTTACACCAAAGAGGTCAACGATTGACCGTATCCTTGCACTTCGTGTCCTCACTGAACGCAGACGAGAGTTTCGGCAGGGGCTGCTTGCAGCCTATGTTGATCTCTGTAAAGCGTTCGATTCAGTGAATCGGGATGTCCTCTGGAGGATTCTTGGTCTTCGTGGGGTGCCACCGAAACTGATCGATCTGATGTCTGAACTCTACTCTGGTACTGAGAGTGCTGTGAAGTGTGGTGGTACCGCCTCTGACTTATTTCCAGTTGTTACTGGAGTTCGTCAGGGATGTGTACTTGCCCCCACACTTTTCAGCACTTGTATGGACTGGATTTTTGGGAGGATGTCGGAGAGATCAAGTTGCGGTGCATCGTTTGGCAATGTCAAGATCTCGGACCTTGATTTTGCAGATGATGCAGTCATCTTTGCGGAGACTTTAGACATCCTCTTGGGGGCCCTCGAGGTGCTGAATGAGGAGTCTGAGCCGTTGGGATTACGGATTTCTTGGGTCAAAACAAAGATCCAGGCTTTCGGTGACATCTTGGATGCTGCTGTCCTGTCTGTGTCTGTTTGTGGTGAGGATGTTGAGGTCGTGGATAGATTCACTTACCTTGGCAGTGATATTCATGTCTCCGCAGGTTGTGAGCCGGAGGTCAATAGACGTCTGGGTCGGGCCTGGGGAGTCATGGATTCACTGGATCATGGGGTGTGGCGCTGCCGGTACCTGTGCGGGAGGACGAAAGTCCGAGTCTTCAGGTCCTTGGTACTTCCAGTCTTGCTCTATGGGTGCGAGACTTGGACTTTGACCAAGGATCTGAGACGGAGACTTAATTCCTTTGGTACCAGGTCTCTTCGGAGAATCCTTGGCTATCGCTGGTCGGATTTTGTGTCCAACGAGCGGTTGCTGAGAGAGACTCGGATGAGATTTGTTACCTGCATAGTCCGTGAGCGTCAGCTGCGGCTGTATGGACATGTGGCTCGTTTTCCTGACGCTGATCCTGCTCACCAGATTCTCTCAGCGAGGGAGCCTCATGAGTGGAGGAGGCCAGTGGGCCGACCACGTGCCTCATGGTTACAGCAGGTTGACCATCATCTCAAGGAGATGGGGATGGGCCTGGCATCTGCCTGGGGGATGGCCAGACGGAGGCCCCTGGAGTACCGGCGGAAAGTGGACGCAGCGACGCGCTGTTCTGGCACATGCTCCCATACCTGACCTGACATTTTCTTGAACAAGATGAAATATTGCTAGTTGTTCTGTTGGAATGAGTCCTGCTTTGGTTTTTGAATCTGCTGAATATTCATTGGTTTGAAGAGCATTCACAATATAATCAGGGGGTTGATTAATCTCTTCCAGTTGTTGAAATAATCCTTCATCATCATATTCTAATTCTTCTATATGCTCTAATTCTTCCTCCGCCATTTGACTGAAATCTTTTAACATTTGAAGTTTTTTAGGAGTATATTCTATTGTGGGAACTGTGGAACCATCTATAATTTTTTCTTGGGAAGTTTTTAAAAGTGGTTTAAAAAATTTCTTGTTTTCTTTCAAATGCTTCTTCACCCATTAGTTTCTGTCTGCGTTTCTTCTTTATGTCTTCCTGTTGTTTTACAACTTTTGAAACCAACTCTTGATGTTCCTTAAATCTTCTTGCTCTTTCTTTCGCATCCATTTATTTATTGGAAAATATCATTTAACGAATTGTAAAGATCAACAGGGAAATTTTCCTTCTCTTCATCATTAAAGTAGATGTGTTCAAATAAATCCTTTTCTTTAAATATTTCATCAAATTCTTTATTAACATTAATACGAGTTGTAATTTCTTCTTCATTAATACTTGTATCTCTGCTTTTCATACGTCTGCGTTGATTTTCTTTAACATCAAAACCGAATGATAAAATCTTAACCCCACTCAGATGTTTAATAATTTCTCATTCCTTCTGGATTAGTTTCTAATGTCCCAAGACCACCAGATTTTAGTGTCTCTAACTCACTCTTACAATGTGAATATTTTGTTGTACCAAGAGAAACCTCCTCAAATATTTGACCTTCATTCCTCAATCACATATGTTCCTCCACTGAAATATAGTGATCATCTTCACCTTTTACTTCTCCAGGTCTTATTGCTCTAGTTGATGTTGATACAATGCGTATCACGGGGTGTTATTAAAGTAAATTTACAATATTCTCATTTGTACTATATGCAAGAACCTTGATTTATGAAAGTTTTTTCCAGAAGCAGATTTACCCACAATATTTATAATAATAGTTGTCATTTATATATGTAATTGTTTATAAAACAAAAAATATATCCCTTAATATCTCATCTTGTTTCACAACAATATATTTATATTTTTCAGTCGTGTGCTTCATGTAATCCCCAAATTCCTTTTTACTACATAATGTAGAACAAATATCTCTCCAAAAATTGTTTATATCTACTGAGTTTAACTTGAATGAAATAAAAGTATTAGCATTGTTTCTGAAGTAATGACGAGGAAGTTGAAAGTATGATTGATGAAGATAAATACAATTACAAGAAGAATGTCTCCCTCTTGTGTAGTAGCTGTCCATTACCGTTTGGTTTCTCTCATTAACACAATCATCAAAGATAACGAGGTTCTTTTCTGATTTATCCTAATCTTGGGGAGAAGGTATATCATCCGTATTATCACTAGGAATACAAGTTATCGGTTTTCATTTCTTTTTATATCTCTGTGTATCACAAAATAGTTGTATTATATCTTCAATGTTGTCATCATTTAGTTTGTTTTGAAGTTTAAATAAACCGATTAGATTTTCTTTTTTTAAGACAAGCATTAAAACCTTGTGAGAGTAGTTGATACTCAGGTTGAAAACTCGACTTTGTGAAAGTTATTAAATTATCATAATCTAAAAAGTTGGGAGTCAGGAGCATCTTCAAAAGTAAGCAGATTTTTCCACATCCGCTTGAAACAACTATGAGACATCTTAATGAATTTGGGAGATTTTTATGGTTGTTAAATTTTATCTTATTTTCCCAAATGGGTAAAAAATCATTCATTTTATATTTGGAAAACAGGTTTTTTAATTTATTATTGACTTTTTTAGAAACTCTATATTTTAACCTCAGCTCGGGTTTAATTTCAAGATAATCCATTATTTTATTTATGCAATATCTTGTGTTGATATTTCCCTGAAAATGACAATCGTGAATAATATATAACAACAATCCTTTGAACATTTCTCTAATACGTTCAGTTTCTTCCCTTGTAAGGAAAGGTGTGTTTTCACCCTCATACTTTACATTCATTTCTCAAATCAATCTTGTAAAGTAATTCATTTTTGGTGTAAATCTAAAAGAATGATTTTCCTTTTTATATTTTTTATTATCATTAAGTAGAAGATAATCACAGAATATACATTGTTTATAGGCTTTTGACTCTGTGTTTAATCCCACTCTATCACATGCAGGACAATTCTCAAATTTGTCATATGGAGAATCAGGGAATTCAAGAGGCTCAAAATCTTGTGAATTATTCATATTTATAAAGTAAAACTTTACTTCAACTGAAATTCATCTTCGGTACTTTCACAATCATCTATAAAACTACTTTCATAACTATCATTTGAACACAAACTCTCAGTATCATTATTGTCGTTTGAACACAAACTCTCGGTATCATAATTACTCTCATAATCTTCAAAATCTTCACTTGAATAATGACTCGTATTTAATTAGTAGAAAAACATTATCATCGATATCTATATACTTAAATTCATTAACAGATTCAACTACTACATTTTTTATAATAAAGGTAATTTTAAAATGATCCTTAACTACTATTGAACGAAATGTCATTTCACCAGATATATTAACATCCTTTATTTCATCAGGATTTATATATTTAGGGTTGTTGAAAAAAATACAAATTTCTCCTTGCATAGTGCAGATGGTCTGATCTTTTCTTTCTAAAGCTTCATCCATAAGGTTTTTATTTTTTGATACTTTTTCTTGTTTCATTGCTTTTTCTAGTTTTGAATATATTACCAGAAGGAGACGAGAAACTTTTGTTTGAGATACTTTAATTGATGTTCTTCCAGACATACTAAAAGCCCTTCCACTGAAGGAAATCGAAGAACTCATATTATTCACCATATTTGTTTTTATCCAATCGTTGTTATATTTGTCTTTGTTCAATTTTACATCCTCGACATATTTCTCATTATCTTTTACAAATGAAGAGATTGATTGAAACTTGTCTTTTGTGTCTTGATACATTGTATTTATTAAGTGAAAAAAGTTGTAGGATAAAATGGTTTTAAGCACAGATTCACCTATAAATTAAACAAAATTTTCATCAAGAATATTTTATTTTAAGCAAAGTTTAATTATATAAATATGGTAAATACAATGTACTGCGATGTTTGCAATCACAAATATAAATATTATGAAAAAACACCTTCAAACCAACAAACACACATTCAATCTTTTCAAACAAATATCTCCACTTGACTAAGAAACAAAACATTGTGATAGATGTGAAAATGATATTCTTAAATTTTTTTTATCATAAACACCTTCAATCACGCAAACACCAGAACAATGAAGAAAGGGAAGCTAAATTCTCCATTGAAAACACTGATGGGGCATTTAAAGAGCATATAAAAATAAGATTGTTTCGTTTTCAAGACCCTGGACCATCTTCAATCATGGAAGCTGTTGATATGGTTATACAAAGTATTGAAACTATAATTAAAAACACATTAAGTGAAATGAAAACTTTTAAGTGTTATATGGGAGTAAAATTGAAAATGGTAAGACAAGACGATGAAACTACTCCCTATGAGGACAAACCCTCACTTTTTCTCATCATTTCAAGATTATGTGAGATGTAATGTTTACGATGATCTCCAGAGACAAGAACAAGATGTTGATAACACTGTAGTAGGTAGTGGATTTACTATCACAAAAATAATCTTTTTACATCTACACATCTTAAAATCAGATCCTCTCCAAGCTTCTTCTTATATTGATTTACCAAAAGAGATAAAACTTAACAAAGCGGTTGTTAATATTCAAAACAAAGATAATAAATGTTTTCTATGTTCTGTTCTTGCTCACTTACATCCTCCACAATCGAATCCTGAAAGGGTTGAACATTATAAGAAATACGAGAATACATTACATGTTAAAGATTTAAAGTTTTCAATGTCATTGAGAGATACTCCTCAATTTGAGAAAATGAATAATCTATCTGTTAATGTATATGGATTAACGGATACAAACAAAGTTCAGATATTAAAAATTTCAAACTACTATAAAAATGATGAAACACACATTGAACTTCTCCACCATACTTCAAAGGAAAAATCACATTATGCTTTCATCAAAAATTTATCAAGATTAACCAAATCACAACTATACAAGAGAAAATGTAAAACATATCCTTGTAAGAGATGTCTCAACTCCTTTCACACAAAAGAACGATTAAATCAACATTCAAAATATTGTAGTAATCATAAATCAACCGTAATCAATTTACCAAAAGCAGGTTCAAGCATATCATTCAAAGATTTTAACAAATCTATAAAACATCTGTTTATGACATATGCTGATTTTGAAAGTATCCTTGAAAAGATAGATACTGTTTCTCCAAATCCAAATAAATCATACACAAATAAATATCAAAAACATACTCCTTGGGTTTTCTGTTATTATATCAAATCAGCTGTTGGTGATGAATACAACAAGTTACAACTTTATAGAGGAGAAGATGCCTCAAAGGAGTTTGTAAGACGATGGGAAAAAGACTGTATAAGACTAAGAGAAATAATGGTGAAAACCTATAAACCAATGTCATTAACAAAGGGAGAGAAAAGGGAATTTAGAAAGAACAGTATCTGTCATATTTGTGAGGAGAAAATTGAGGGAGACGTCAAGGTTAGGGATCACTGTCATCTTACTGGTAAATATAGAGGTCCAGCTCATTCCCATTGTAATCTTAATTACAAGCCTCCAAATTTTATTCCTGTCTTTCTTCACAACAACGCTCACTATGACACACATCTATTTATAAATAAACTTTCAAAGATATCTGGAGATATTTCTGCCATTCCTAACACAGATCAAAAATACATCTCATTCACAAAAACAATTCATACATCCCCCATAACCCATATTAGATTTCTTGACACATACAAGTTTATGTCAAGTCCATTATCTAACTTAGCATCAAATATTAAAAACTTTCCGAGTCTTAAATCATATTTCTCAAATGAAGAAGGGATTGATCTCTTATCACAAAAGGGAATATATCTGTATGACTATATGGATTCATTTGAGAAGTTTAAAGAAACACAACTTCCTTCAAGGGAAAGTTTCTGTGGAAAGTTAAATAAAACTCGTATTTCCGAAAGAGATTATACACAAGCTAAAAAGGTTTGGGAGAAGTTTAATATAAAGAATCTTGGAGAATATCATGATTTGTATCTTAAAACTGATGTATTGTTATTGGTTGATGTGTTTGAAACTTTTAGAACAGTCTATCATAATAAAAATTCTTATGGATTAGACCCCGTTCACTATTACACAGCCCCGGGCTTGTCTTGGAGTTCCATGTTAAAAATGACAAAACAAAATTTGGAATTAATCAGTGATATATATATATATATATATATATATATATATATATATATATATATATATATATATATATATATATATATATATATATATATATGCTTTTAATGATAGAGAAGGCTAAAAGAGGAGGAATACCTCAAGTATGTTCCAAGAGATATGCAAAAGCAAATAACAAATATCTTCCTGATTATAATAAGAATGAGAACAACTCTTACCTGGTGTATTATGATGCTAACAATTTGTATGGGTGGGCTATGTCTCAATCTTTACCTTATGGAAAACTTAAATGGTTTAAAGAAAAACATTATGAAAGTTTTACTTGACGTTGTTATCTCCTCTCAAAAAGAAGTAGATGAAGCTGAAGTTGGATATTATTTTGAGGTTGATTTAAAATATCCAGAAGAACTTCATAACAAACATAAAGACCTACCTTATGCCCCTGATAAAGAAAGTCCAAGAAAAGAATGGTTAAGTGATTACCAAAAGTCATTTAATATAAAAGGTAAATCTCCAGAAAAACTACTTGCAACATTAAATGATAAAGAAAGTTATGTTTTACATCAAAGGAATTTGAGACAATATTTATCTGCTGGGTTGAGAGTGAGGAAAATTCATCGAATTTTGAAATTCAAACAAAGTCATTGGTTAAAGAAATATATTGATTTTAATACAAAAAGGAGAACAGAAGCAAAAACAGATTTTGAGAAGGACTTTTATAAATTAATGAATCATGCTGTATTTGGAAAGACTATGGAAATTTTAGGAATCGGCAAAACAAAAGATTTTCTACATCTTGGAAACGGGCTTCAAAGTTAATTAATAGACCAAATTTTGAACGAGCGGAGGTGTTTTCAGAGAACTTTTGTGCTATTCATTTGAAAAAAAGAGAGTATTGAAATGGCTAAACCGATTTATACCGGAACATCAATTGTTGACTTGTCAAAGTCGTTAATGTATGACTATTACAATAATAATTTAAACTTAAAGTACAAGGATAATGTTTCATTGTTATATATGGATACAGATAGTTTTATATTAGAAATTAAGACAAGTGATGTAAATGAGGATATGATCGATAATATTGATATGTATGATACGAGTAATTATAAGTCTGATAGTATGTTGTTTTCATTAAAGAATAAAAAAGTTATTGGTAAGTTTAAGGATGAGTTGGTTGGAAAGGTCATGAGTGAATTTGTGGGTTTGAGATCAAAGTCTTATGCTTTTACGTATATTGATAATAATAACATTGAAAGATGTGATAAGAAGCTAAAGGGAATAAAGAAAAATATAATCAAGGAAACAATAAACTTTAAACATTCTTACAACTGTTTAACCTTAAAGAAGGAAGAGTACAGAAAAATGAATACAATAAGAAGTTATAAACATCAATTATATACAGAAGAGATAAATAAGAAAGCATTAGGAGCTTTTGATGATAAAAGATATATTTTAGAGAATGGAATCAAGAGTATCCCTTATGGTTATAAGTATAAGTGTTCGGAGGCGTCTTTTCACTGATTTATAAATGATAGAACCAAGCAATAAGCAAACCAAAGAGTGGAGATGTAATCAACCTTGGTATTTAAATGGGAAACATAACAAATGTGAGAAATATCAAAGAAGTCTTATTGAAGAAATAACCGGGGTAAAAGTAAATAAAACAAATAAGCGGATACATTTAATTCCAAATAGGTTGGAGGATGTAAAGGAAAAAATAAATATCCTTGAATGGACTGAAAACTTTGATGGTTATCAATTGAACAATGGAAAAACAATTTACTACAATCTCAAAATGGTATGTGGATCAGGAGGTGGTCAAACAAGAACATTGAGAGAAGTTAATCATTTTATTTCTGCTCAACAAAGATACATAAACCAAGAACTAAGTTCTAAAATAATATTTGTGAATATACTCGATGGTGATGAATGTAATCGGAAAATTAATTTATTACCTCGAATAGAACATGGACAAATATTTATTGGATCACTCCTTGAATGGAATGAAAATATGAAAGGAAATCAGTAAGTAATGGGGCAGAGATCAATCTCTTCTTTTGACCCCATGGACCGAGAGTCAGAGGGGGCGGGTGTGGGGGGGCTGTTTTTTTTGACCCTGAGACAATTTAACATGAGCTGAATGGGAAAAAAAAATCATTCTCCTGTTTTGTCCTGATTGACCTCGAGTCAGAAAGGTTTCCCAATACATTTCTGTGGGTTTTTTTAGGTCTTGAGACAGCTTAACATGAGCTTGTATGGGAGAAAATCATTCTCCTGTTTTAACCGAATTAGCCTTGAGTCAGAAAGGTTAGCCTATACATTTCTATGGGGGCGGGGGGGGAGGAATCAGTCTACTGTTTAGGGGTTTTTGGGGTTTAATTCATAGAGTTTTCCCTATTCATTTGCATGGATGCCTCAGAAGCCCCATTAATCCTCTACTAGCATGGTGTTATTCTTTGAGGTGAAAGAGTTGTAATTTGAAGAACCACACACACCCGGATTATGTACATTCCTCACGCAGGTCACGTGGGTATTCAACTCTTGCCGCCTTTGAATCTGAGAACGAGTTGTCTGGCCTAGCTGGTCACGTGACATTCACCCGGAAGTCAAATCTTGGTGAATTTCTGCCGCCTCAAGTAACAAACAGGCCTCTTGAATCTCTAAATGTTGTTACGGTTTTGGAAATGTACCCTGGGGCTCGGAGAGCATTCGTGTATGAGTCGACCTCCCCAGAACGATGTGGTATTCATAGAATACATACCCTGCGCCGTCCTGAGGAGGACTCGGTGCGAGCCACCTCTTGTGGCGGCAAATTGGTAATTACATCTATCGACATGAACATTCTGTACGGGCATGCACTACTTCCGGATAGTGATGACTGACTGTATTCTAATAATTTCTCGATTTCTTATGCGCATTTATAGATAAACACAATGCCCCAATCCAGTCGTAGTTTACGAGAGTGAAGGAACGGCCTGTGTGGTTGTTTGAAAGTTTTTTTTTGTTTTTTTTTGCACGTACGGCCACCCGAGAGCGAAGGAACGGCCTGTGTGTTTGTTTTTTCTGGCACGCGGTTTAAACGTTTTTATTTTACTTTATTGCATGTACGGCCACACACATACGGGCATGCACTAGTATATACAAATTATACTTTGAATAGTCTGCTGTGGAGTACCTTCAGAAGCCTTTACAAAGGAGATTTTATACTCATTATCGAGTGTTTTCATAACTACCAAAGCTGATAAAGACTCCAGAATAGATCGATAACGTATAAATTGAGAGATCGTTAAAACGCCAAATAATTATCCTCATCCTCATCCTCCTCTGTTTTTCACCAGCTGGGCACAGTTAAGACTGAAGCGATTCCAATGATTCCAATTTCTAACGTGAGGAAGTGACATTATCTTTGGGCATTAGGCTTTGCTTAATTCACCATTAAGTTCTGAAGGAGTGTGCATCATCCAAGTAATATGGGCCATCTCAAATGGTCATGCAACATGTGGTAACGTTTAAATTTCCTCCGTTAAACGGTTTTCGATGTACACTCTTTACACGAGAACTGCCACTTTATAACTGCTGGCAGTAATGACCCGGCACCAAGACATCCCGATTTGTAATCCCGCTTTCATCGGACACCTGATCCATTACATCTTCTTTATTCAATTGAATTTAGAATAGGATTTTAAAAACTTAAATTCAAATCAAATGGAAGACCAAATGGGTACAGTCTTGCATTTGAGTCATCATAAGGAACTTGAACAAGCAAAAAACAAACATGAAGTCATCAGGAGGAACCGAGATATGATTCGGGTTTCAACTGCTACTCCTCTACACTCAAACCCATCCAGGCACAGCCAAGTGACCCTCATTCAAAAAAACGTACAGATTCAACAAATTAAATAATTCTGGCTGCCAGACTATGTATCCAATCAGGTTGAAATTTAAAACATATTCCCCATTACTTCCAGATCATAATTGGAGAGTTTCACATCAATTGATGCAGTGGTTCAAGAGAATTAATTAATATTAAATTTTTCCCCTTCATTCAAATATGGCTGCCAAACCATGTGACCTATGACATCATAGGTGGGGAACTTTCTGTTCCTCATGGATAGGCGGTCATACCTGTAAAGTTTCGCCTCAATCTGTTCAGCTGTTTCGGAGAAGATTTTTGAAGGTTTTATTTATTTATTTTTGAATCTGGCTGCCAAACCACGTGACCGATGAAGTCATCATTTCTCTTCTGTTGACCAATTTAACCCTTGATGACCCTCAAGAATTTTCATACTGATCGGATGCCGCCAGAAGAGTTGGTTTGCACCCAGGGGCGCCAAGAGCAAAAATGAGCCCCGGGAAAATACTAAGTGTAGGCCCCCCTTCAATTTTTTTTTAACAACCTATACCAGTGGTCTCCAACCTTTTAAAACACAATATCCCCTTTAGAAACAAGATGCAACACACAATCTACCCTCAAAATCCCCAATTGGTGACCATTTTAACCCTGCTTTTCACATTCACTTCCAGTTCGGGGATCCGTGCACGTGGACGACTGGGTGGCACACTCTCCGACTAGTTCTTCGAAGCAAAGTTCCCCAGACCATTCACGCTGTGTTTTGCTTTTTCGTTTTTAGCTCACCTGGAACGTCGTTCCAGGGAGCTTATGGGATGACATGTCATCCGTACATTCACAAATTTTTGCTACTTCTCTGAAACTACACACACAATTTTGATGAAATTTCACAATCTTCAATACCTGGTATGTACCAAAGTTTGTTCATTGCATTCAAATAAATAAATAAAAGTCGAGCCCTAAGGGGGTTTTTCTTCCTGGATTTCTTATCAGTAGATGATAAATGGGGTTTCTGGGATGCCCATTCAAATGAAAGGGGAAAAGGGAAAAACTTTCTGACCCAAGCCCCAAAAGCCCAAAATAGGACACTCATTTTCTCCCCACCTATCCCCTTCCGTCCCATACAAGCAAATGTAAAACTGAGATGATGAAAGATTGAGACTTACTGATTAAAGCACTTCTTCCCCCCAACATAATCACAGTCCTTTTATATTTTCATTCCAGTCAAAGAGCGAACCAACGAATATTTGTTCATGTTCTACTTTAGGTAATAACTTAATTTTCTTATTACATTCATTTCCATGGAGTATATTCACAAAGAATAACTTGGAACTTGGTTTTTGGTATAAGTGTCTTTGTTAAGCAGAAATGAAATGATAAACTTCTCTTAATGCTCTTATTTAACCACCTCCTGAGCCACATATTATTTTGAGATTGTAGTAAATTGTTTTTCCATTGTTCAATTGATAACCATCAACGTTTTCAGTCCATTCAAGGATATTAATTTTTTTCTTTACATCCTCCAACCTATTTGTAATTAAATGTATCCGCTTATTTGTTTTATTTACTTTTACCCCGGTTATTTCTTCAATAAGACTTCTTTGATAATCCTCACATTCTTTATGTTTCCCATTTAAATACCAAGGTTGATTACATCTCCACTCTTTGGTTTGCTTATTGCTTGGTTCTATCATTTATAAATCAGTGAAAAGACGCCTCCGAACACTTATACTTATAACCATAAGGGATACTCTTGATTCCATTCTCTAAAATATATCTTTTATCATCAAAAGCTCCTAATGCTTTCTTATTTATCTCTTCTGTATATAATTGATGTTTATAACTTCTTATTGTATTCATTTTTCTGTACTCTTCCTTCTTTAAGGTTAAACAGTTGTAATAATGTTTGAAGTTTATTGTTTCCTTGATTATATTTTTCTTTATTCCCTTTATTCTTATCACACCTTTCAATGTTATTATTATCAATATATGTGAAAGCATAAGACTTTGATCTCAATCGTATAAATTCACTCATGACCTTCCCACCCAATTCAGCTTTAAACTTACCAATAACCTTTTTATTCTTTGATGAAAACAACAAATCACCTGACTTATAATTACTTGTATCACATATACATATATATATATATATATATATATATATATATATATATATATATATATATATATATATATATATATATATATATATATATATATATATATACATATACATATATATATATATATATATATATATATATATATATATATTATCAATCTTATCCTCATATGCATTACTTGTCTTAATTTCTAATATAAAACTTTCTGTATCCATATATAACAATGACACATTATCCTTATACTTTGATTTTAAATTATTATAGGAATAGTCATGCAATAATGACATTGACAAGTCAAGAATTGATGTTCCTATATAAATAGGTTTATCCATTTCAAAACTCTCTTTTTTCAAATGAATAGCACAAAAGTTCTCTGAAAAGACCTCCACTCGCTCAAAACTTGGTCTATTAATTAACTTTGAAGCCAGCTTCCAAGATGTAGCAAGTCTTATGTTTTGTCGATTCCTAACATTTTCCATAGTCTTTTCAAATACAGCATTATTCATTAATTTATAAAAGTCCTTCTCAAAATCTGTTTTTGCTTCTGTTCTCCTTTTTGTATTAAAATCAATATACTTCTTTAACCAATGACTGTTTAAATTTCAAAATCCCATGAATTTTCCTCACTCTCAACCCAGCAGATAAATATTGTCTCAAGTTCCTTTGATGCAAAACATAACTTTCCTTATCATTTAATGTAGTAAGTAGTTTTTCTGTAGATTTACCTTTTATATTAAATGACTGTTGGTAAATACTTAACCATTCTTTTCTTGGACTTTCTTTATCAGGGGCATAAGGTAGGTCTTTATGTTTGTGATGAAGTTCTTCTGGATATTTTAAATCAACCTCAAAATAATATCCAATTTCAGCTTCATCCAATTATTTTTGAGAGGAGACAACAATGTCTTGTAAAACTTTTCATGTTTTTCTTTAACCCATTTAAGTTTTCCATAAGATAAAGATTGAGACATAGCCCACCCATACAAATTGTTAGCATCATAATACATCAGGTAAGAGTTGTCCTCATTCTTATTACTAGTGCGTGCCCGTACGTGCGTGGCCGTACTTACAAAAAAAAAAAAAACAGAATTGTGACGTCATAGCACCGTGTCCTGTCATTGGTTTGGTAAATAAATGGCCATAATTTGGGAACCACTTGTCCCATTAATATCAAACCTTGAAAAGGCACATACTCATGTCTCCAGCAATATACCTGGCAAGTTTCAATTAGATCGGACCAGTGGTTGTCGAGAAACAGTGGTCACAGACAGACAGACACAGAGAGATTGCTGGAATTATAGATAGATAATTATCAGGAAGATATTTGTTATTTGCTTTCGCATATCTCTTGGAACATACTTGAGATATTCCTCCTCTTTTAGCCTTCTCTATCATTAAAAGCATATCTATATCACTGATTAATTCCAAATTCTGTTTTGTCATTTTTGACATAGCACTCCAAGCCAAACCCAGGGCTGTGTAATAGTGAGCGGGGTCTAATCCATAAGAATTTTTATTATGACAGACTTCTAAGAGTTTCAAACACATCAGCCAATAACAATACATCAGTTTTAAGATACAAATCATGATATTCTCCAAGATTCTTTATATTAAACTTCTCCCAAAACCTTTTTAGCTTGTGTATAATCTCTCTCGGAAATACGAGTTTTATTTAACTTTCCATCAAAACTTTCCCTTGAAGGAAGTTGTGTTTCTTTAAACTTCTCAAATGAATCCTCATAGTCATACGGATATATTCCCTTTTGTGATAAGAGATCAATCTCTTTTTCATTTGAGAAATATGATTTAAGACTCAGGAAGTTTTTAATATTTGATGCGAAGTTAGACAATGGACTTGCCATAAACTTGTATGTGTCAAGAAATCTGATATGGGTTATTATATGGGGAATGTATGAATTGTTTTTGTGAATGAGATGTATTTTTGATCTGTGTGAGGAATGGCAGAAATATCCCGTGATGTCTTTGAAAGTTCATTTATAAATAGATGTGTGTCATAGTGAGCGTTGTTGTGAAGAAAGACAGGAATAAAGTTTAGGGGCTTGTAATTAAGATTACAACGGGAATGAGCTGGACCTCTATATTTTCCAGTAAGATGACAATGATCCCGAACTTTGACCTCTCCCTCAATTTTCTCCTCACAAGTATGACAGATACTGTTCTTTCTAAATTCCTTTTTCTCTCCCTTTGTTAATGACATTGGTTTATAGGTTTTAACCATTATTTCTCTGCGTCTTACACAGTCTTTTTCCAATCGTCTTACAAACTCCTCTGATGCATCTTCTCGTCTATAAAGTTCTAACTTGTTGGATTCATCACCAACAGATGATTTGATATAATAACAGAAACCACAAGGAGTATATTTATGATATTTAATTGTTAATGATATATTTGGATTTGGAGAAACAATATCTATCTTTTCAAGGATACTTTCAAAATCAGCATATATCACAAATGGGTGTTTTATAGATTTGTTTAAATCTTTAAATGATATGTTTGAACCTGCTTTTGGTAAATTGATTACGGTTGATTTATTATTACTACAATATTTCGAATGTTGATTTAATCGTTCTTTTGTGTGATAGGAGTTGAGACATCTCTTATGAGGATACGTTTTACATTTTCTCTTGTATAGTTGTGATTTGGTTAGTCTTGATAAATTTTTGATGAAAGCATTATGTGTTTTTCTTATAACATTTATATTCATGATTACAAACATCGCAGTACGTTGTATTCACCATATTTATATAACAAAACTTTGCTTAAAATAAAATTTTCTTGATGAAAATTCCGTTTAATTTATAGGTGATTCTGTGCTTAAAACCATTTTATCCTCCAACTTTTTTCACCTCATAAATACAATGTATCAAGACACAAAAGACAAGTTTCAATCAATCTCTTCATTTGTAAAAGATACTGAGAAATATGTCGAGGATGTAAAATTGAATAAAGATAAATATAACAACTATTGGATAAAAACAATTTTGGTGAATAATATGACTTCTTCAATTTCCTTCAGTGGAAGGGCTTTTAGTATATCTGGAAGAACATCAATTAAAGTAGCTCGAACAAAAGTTTCTCCTTTCCTTCTGGTAATATATTCAAAACTAGAAAAAGCAATGAAGCAAGAAAAAGAATCAAAAAAGAAAAACCTCATGGATGAAACTTTAGAAAGAAAAGATAAGACCATCTGTAATACGCAAGGAGAAATTTGTATTTTTTTCAACAACCCGAAAGATGTAAATCCTGATGAAATAAAGGATGTTAATATATCAGGTGAAATGATATTTCGTTCAAGAGTAGTTAAGGACCATTTTAAAATTACCTTTAATATAAAAAAATGTAGTAGTTGAATCTGTTAATGAAAAAAAGTATATAGATATAGATGGTAATGTTTTTTTCTACTAATTAAATACGAGTCATTATTCAAGTGAAGATTTTGAAGATTATGAGAGTGATGATAGTATTGTTGCGAATCTGGAAGCCATGAGCACACAACATACATGAGCACAGGTCCTATAGATCAGTTTTATCGGTAAGTACGTGTTGCTAGTTATGGTCCCGTATCTGGTCTAATGGGTACTTAAATGTTCCTGCGCTCTGGAGTTATTTTAATGGTCAGGTTTTCTTTTCGTTTATTTTTCCACCAACATCAACGCCGACGACACCGCATCACCCTCACCTTCATTTAGCTTCCTTCACCTCGCTGTGGCCGACGTCATGGTGGGCGGAGTTCAAGGAGGAGTCGTGCGGCGGCCCAAGACCAATCAGCGTGCAATGGATGGGGTGGCCGTTGCCCGGCCAATCAGATTATGCCAACCACGACAGGAGGAAAGGGCTCCGCGTGACGTCACCACACCCCCGGGCCAATCAAGGAGCTTGCCGTCCGTTTTGGCCAGTGAGAGAGACGAAGAGCGATTTTTCACGCCAAAATCAGCCAGTGAGAGAGGGAGGGTCGCGAGGAGGCACCCCCCCCCCCTCTGAAGAGGGGAGTATAATTATAGGCACGGTCTGCGGGTTCGTGGTTGTTCTGGTTCTGGCAAGAAGTGTGCGCACGGATTCAGAGAGTTCTGGAAAGAAGTGAACATCTGCGCGCAAGGGAGTTCTGAAAGCATCCGCGCACGGAGTGGTCGGTGCCACGGAGGGTCTTCTCCCACCAGCTTTCGCCCTGCCGACTTCCGTTCACCTGGAGCCCGGTCGTGAGGGTGTCTGGATCGTGCTGGGGGTCCATTTCTGCCCCAAGGACCTGGTCCTTGAAGACCGCACGAGGTGGACAGGTCCGAGATAGGCCTCAATAAAGACCATTTGGTCTGATTCTTTGGGTGTGTGCGTATGTGTGTTCGTGGCGCCAGTCAGATAAGTAGTGAATGGTATAAGTGTTTTTGCCTGTATATACATGCATTTCTTAATATTCGGTTTAACTCTGCCCTTATGTGCTCCCCTCATTCCCCCATTGTAAATAAACATTCCCATTTGAGAAATGTATCCACTCGTTCGTGGCTTTTCCTCCATTGGCTTAGTGTGCTGCGTTTTGGGGAATTAGCCAGGCTGTTGCGCTATAATGGGACATTTGGGACCGACGGATCTCGGCGATCAAACCGCTCAGATCACACGCGGTTAAAGTACGCTCAGCGGCTCATTCCGTACAAGCATCGTCGAGGGTGAATTTCCCCGGTAGTTTGGACCACGTGGGTATTTAAGTAAATTTAAATTGGCAATCGACCCTATCCCAAGTGGTCTGTCTATTGGCGAACTTCGGTCCAATAAGGGACCCGTACTTTTCCGAAAAGGTACGATCTAAATTCCGGGCGATCGGTCGAGCCGACTCTGCAGCTCCATCGAGCGGTCGTGCTCATGGCCGACGCCCAGCCCCGCAACAGTATCCCTGTTGAACAGAAGACAGTTATGATACCGAGAGTTTGTGTTCAAACGATAGTTATGAAAGTAGTTTTATCGATGATTGTGAAAGCACCAATGAAAGTACCGAAGATGATACCGAAGATGAATTTTATTTGAAGTAAAGTTTTACTTTATAAATATGAATAGTTTACTAGATTTTGAGCCCCTTAAATTTCCTGATTCTCCACATGACAAATATGAGAATTGTCCTGCGTGTGAAAGATGGGGATTAAACACAGAGTCAAAAGCCTATAAACAATGCATGTTCTGTAATTATCTTCTAATTAATGTTAATAAAAAATATAAAAAGGAATACAATTCTTTGAGATTTACACCAAAAATGAATTATTTTACAAGATTGATTCGAGAAATGAATGTAAAGTATGAGGGTGATAATTCACCTTTTCTTACAAGAGAAGAGACTGAACAAATGACGACCATGTTTCGTGGATTGATGATTTATATTATTAACGATTGTCATTTTCAGGGAAATATAAACACAAGATATTGTAAGAATAAAATAATGGATTGTCTTAAAATTAAACCTGAACTTTGAATAAAACATAGTTTCCAAAAAAGCCAATAAAAAAATTAATAACCTGTTTTCCAAATATATAAATGAATGATTTTTTACCCATTTGGGAAAATAAGATAAAATTTAACAACCGTAAAAATCTTCCAAATTCATTAAGATGTCTCATAGTTGATTCAAGTGGATGTGGAAAAACCTGCTTCCTTTTAAAGATGCTCCTTACTCTCAACTTTTTAGATCAAGATAATTTCATAATTTTCACAAAGTTGAGTTTTCAACCTGAGTATCAACTACTCTCACAAGGTTTTAATGCTTGTCTTAAAAAAGAAAATATAATGTTTATATAAACTTCAAAACAAACTAAATGATGACAACATTGAAGATATAATACAAATATTTTGTGATACACAGAGTTATAAAAAGAAATCAAAGCCGATAACTTGGATTCTTAGTGATAAAACGGATGATATACCTTCTCCCCAAGATTTGGATAAATCAAAAAAGAACCTCGTTATTTTTGATGATTGTGTTAATGAGAGAAACCAAACGGTAATGGATAGCTACTACACAAGAGGGAGACATTCTTCTTGTAATTGTATTTATCTTAGTCAATCATACTTTCAACTCCCTCGTTGCTCAATAAGAAACAATGCTAATACTTTTATTTTATTCAAGTTAAATTCAATAGATATATACAATTTTTGGAGAGACAATTGTTCCACATTATGTCGTAAAAATTTGGGGATTAAAGGAAGCAGATGACCTAAAAATATAAATATATTGTAGTGAAACAAGATGAGATATTAAAAGATATATTTTTTATTTTATAAACAATTACATACTGTATATAAATGACAACTATTATTATAAATCTTGTGGGTAAATCTGCTTCTGGAAAAAAAACTTTCATAAATCAAGGTTCTTGTATAGTACAAATGAAAATATTGTAAATTTTCGAAAAAAAAAAAACCACCATGTGATTCATATTGTATCTTCAACAACCAGAGCAATGCGACCAGGAGAAGTAGAAGGTAAAAATTATTACTATATTTCAGTCGAACATATGCGATTAAGGAATGAAGGTCAAATATTTGAGGAGGTTTCTCTTGGTACAACAAAATATTCACATTGTAAGAGTGAGTTAAAGAAACTAAAATCTGGTGGTCTTGGGATATTAGAAACTAATCCAGAAGGAATGAGACAAATTACTCAACATCTGAGTGGTAATGGGGTTAAGATTTTATCATTCGGTTTTGATGTTGATGAAGAAACAACGCAAACGTATGAAAAGTAGAGATACAAGTATTAGTGAAGAAGAATTTACAACTCGTATTAATGTTAATGAAGAATTTGATGAAATATTTAAAGAAAAGGATTTATTTGAACACATCTACTTTAATGATGAAGAAAAGGAAAATTTCCCTGTTGACCTTTATAATTCAGTGAATGATATTTTCCAATAAATAAGTGGTTGCGAAAGAACGAGCAAGAAGATTTAAGGAGCATCAAGAGTTGGTTTCAAAAGTTATAAAACAACAGGAATAGTGCAGCAGATAATCATAACAATTGTGCAAATTATGACTAAAGCATGAAATTTTTACCAATGTTAGTACATACCATAAGCTTCATTTTCAGATCGATCACTAAAAAAGAAGACTACTTCAAGGTAAATACAATAACTGAAACAGACTGGAATACAAATGGAACAAAAAGTTTTGAAATAAATAATCAACAAACTTATTTGAATCTAGCCAAAAGTTTCTTGTTGTGTAAATTTACATTCTCTAAGGCTGCGAATACCACAAACGCTACACTCGTAAATGATTTCTTCTGGAAAATGTCTGATCGTGTTCGTTTGTATATTGGAACACAAGAAGTTGAGGTGGCTGATTATGTCTCTGCTACATCTGAAATGATGAAATACACTATATTAATTTGGTGATAGAATGGGAAAGGGAGCTGTCGAAGGTTTTATTCCTGATATGGCAATCGGAACAAATACAGCCTGGTGTTGGCGCAGTGGTTAGGGCAGCGGCTTGGGATCCAAAAGGTCCTGAGTTCAAGCCCCGTTGGGCCACTGAATTAATACACCAGGGGGTTGACTCAGCCTGTCATCCTTCCGAGGTCGGCGAAGTGAGTACCAGTGTACTGGGCCGGTGTATACCCCGGTTAAAATAGGTGTACCATATCCCTGTGTCGTAAGAGGCGACCAGGGTTGCGTCAGGAAGGGCATCCGGCATAAAACATGTGCCAAATCACTATGCGGATCATACGGATGATCCGCTGTGGCAACTCCTAACGGGAGCAGCCGAAAGAAGAAGAAGAAGATGGCAATCGGAACAAACACAGATCCTGGATATAGTCAAATAAAAGGAATGTATAATGATGCTACAAAAGCAGGTAATAGTTTTACTGTGGCAGTTCCTCTTAAAGGTATATTTGGATTTTGTGATCATGATAAAGTTCTGTATGGTCTGAAAATTAGATTTCAACTGCAAAGGAATGATAATGAAAATCGATTGCTTTTTGGTGTGGCGAATGCTTTTGCTGCTCAGAATAAATTTCTAATTGATGAAATTAGTTGGTATATTCGTGAATATACTCCTAATCTTAAAACAGAAGAGATGTTGAAGAGAAGACTTAACTCAAAGAAGCCACTCAATGTATCATACCTTAAAAGAAGATGTCAACACGTTAAACTGAACCAAACCACTTACACGTGGAATTTGGGTGTTCTGGAAGGAAAGCCACGATATCTGTGGCTCATTTTTGAAAAACCAGATGGTGATACTGCTCCTGATAAGAATAATGCATTGAATGATAATGCTGAGGTGAAACAACTTCGCGTTTCCCTATGACTTAGGGTATAATTGGTCATTTAAATTTAACCTAAAAGACCTGGAACAATTAAATCAGTCTCATAAGGAAGAATATTATCCACTTGGTGCCGAGAATGAGTTTTGTGGAAGCACGATTAGCAAACAACAAATAAAAGAATTGAATAAGGGTAAAATCAATAATGGTTTTGCCATAGTTTATATCATGAAAACACAAAGAACAGGATTATATATAATAAGTAAGGAAATACAAAATGATTTAACTATAGGAAGATGGGGAGGTATTTCCTGTCATTATATTAATCTGTCATATATTTCTAATACATAAATGACAGCAAGAAGGATTCAAGAAAATTATCATTTCTGTGTCCAAGCATACCTTCAAGAAAAGGGTATTCGGGCTTTTAATAAATATGTTCTACAACATAAGAATGAGGTATTTTCAATAAAAGATTGGCTTTATACTGATGTTAATAAACCAACAACTTTGGATTTAACGAAAATGTTAAATAATGAAAGAATTTTAAAGTAAAGAAAACACAAGGCTCTTTTAGAAAAGCAGAAGAAATTTTATTGGTTTCCTGTTGTAAAAAAATTATTTTGGATGCAGAAATATCAAGTAATCCAGATGAATATATGTATGATATTCTATGGGGTGAAAGTGGTTCAAGGATAGCAAGGGATGAGGAAGGAGTTGAAGAAACTGAGACAACAGAGAAGGAGGGGAGGGAGAAGAGAAGGAGGAGAGGGAGAAGAGAGAGGAGGAGAGAGAGAAGAGAGAGAGAATGAGGAGAGGGAGAGGGAGGAAAGAGAGAGAATAAATAAATATAAAAATATGGAAACCAGTGAGATTATAAAAAAGATTAAAGGTATTACAGAAAATAAATCAATCTCAACACACCGAGGAGGAAAACAAAGAATTGGCAAGTCTATTAGTAATATATGCGTTAAGACTATTAACATTGGTTTCGGGGAGAAGATTTAAACGAGAAAGTGGAGATAAAGGAGAGAATGAAGGCAAAGATTATATTATTGATGATGTTGGTGTAATTGACTTTGATTAAAGTTTTACATTTTTTTTCTTAAATAAATGGAGGAGAGAGTGAAGACATTTCTAAGGAATTTTTATATTTTTAAAATTAAGATTCAAATGTGCATGTTGGAAACTAAAAAGGTTTTCGCACTCTGTCGGAATAAATTTAATAAATTTTTCAAATAAATAAATGAGTTATTGTCTAAAATGTAAAAAGAAAACTAAGAGTAAAAATATCTCGTATGTCAAAGGTAAAAATAATAGGGTTATACAAAAAGGTACATGTTCGGTGTGTGGCTCAAAAAAAGAGTGAATTCATCACAAAACACAAACGAGGGGGAGATATGAAAAAGTTTTTATCAGGAAGTAAATTTACAACTGGAATACCAGGGGAATTACATCTACCAGGGTATTCTTTCTGTGGTCCAGGAACAAACTTGGATACAAGATTAGATGAGGCTGACAATCCTAAACCATGGAGCAAACCTATCAATAGGGTTAATGAAGTGTGCATGAGGCACGATATTGATTATGGAAATAGCACAACGTTGGAAGAAAAACATGAAGCCGATAGAGAAATGTTGTATAATTTGTCTCTGATACAAAATCCAACCTTGAGAGAAAAGGTTGATAGGTTCATCGTGAAGAAGATGATCAGTGCTAAATTGAAACTTGGGCTTGGAAATTCAAAAAACTTATAGGCTCTAATGATGTCATTAAGATTGAAGAGCAAATAGCTGAAGAATTACATAAACCAATAATCACAAAGTTTCATAGAAGGAAGGTTTATTCCAAGGAAGTTGATTATATCTGGTCCGCTGATTTAATTGAACTCAATTATGATAAGGGGTACAAGTATGCTTTAACCGTTATTGATTTGAGGAGTAGATATGCATGGGTTGTCCCATTGAAAAACAAAACAGGTAATATTCTTATGTTAGCTTTCCAACAGATATTCAATAAAAGCAAGAGAAAACCTAAAAAATTGTGGACTGATGAGGGTACAGAGTTCTACAACAAAACATTTATGAATTTTCTTTAAAATAACATTACATTATACAGCACCTTTAATGAAGGGAAAGCAGTTGTTATTGAGCATTTTAATTGCACTTTAAAAGAGAGACTATATAAAAAATTCACTCAACTCGGTTCTCAACAATGGTTATCTTTAATTCAGGACATTGTAGATAAGTACAACGACACGATTCATACCTCAATGAAAACTAAGCCATCAGAAACATTTACAAAATTAAAATATGAAAAAGAGATTAATGTCAGAAAGCCTAAGTTCAAAGTTGGTGATATAGTAAGAATAATATACAGGTGGAAATCTCATTTTGAAAAAGGTTATACCAAGCGATGGACAAATGAACTTTTTTAAATTGTTGATTTCATCAGTACAGTTCCTGGGACTTACAAATTATGTGATTTGAAGGGGGAAGAGATTTTAGATTCATTTAATTCACAGGAATTACAAAAGACGAAGATAAATTGAAATTTTTTTTGACTCCACCCCTTTTTGACTCTGCCCACACAAGCCCCACCGACACAAGCCCCACCCACAAAAGCCACATCCACACAAGCCCCACCCACGCAAGCCACACCCACACAAGTCCCAACCACATAAGCCACATCCACGCAAACCCCACTCGCACAAACCCCACCCACATAAGCCACATCCACATCCATCATATCCACATAATTAGTGATTAGTTTATTAGTTCCCACACACAACATGTTTATTTAATTTTAAAAAATTGCTCCACCCACACAAGCCACATCCACACAAACCCCATGCACACAAGCTCCATCCGCACAAGCCCCACCCACACAAGCCCCACCCACCTACATAAGCCCCACCCACACAAACCCCACTCACACAAACTCCACCCACAAAAGCCACATCCACACAAGCCCCACCCCCCTGTGTACCCCCACCTTTCACCCACCACCCCCTCATCCCACCCCCCACCTTTCCCCACACACACATGGGGAGGGAAGAGGGATGAGGGGGGTGGTGGATCGTTGGGGGAGCGCACCTACCCCCCAACCATAACCCTCCCCCAGCCCCCCCCGCACCTTTACATCTCCTTTATTCTTTTCTTGTAATTCAAAATCAGATACTTATAAGGAAAGGATATATAATAAAGATTACAAACATTGAACAAAATATTCTTTCGCAGCAGTCTGATGGTTTGTGATTTTGAAACTCGGTCAACATATTCTATTCAAAACAGAGGGAAGAACAATTCGGGTATATAAAGATTATATTATGATATTAATAAAATAATAAATACAACATTTACCTCCAGAAGATAGTGTCGTGTCAGATTCCTTCAGAAGATTAAGTTGTGTGTTTGGTTCATCCAGACAGGTGTTTAAACTGAAAAATAAATATAATAATGAGTCAACACTCAAGAGAGATATAGACAGAGACATAGATAGAGACAGAGAGAGACAAAGACAGAGACAAAGACAGAGACAGAGACACACAAACACAAACACACACACACACACACACACACACACACACACACACACACACACACACACACACACACAGACACACACACAATTTCTCACCTTTGACTCGACTCATTCAAGGTCAGAGGACGTGAGAGGACTTCTTTCTAGCCAACAAAAATGTCATTCAATTCTTTTCTGAATGATTGAATATTTTTAAGGAAGTCATTCATTTTTTGCCACTCTTCGTGATATGCAAAGGCCTCCTGTTCCAGATCAGTTATCAACGATGTTCTTATTAGGAACAACCTGTTAGAAAAAGACATACAATAATTACTGGTTGTATAGTGATTTAATTCTGTATAAAACAACATATAATGAATGGGTTCAAGGATCTCACCTCTCATCTTGAGAAAACGATTGATCTGCAAGGCCAGAGTTCTCTTCTAAATACTCCATTCTCTGAATAAGACTCAAAATTTTCTCAATAAGACTCTGAATAAGAACAAAGTTCGCTTTGACAATAAATAGCCTCGAATTGATGACATCATGGGAGATTACACAACATTGGGGTTTTCAGGGTGTGTCTCACATAGGAAATGAGTCGCATTTTTGCTTCGGGCGAGGCAGCCGTTCTCAAGCAGTCTGACTCATTTTAACACGAAAATGAAACAGCTTGCTCAACAAAGACACTTAAACCAAGAACCAAATTCCAAGTTATTCTTTGTGAATATACTCGATGGAAATTAATGTGATAAGAAAATTAAGTTATTTCCCTAAAGTAGAACATGGGCAAATATTCGTTGGTTCGCTCTTTGAGTGGAATGAAAATATGAAAGGGAAGAAGTGCTTTAACCAGTAAGTCTCAATCTTTCAGTCTCAATTTTACATTTTCTTGTATGGGAGGGAAGGGGATAGGTGGGGAGAAAATCAGTCTCCTATTTTGAGCTTTTGGGGATTGGGTCAGAAAGTTTTTCCCTTTCCCCCCATTCTTTTGAATGGGAGTCCCAGAAACTACATTTATCATCTACTCTTATCCAGCCACTACCAGATGAGCACGCAGGAATATTACTCCTCTTTTTACTTATGTTTTGCTCCATATTTTTTCATCAACTTTTCTGTCCCAAATCATGTCCTGCTGTGTCAAATAATTTAGTTCGGCTCTCGAGTTTAATCTGGCGTACCTGTGATATCAGGCCAAGCGCCCTTCCCCTTTGGCTTCTGCCTCGTGTTAGCTTCTTTGTTCCAGTTATTGTAATTTTTGAACCCTCAACTCATTCCTTTTCCCCTCCTCCCTCAAAAATTAAAACAAAATATCTCTCCTCCTTCACCCGGAAGAAAACCCCAACAACCAACAACTGTGAGGACATCACTACCGGTTGTTCACACGTGGCTGTGTCAGCTTCTCGGCCAGAATAAAACAATTTTTTTTTGTGGTTTTGCGTATTTTGTTATCGTAATTGTGTCAGGGGTTGTGGAACTGTATTTATAAAGCTGTAGTTGTGTTCATAACAGTTTTCGTGAGTATTTGAGTTAGTTTATTGAAAGAAGCAGGGGGAGGCCTCGCGTTAAGTTCAGCGTTTAAGTTATTTGGGGCCTTGGGCGTATGGGGATAAATAAAGGTTATAAATAGAGACTGAAAGAGAAAGGAAGAGGAGTTCATAAAATGTAATCGTTGCTCAGTGTGGGTCATATCAACAACAGGGGAAGCAGAGGGTTCTTATTGTTGTAGGAAGTGTGAGGAAATCGCCCACTTGAGGATGGTTATTACGAGGTTGAAGGAACGGATAGATAATTTGCAGCAAGTAGCAGAATGTGAGAAATTTGTAGATAATAGTTGGTTACAGTTGTAGAGTGAGGTTGCTGAGGATATTGGAAGTGGTGACGGTGCAACGGGGGCGGGTGACGGTGACAGTGCAACGGGGGCGGTTGACGGTGCAACGGGGGCGGGCGGCGGTGATGGTGCAACAGGGGCGGGCGCGGGTGACGGTACAACGGGGGCGGGTGACGGTGCAACAGGGACGGGTGACGGGTGATGGTGCAACGGGGACGGGCGATGGTGATGGTGCAGTTGGAGTCGGCAGTGGTGATGGTGCAGTCAGAGTAGGCAGTGGTGATGGTGCAGTGGGAGTAGGCAATGGTGATGGTGCAGTGGGAGTAGGCAATGGTGTAATGGGAGTAGGCAATGGTGATGGTGCAGTCAGAGTAGGCAGTGGTGATGGTGCAGTCGGAGTCGGCAGTGGTGATGGTGCAGTCAGAGTAGGCAATGGTGATGGTGCAGTGGGAGTAGGCAATGGTGATGGTGCAGTCGGAGTAGGCAGTGGTAATGGTGCAGTCAGAGTAGGCAATGGTGATGGTGCAGTGGGAGTAGGTAATGGTGATGGTGCAGTCAGAGTAGGCAGTGGTAATGGTGCAGTCAGAGTAGGCAGTGGTAATGGTGCAGTGGGAGTAGGCAATGGTGATGGTGCAGTGGGAGTAGGCAATGGTGATGGTGCAGTGGGAGTAGGCAATGGTGATGGTGCAGTCAGAGTAGGCAGTGGTAATGGTGCAGTCAGAGTAGGCAGTGGTAATGGTGCAGTGGGAGTAGGCAATGGTGATGGTGCAGTGGGAGTAGGCAGTGGTGATGGTGCAGTGGGTGCAGGCATTGGTGAGGATGCAGAGAGCACAAGCAGTGGTAGTGCAGTGGGTGCAGGCAGTGTTGAAGGTGCAGCAATCGAGATTGTTAGAAATGAGGTAAGGGAGACAGTTTTTGTGGGTGATGAGATTATTAAATATGTAGATTCTTCATTCTGCAGGAAGGATTGTAGATGTAGAGATATGTGTAGTTTTGAAGGAGCAGGAATTAGGGACATTGAAGGATGGGTAAACGATATAGTATCTGGTCATGTCAGGAAGAAGTTGGTTGTGGTACACGTAGGAGCGAATGATGTAGGGAAAGTTTACTCAGAGGTTTTGAAAAATAGATCCAAGATGTTGGGGAAGCGGCTGAAAGCAAAGGGTTGTGAGGTCATGTTTTCTGGGATTATCCCAAGATTAGGAAACAATATAGAAATTATGAGCAGAGCGATAAATGTCAACCATCGGCAGAACAAAATGGCGAATTAAGACCCCAGCGAGGAAGAGCAAGGTGACTGAGGAAGCATGGAGGTGTCCGAGGATGTGCCTGATCAAGGATTTAATTAAATAAGGCCATTAATTAGCTTCAACAGGGGTGTTGTTATTAACGTCGACCTAGCTCAGGTAGTTGTGCCAATGAGTGAAGGCAGAAGGTATTTGATTACTGTGGATGAGACTTCTTTCAGCAGTTTATTTACCATAAACTCTGGCTGAGCCTGTGGTGGTTAAATTAAACAAAATTTTACCAAACACGGCATCCCTGCCTGATAAAGTTTAGCAGTGATGGTGGTCCACAGGGTGGCCACAATGTCTTGTCAGCCCATGTAAAAATTGAGACATTGATTTTTTATCATACTAGCTGACAACACTGAAGGGTTCTACAAGTTATACCACATACGTTTGCAGTACTCTTTTACTTGATTACACATTTTACAGCACATGACGTACAAGCCTTAAGTGTCCAGTGGATGCATTTGTGCTTCATCATCGTCATTACAGAGAATAATTTTGCGCCAAGTTCTGTGGGACATCTTCCAGAGCATTTGTGGGGCAATCCCATTAAAAGCAAGTCTCACTGCTTGTTTAAGGTCATCGGTGGTTTAGTAGCCCTTTTGTTCAACAATCTTTTTATGAAGCCCCAAAGGGATTCTTTTTCGGCAGAATTGTTGCTGAAAGTAGATGCGCACCTCTTCCATTGTTTTGCCATGTTTGTGGACATTCGTGAACCCAGAAACTGACAACAATCTGTTGTTCAATGGTGAAATTGCTTGTATCACCCATGGTTATGTTCACTTAATGTGAAAAAAGGGAAAAAGGAAAACGAATGTACTCTCTGCACACAAAGGCAATGTCAATTTTTTACAAGGGGTGACAGTACATTGTGGCCAACCTGTACAACACATGTCGGACGCATTCAAGACCTTCAGCAAAAGTCTAAAGCAGGCAAGTAGACCATATTATTCGACCTAAGAAACAGACCGACTACCGACTGAGGGTCTGTCATCTAGTCCTATCCCATCTAGAGTCGTGGGTAGAAGGATGAAAACTCTGATGCCAACAACCTCTGACAGACTTAAGACGTCAAACCAAGACAGTGACGTTCAGATAATAAGCATGGAGGACAAGTGCACAGTCAGAGGTAATCAGCACAACTACATAACTGAACCTGAAGCCCTTAAGACCAGGTGACATAGTAAGAATGATACGTACATAATTTGGAAAAAGGGAGTGCCGACAACATATGAGATCATCATACCCGATTGGAGAAGACACCAAAAAAAACAGACAGTTTCTTTGAAATCGAGACCCAAGAATCGGCTGCTTTGGGATCTCAGTACAATTACTCCGGTTCCGTCTCCGAAGCCAACACCAGATGCTGACCCCTTCACCCAGACCTACACGTGTGACACTCGAGAGACAACTTCTCGCCACAGCCAGCAGGCATGATTGTATAACACCTGTTGATGTCCCACACTAGACTTTGTCTGGCAGAATGATCAAATCTGTTGAAAAGCCAAATCTGTAATATCATGTGTATTGCACTGAAATTCTGTTCAATGTTGAGACAACTCGCCTTGATCTTATTCTAGTTTTAAATAACTTCATTTGACTTTGTTCACTTTTGACGTAATTCACTTTCCATATCCATGAGAACACCTACCCCCGTTACATATAATGCCATGCAACACCTTTTCCCCCTTATATGAGCCAACAGAGGACACCTAGCTTGTCCATGTAAGATTATGAACACTCCTAACCCCCTTATACTAGTCAAGACAACACCGGGTGTGTCTATAACATCACATGATACTGCCACCCCCCCCCCCCACTCCCTACAAATGGCCAATAGTGACACATACACATGAGACAAACATTTTGCAATTTAACGCTTGGAACAGAAAATTTTAACAATATTTTCTGTGACAAGCAAGTTATCGCAACAGTCACAATATTAACGACAGGTATTACCACGAGTATTTTTTCAAATTAGCTAGGGCACCACGAGTAGTTAATCTCATTCACGCTAAACAAAGGGGAGCCAGGCAAGGATTTCTAAAAGGATGCATGTTGGTTCTATCATGGTCAGCATGGTGGAGACCTACCAGGGAGGCACGATGGCAACAGGTTGTGAAAACCAGAGCTCCGACTGCAGGCTCCATCAGTTCCCCGCTGCTCCCGAGCATATCAACAGTATGGCTGACAGCCACCAAAGAGTTCACAAAACAACTTTGATCAATTGAAACAGGAAGATGGGGTTGTGAAGTTTGACGTGTTGTTTGAGGTAGCCAAGAAGCCTGGTGTTGGCTTAGCGTTTAGGGTGACTGGCTTGGGATCTTTGGGTCCTGAGTTTAAGCCCCATTGGCCACTGAATTAACAACAGGTGGGGTTGACTCAGCCTGTCATCCTTCTAAGGTCGGTGAAATGAGTACCAGTGTACTGGTAGAGGGGCACAGCATCAGCAGCATAGCTGCACCCCAAGAAAATGATAGCTACCTGGCAGCCAAGCTACCATACACAAGAAGAAGAAGGTAGCCAAGTACATCCTGGTTTTGCCTTCCAGCAATGCTGAAGAAGAGAGGATCTTCTCAACTGTATCAAAAATCAAAACTACATTCAGAGCAAGCCTTTCCAACAAAACTACTGTACCATTAATCTTCCCTTGCAAGACAAGTTTCGTTGGACAAATTCCCTGCCATGCCTTTCTTCCAAGTCAGACTCATCTCTAAAAGGCAAAGTCTTCAACTAGTGCATACAACTCTGACCATGATGAATTGCAAAGACTAGCAGAGTACCTGGCCGATCTTGTGCCAAGCATGCAACATATTCTTCCGACATACACCTTTATTTGGGTGATGTATAGGCAACTGACAGCTCCCTCAACCGTTCCCAAAAATTAAAAAAGATAACCCGGGTTACATGCATGAAGCAAAAACATCCTGTTGGCCATGAAAAACATCCTGTTTATAATTCAAAACACCTCACAGCACTGGAAAGCGTGGGGACTGGAATACTGCACTGTAAATGGTGGAGACTTGTAATATCCTCCCCTACCTGGAGGTGGCGCCACACAATACACATTTACATCGAGAATTTACATCCCCCACCCCCTCCCCAAAACCACCGGCAAAGATAAAAACACCTCTATACATTAATTGGGGTCATGCTGATCCTATGCAGCAAGTCTGGATGTACTGTAATCGGCCCAGAACTGTAGAAGTAGCAGCACAACAAACAAGAAGTTGTCGTCGTGCAGTGCACAAAACTTGCAAGATCCAAAAAACAAATTTGACCTCAAAAATACTTGGTGGTTGAATTCATTGACCAAATATACAACTCCTCTTCAAATTTCAAGTGAATCGGATGAAAATTGACAATTTTAGAAATCTGGCCTATGTTGAGCTCTTGGTCGATGTTGACCTCAAAAATAATTGGTGGTTGAATTAATTGACCTGAAATATAAATCCACTTCAAATATCAAGTCAATCGGATGAAAATTGAGGATTTTAGAAATACTACCCTAGTTGTTGATCTTTGGCCTATGTTGACCTTTTGACCTCAAAAACAATAAGCTTCTTCCTTTTGACAAACTCTACCATGTTGTGAAATTTCGTGAAGATCGGTTTAAAATTGTGACCTGTAGGCGATAAACAGACAAACAGACAGAATAACAAAATCGACTAACCAATACACTGCAAGTAACAAACACCGGTCCATGAATTATCATAAGGATACCTTGTGACAGTAGATTCCTCTACTTCCAACAAGTATAGCTTCATTTAACACTGTAGTCATAGTGCACATATGTGGAGTTATCCCAACTTCATTATTACCCCACACGCGCAAACCATAAAGCGGGGTTGAGCAATTGGTTCACTCTGCCTTCAGACATCAGTCGATGATCGAGGAACTAGTTCATTTCAATTGAATGTTAGTGTGTTTTGAAAACTATTCGGAATACGAATCAGAAAACGAACCATGCAATTTAACAGTACTTTGGCTCTGAAATTGGCAAATTGTATCTCGACCCAATCGTGTATGCGCAGAGAGGAGTAAAGTAATTTTTGTTAGTCTGTCTGTCTAGCAGTCAAACAAAATTTAAAATCATTGCAAACAGGAAACGTACTGTTTTTAGGGAAAAGACACAAACACCAGGCATGAAGAACGAATGTAACGTGTTAAATATGGTGGTGTATAAGACGCTGCATCAATGGCAGTAAACTTCGTTTTAAAAAAAAAGTTGTTTTTTTCGACCTTTAAAACCTTGATTTTATTTCAATTTAATTGTACATTTGAACACTGAAGAACACAAATAACCTTCTTGTCACTTCCCAAAACCTCCAGTTTAGCAGGACTTGGACAAAATATTACGCCATTTTATGTCATCTCGACCAATCAAATGTGCCGCTCGCGTTGGGGAATATCGAAATTCAAACAAAATGGCGGCTCGTAGGAAATATCGATCATGCTCAGAAATACAAAGCAGAAGTTTGAAAGACCCTTCCCATGTCCTTTTTCTCAGGACTGCGTGGGTAAGGAGGTTTATGTGCGACGAAGAAGAACTGTGCGACGAGATTTTATAAATTCAAGGAGACACTTGATGTTTCTCTACAAACAGGAAAACCTGTGTGGCTTCACATCAGTATAAAATATTTTTTTAGGAAAAAAACCCAAAAACTGGCTGTATCAGTGTTGTACAATTGTGCCTCAAAACAGGTGAGAATGCACCAGAGAGCACCTAAAACCCTTAGGCTTCGGGTCCCATAAGGTGGGCCCTGAACCCCACCCGTTACGACTTACACATGCTCACCGGCGTGCCGAAGGCATGGTATTTGTCCAACCTAGGCATCCCCCAGCCGTTGGGAGAACCCTTATTTACAATTAACAAACATGGGGTCTATGGCACAACATTACATTTATCTTCCAACATGATAATGTTCACTAGCTCACTCGGGTTGGTGCTTGTTGCCTCGCTGATCAGCAGCACTTCTCACATTGGTATTCAAATTGTCAAGCTTTGCTCTTCTCCATGCATTGGTTTGTTGACTATCCCTATTCTCCTTGCATATTTATATTTTTCCATGGAATTATTTTCACTTTAGGACATATTTATTTGGACGAGGTCGAGCGAAGCAAGGTCGAGCCCTTTTATTCCTGATACGTGAAACACCCTGCAACCCACGCCTACATAAAACGGACTTTTTGGAACGCCGGCCACATTTTCCATCCAATCATCATGTAACTTTGTTAAAAGATTCTCCATGGATAAGTGCTCCTTTGTTGAAAATTTTGTGTTAAATTCCTAAGTGGTTGTGGAGAAAATGAATTTAAAAGCGAATAAAGGTGAGAAAGTGAAGGCCTCGGCCGATGTTACACAACATGATGAAGGATGATTGTGGACGCCTATTACTCAAAGAGACAACTCAAATCTCCTCTTTGTTGTGTTGCTTCTGCTTATCCGGTTATGGGATTTGGGGGACTCTCCAAAAATCAGTAAATTGTAGAATGGCTATTTACAGTTGGTTATCATTCATTTCCCTCTCCCTCATCATCGTGTACATTCACCCTCTTCACCACCAAATCCACAACCAATCCCCCACAATGCAGTTTCACCATAGTGTGTATCCATATGACTCCTCCATTACTCTGTATTTGAATTTTATATCAATACGATTTTATTTTTATTTCATTGCAGCAGAGATGGAATATACAACAAGGATGAACAAAGGCTACCTACCAGCTTGAGTTTCATTTGTTCAAGTGTCAGGTGAGCAGTTGTCCTGGTCGCTTACAAGCATGACCACCAGAGCTACCCTTTCAGTGCTTGGTCTTGAAATGGCCAAGTTCTTCATCAACAAAGACACCCAAACCTCAGATGGTTAATCAAGCCTTACAATCAGATCCGCATTGGAAGATGTAAGATGGCTCTCGAGCCTGAAAGTTTCTGAATTGCAGAAAATTAAAAGGTCTCCAAATTATTTGGAACACAAGACAGTGAAAGTCAAAAAGACAATCACACACAAACAGTATGAATGATAGAACGTGCACTAGTGTGTGGATGAAGAAATACAGACTGTGTCAAAGGATGAAGATGGATGATTGAACGGATTAAACAGGAAATGGAAATGCAACTTCAGGGAATTTCCCAATTTTTGTGGAGACTGTTGCATGTCATCTTTGAAGGGCAGTAGGAGGGTCCATGATTGTATATGAAAGGTAACATCACTTTCATTTAGATACGATCACCCAAAGGCCCACTCCCGCAATCACCCACAGGCCCATTCCTGCGATCACCCACAGGCCCATTCCTGCGATCACCCACAGGCCCACTCCCGCGATCACCCATAGGCCCACTCCCACGATCACCCACAGGCCCACTCCTGCAATCACCAACAGTCCATCATCATGGAGTCAGTGGAGCAGAGTAAGGGGTTGGGAGTGGAGGGGGGATAGTAAGGGAGACATTTCAATGGTTTGCCTATCAGAATATTCCGATTGGAGGATTAAAAAAAAACAAAAAAACAGATGAACGATCATCTGTGAAAGAAGAGTCAGAAGTGATAAATGGTTATTTTATTACAAGACTCGATGTTTTGTGTACACTTACAGAAGTCTCATTTTTAAGCTAACCTGGTAGCAGGAAACGTTTTTGAATATCATAAAAAGGTGGCTCTACAAAGCCGCCCTCCATTTATGTACAAGTCGCCAAATAACAAAACAAAATACAAATACTTTATGTAAAACACTACAGGAGGTAACGTAATTATTAATTTGGTGTGACAAATTCATACTTTCACAAAGCTACATAATTATGGTGGCAGAAAAAAATACTGCCACTTTAAAAGAAGAAATAGAAGCTTCAGCTTCCTCCTAAAACAGCATGTGTGTAACACGAAAGGGTGACGTAAAATCCATTGGGAAAACGATGAACTATCAGGTTTGAACGATGGCCGTCTGATGCAAATGGGGTTAGTCTTATTCAGCTACAATCAACGAAAAGGCCAACACCAAAAAAAGAAAAAAAAAACATTCCAATCCATGACGGATCGACATCTCATCCCCGATGTGGGAGAACAGAAATCACAGCTTGGATGACGCAGGGTCAACAGCAGCAGGCTGGTTGTGGTCGCTGAAAAGAGGAGGCAAAATAAGATTTCAAACACCTGAAGGGGAGGGTCAAATCGCCCGATCGTGTCCCACGTGCATTTCCACGTCCGTCCGCACCCCCCAGCCCTCACGCTGCCAGTCCATATTTACTCGATCTAATGCCATCATTATGTTGTTCTTTGAACTTCTCCGTCCCGTAGCCAAACGAGCATAAAACGGATGCAAAGACGACATACCATGCTGGCCGATGGCGTGTTCAGCGGAGCGTGGAGCGTGCATAACGCAGCATCTCGGCATGATGGTCCTCGGGAAAGGAACTGGACAGCCAAAGGAGACAAGTACGAAAGGAGATGCAATGACCATTACATATTACAGTGTGAAGCTTTGATCAATCTACGTTGTGGTGGATTGCCACAATCATATGTTAAGCAGGTAAAGTTCAATTTCTCATCATTCGTAATGAAAGCGATTCTTGCCAATGGGATTACTCCCCCGACTCCAGGTGCTGCCTAAGATCCAACGAGACGTACCCAAAGCTCTGTGAGGCATTGGTCTGACTCGTGGTGGGCAGTTGGCCATCAGCACTGGAAACCAGTGCATAATCTCCAAATTCTGCACCAGCTAGCTTTCCCCGTGTCCCCAGCTGACCGTTGGATGGGCCTGCAAAGCTTGAAGGGATGCGTACGCCAGCCTGTTGGAACTGTAACACATAGAACAGGGGTAACAAAGCGAGGACAGCAAGAGTGGTGGGTAGTAGCTGTGCTGTGGAAATATACAGTGCCAAAAGAAAGTCTACACCCCCTTTCAAAATTTTTATCTTTTGTTGCCTTCTTGCCTGAAATTAAATTGCATTAAATCAGACTTTTTCCACCTTTATTTACACATCGTAACCCACAACATCCACGTGAAAAACCAATTCTACAAATTTCAGAAAATTAATTAAAAATAGGACTGCCCTTCCTGAAGCTCACCTGGATCAGGAACAGTCACTCAGACGCCCTTAGACCCTGAATTTTTAAATGCCACGAACAGACTTTGATACATCAAGGGTGATGAAGGTTGTGGTCAGGTTTCATCTAAATTGAGTGTGTGTAGTTTTGGAGAAGAGAGAAAATAACAAATTTGGGGGGAACAAACAACCCCAGGAAACTTCCTTAATGAGGGCAAAGTTTGATACGGTCAATAAACTTTGTACAACTTGCGTGATGAAGGTTGTGTTCAAGTTTCATTGAAATTGTACGTGTTGTTTCGGAGAAGAGAGAAAATACCTATTTTGGGGGGTCAAAAAAACCCCTGTAGACCCCTTTAATGAGCACAGATTTTGATGTAGTTGATACACTTTGGTACGTTACGGGTGATGAAGGTTGTGGTCAAGTTTCATTGAAATTATGTGTAGTTTTGAAGAAGAGAGCAAATACCAAATTTGGGGGAACAAACAGCCCGAGTAGATCCCCTTAATGGAAGAGGGAGATTGAGACGTTGGGAATGGAGGGTGGGGGGGATGGACTTGGCGTTGGAAGTGGAAGTGAGTACTTGAGGTTTGGGGCAGTTGAGGACTTGAAGAAGAAAGGGGGAGGGGATGACAGAGTTGGCTTGGGGGAGGGAGGGCAGAGAGGGGACAGAGTTAGGATTAAGGGGTTGGAAGATTTGAAGAAAGGGGGAGGGGAGCACAGAGTTTGGGTGTGGTGAGGGGGGTTAATGACATGGGATTGTGTGTGGGTGTGGAGGGGGTTAGGGACCTAAAGTCACATTTTGGGGTCTTTTTGGTTCTTTTGGGTTCTCAGGGTCATTTGTGTCCTGAGGGGGGGGAAGGGGGTCATTTGGATCCTCTGGGCACTTTGGGTTAAGTATTTCAGGTTACAGTTGTGGGTGATGTCAGGTCAGCTGTCCAACCAATGGGTGAAGAGCGGATACATACATACATACACTCCATTATATAAAGATTATCACATTCCTTTCACACCATAAAGGGCTGCCAAGGCAGTTTTATTGGCAAGGAGTACAGTCCTGGATGGGTCGCCACTCCAATGCAGGTTACCCCCAAATGGTTATTACCCCAGTACACTGGTACTCATTTCGCTGAGCGTGGAAGAATGACAGGCTGAGTCAACCCCACCTAGTGTTAATTCAATGGTTAAAACAGGGGCTTTAACTCAGGACTCTAAGGTCCCAAGCCAGCCACCTTAACTGCTAAGCCAACACCAGGCTTTGAGAATCATTAATCATGATCTAATTTGAAGGGGGGAAAATTGAATTTTTTTTTCTTGCCAATTGGGAAGTGTCCAAGGAAGCCCTAAAGCAGGGGTCGGGAACGTGTGGCTCGCGAGCCAGGTATGGCTCTTTTGATGATTGCATCTGGCTCGCAGATAAAATTGGAGTTTGAAACTTGGAAAGCCCAATATTTCTCGCAGAAGCTTTACCTATAGTTTGAATGGTGTCGTTCTTCATTCACGTGCAGGGCTGAACTTGGCAGAAGGAGAGAAGAAAAAACACCTCCGAATTGTCTGAAGCGGTTTTTGTTTCGTCCAGTCATGCGGCCGACGCGAGTCGTGATTTCGGTTCCTCCAATGACGTGCCGCCGCCGAGACGCGTCACGGAATTCATCTCGACCAATCACGCGCCACCGCTGAGGCGACTCGTGATTTCGGTTCCTCCAATGACGTGCCGCCGCCGAGACGTGTCACGGAATTCATCTCGACCAATCACGCGCCACCGCTGAGGCGACAGCATCCCAGAGTCGGCTGGCCGCGCCGCACCTCTCGAGTATGGCAGCCCGCGCGCAGGCCAGCCAGACTCACTTGGGTCAACATCTCCCTCTCTCTCATTTGCTCAAAGCTAACCCTTCGACGAAGAAGATGGCGAAAAGAAAAAAAGATGAGGAGTATCGTACATTTCAGGACGAATGGGCCGAAGAATTCGCCTTTGTGGAGAGAGCAGGTTCTGTGGCAGGGGTCGGGAACGTGTGGCTCGCGAGCCAGGTGAGGCTCTTTTGATGATTGCATCTGGCTCGCAGATAAAATTGGAGTTTGAATAACTTTTTTTTTTCATCATTTTGAAAAACAGACAATTTAAAGATGCATGCACAGCAAGTGAGCCCACTCAAAACTTTAATCTCCACCAGTTAGCTGGCTTCACATCCAGTCTCCTACAGTCATTCAAAGCACGCTTTGGAGAATTTTGTGAGCACACTCGTCTTTTTGAGTTCATCACCCATCCAAACGAGTGTTCACTGAACACAGCCGACCTGAGTTACATTCCTGGTGTCTCCGTCAGATATTTTGAAGCAGAAGTGGCTGACCTGAAGGCCTCAGACATGTGGGTGAATAAGTTCAAGTCACTGAATGAAGATTTGGAAAGAATCGCACGACAGAAAGCAGAGTTGGCGAGCAAGCACATGTGGACAGAAATGAAAAAACTTCAACCCGAAGACGAGCTGATTATCAAAACTTGGAACGCGCTTCCTGTCACATACCTCACACTGCAGCGTGTGAGTATTGCTGTATTGACCTTGTTTGGATCTACGTATGCATGTGAGCAGTCATTCTCACATCTTAAAAACATCAAGTCCAACCTACGATCACGTCTAACGGATGAAAGCCTCAACGCTTGCATGAAGCTTAACCTCACCAAGTACCAACCAGACTACAAAGCCATCAGCAAATCCATGCAGCACCAGAAGTCCCATTAATGGTGAGTATTATAACAACATTATTTAAAATAATAAATTCAGAGGCTTATTATACTCACATTTCGTTGAATTCAGTCTTAAAATATATTATATGGCTCTCACTGAAATAGATTTCCAAATATTTTGTTTAATGGCTCTCTGAGTCAAAAACGTTCCCGACCCCTGCCCTAAAGTATCGGTTTTTAATTTTGCCAGTGACGTCATACCCTGAAGCCATATTTATCTGAACGGCGGCAAAATGGGAAACATGCTTTGTCCAACCATCGCAGGCTGACCAGGTGTCTTGCATGTTACGGGATAATCCCGTTTCGTACTTTTCCCAGACACCATTTGTGTCTGTGACGCGTCCCACCGTCATGTCCGTGGGGTGTCGATGTCCCTCCCCATTGGATGGGGGATTTGTGGAGGGGATGGGTGTGGGATGGTGGAGGGGAGGGGGTGAGTGTGGGATGGTGGTCGGTATTGTGTGAGGGATGGTGGAGGGGAGGAGGTGGGTGTGGGATGATGGTCGGTATTGTGGGGGGTGATTATGGTGGGGGGGGGTGGGATGTTGGTGGGTATTGTGGAGGGGGTGGGATGGTTGACGGGATATTGTGAAGGTGGTGGTTGATGGGGGATTGGTAGAGGGGAGGGACCCTGAAAGTTTTAGCGTTATAGGTCAAATCCTCTCAGAGGAGTAGATGATACATACATAGTACATATGTTCTCTCCACTACCAATAGATGTTGGTTCATTTGATTTGTAGAAATGTGTTGATAACTGATAATTGTTTTTCAGGTGTTCTTGTGGTGACTGCCAGGGAAAGGCAACAGGTGTATGATTCACCACTCAAATCGTCAGTGTACATGTGCCAGATCGTGTTACAGTTTCCATCGATAGCTGTTTCTTCCGCTTGATCATGGGGATGGCGTCCCTTCTCAATCATGGCAGATAACCACAAGATCTATCCATCTCTGTTGTTTCATAACAGTGCTCTGTGAAATGTTCCGAGAATAAAAGTGAACATTTTGTCGGCCTGATCCACACTCAGGTATTACGGACAACCTCGTGCATTTTCTGGGAAACTCAGGGTGTTTCGGCCATTGTTGTAGCATGAAACCATCTCGGTTTGGATAACTATACAAGCAACAAGGACGCATCGACTCGACATATTTGTAGAGAATCGAAAATAATTTGCCGTTTCAGTTAAATAGTACCACGATGTAACCCGGAGACAGTAAGGATCTGGTGGTCGACTTCATGGCTAATCTGAGGAAGAAGATGATGATTGACTATTAATCACAAATTTACCTGCTTTATAATTCAGAAATCAAAAAAAGACATGTCATATCTATTTTGTGGGGTATCAAGGGATAGACTAGCGTCGAGGTGGTCTTAAAGTTTGGGTTTCCCTTTAATGTACAATAACACAATAAATTGTTTCACTCACTGAAGCATCATGTGGTACAGGGGCCTCGCAGGCACACAGGTTTAATTTTCAAACCTGTAAGCATTCCAATAACTTTCAGAACGATTTATTAAATAATCCCAAACGATGTCGAAAGAGACAAGAATGAAACAACACATCTCCGGATGAAATTGGTGCTAGTGAGGAGGGAAAGGGATTCCTTTCATCACTGGCGATAAAGTCACCGTGCAGTAGCTCGGCTTTGTCGAACAAAGTCACAACATGAATATAGAGCAAAAAAACAGAGGCTGCATCAAAACGTTCGATCTTACAGGGCAGACGGCATGACGCTTTATATGACTGGTTTGGCTGTTCAAATTGATGAAGGTGGAGAGACAATTCAGGAGGATTTAGTGTCTTTCTGCACAGAACTGCCACGCCTCACTACTGCTTCGCCTTCGTTCGTATGCAACACGAGGCTACGGGGTAGCACCATTTGCTGAGTGTGCAGCTGTGACGCTGATGCGATGTCCTCTGCTGGTTAGAGCAGGAATTTGTAATTTGTTCCTGATGACGGTGATAGCTTGTCTACTCTTAACGAAGGACACAATGGGATCGTTAATGTCCACCAACAAATGCCGGCAGACGGGATGCCCGTTTAATGTCCATCTGAGGGACGGCACACGCATTGATGAATCACCCTGCCTGTGAAACACCGCGATGACAGTTTATAGCAGGGTCTCGATTCAAACCCAGGCTAGACAGCTCAGAGGCGAGTGTGCATACCTCTAGGCCATCCTGTCGGCCCTACCGATTCATCAAGCTCCGATCATAATGGTTTAGTGGACTTTGCACTGATTTGCCACTGCTGGGACCGCTGACCTCTTGTGCAAGAGTCTACTCTCCTCCAGAAAGTTCTTTGAAATGCAACGGCCTTAAACAGGGAACAAACATATGACATTGCCCACGTGGGTTTTTATCAGGTGTAAGAGTTATGAAAACGTCGATCGATTGGGCAACTGGCAAAAGAGTTATCTCTTACCAAATGAGCTTCACAACAACCTTGTTGTTGATTTGGTGAGGATATTGCAGAGGCTTATTTTACCCTTTATGTAAGTACATGGCTTGACACCATTGCATCGCAGCAGCAAGACAAGCCTGGAAATCACAACTAACCCTGATCATCTCTATTCGGGACAAAACAACACAAACTGAGCTCACCTGCTCCAAGAAAGTGTGTGCAGGACCCATTCCCTGCAGGAAACTCTCTGGGCCAGGAAACTGAAAAGAGTGAGGAGGGTCAACAAGTCGGAACTGAGACTTTCTGCCGCCCACCTGCAAAAGAGAGGAACTTAAAACTGCAACAGGATCATCTGTTCGACAACAAATCCCAATTTTCTTTTAGTCTCGAATCGGTCACATAGCTCAAGAAGCTCGAGTCCCAGGTTCAAATCCTATTTGCACACAGACCCGCAGCATATCGAATTCCGATGCGGGCTTCCCCCATCACATCCATGGCGATAACACGGATGTAACTTTCTCCATACGCAAGGCAATAACTGCCTCCTTGCTGCAACTTTCACCACCCTCTCCATTACATCCAAAAGCATCCTAACCCATCTCTCATGCACTCAACCCCAGTGCCTTCCTCAACTTCCGTATGCATCACCTCCAACCTCAACTACTTTAATCAATCCCTCACTAGTCCTCTCTGGTCTTCCTCTCCCACCTCCAAACTTGTAATCTTTCTGAAACACCATGTTTTACCCATACGTTATCCCTTCCTGCTCACGGCATGAATAGCTTCCCATACAATTCTCATTTTCACTTACAAAATCCTCCACTCTGCTGCTCCATAACATTTCTCGATCCAACCACCTCCCATTGCCGCTTTTAGTCTGCCAACTCGTGCTTTCACATCCTGAAGCAGCAAAGGCAACTCGTGCTTTCACATCCACTCCTGTTCTTTGGAACCCTTTCTACTGCTCCACCAAATAAACTTTCAAAACAAATCTTTACAGAGATACCCTATAGTTCCTGACAGCCCCCCCCTTTCCCCTCCCGGCTACTATTTTGTCTACCTGTTGTCCGTCCTCACTGCCATCTTACTCGTTTGTCATTCAATATACAATTGACCAAGACATTGGCCAACACCCCTGTTTGGGAAAACATAGTCATAAATGATAATGAGTCCTGCAATTAATGTGAAAGTATGCTGGCACCGATGTCTGCGGGACAGTAGTAATGTCTGTGTTCTGCTTGGAATACATGTACAATCTTTCAAACCCCTTCCTTTCACCCTGCCTGAACCCAACAATCAGCCATCTTCAAAATAAATAGCCAGGTAATGTTTTACAGCAATGATGTTTTTTTACACATTTCAAAAATTCAGAGCCGTAATAATTGATCATAATCATTATTTAGATTCTGTTCAGCAGTGCTGCCCATTTGTAAGAGAAAAAAAAAGTGACAGCAATGTACAAAGAGAAAAAAATAAGTCAATCAAAGAAGAGAGATAAATCAAACATAAGTGAGTGGTAAACCTGCAGTGAAGATGTATCGACACTAACGGCTGGCAGGAAGTTAGGTTGCATGGCAAGTGCTCCGAAGGCTCGTTCGCCTGCCAACTGGAAGAGCGGTTGCCCAGTCGACAGGCGGGCCGTCGAGGTGGGTGCTGGGGGAGGAGGCACCGTGGGTGTGACGCGTGACGCATCTTGTCCGAATCTCAGTGCAGATTGGGCACTTGCAGCGAACACCACAGCCTCTTGCTGTTGCTGCTGACACGTGCGCTCCAAGGTTTGCTGGAGGTATTTGGAGTACTCCTGAAGAATGCTAGATTTCTCTGCGACCCCGACCGCCGGACAAGGAGATGCTGGCACCCTAGTGACTGTCCCACGAGACGTCGTGGAAGAGGAAGCCAGCGCCTTTGGGGAGATGACGGTGGTGGTGGACGACGGCGTAGTGGGAGTTTGAGGCGTCGCGTCCACCCGAGTTCCAGCCGAGCCGGGTCCGCCATCTGCCATGTTGTAGGCCTGCCCGTGAGCGTGCTGCCCGATGCTCGGCTCACCTTTGCTGGCATAGTGATCAAGCAGTGTTTGTAATACTTCATCTGGGATGCTGCTGCCATTTTTGTCCTGCAGACCTTTCAAGTCAAGTCCCATTGCTTGCGAGGCATCCAGCAGTGCACCTACCGAACCTGCACATAAGGTCAAGCAAGAGAACAACCAGGAAATGGTTTTGTTTGTGAAAGAGGGGAAAGCAGATAAAGATGTGAAAAATATGAAGGATAATCAAATCCCATTCCCCACCAAAAATTGGTTTCTAAGCCACGTATTTATTACATACACAGGAGGAGAAACTGAGAAAGGCAAGAGAGGGGAAGAAGGAAGGAAGGGTCGCTGAGCGAGTATGAAAAGGATGGGGCGTGGGGGAGGGAAGGGTTTGGAGGGGATGTGTAGGGAAAATGGGAGGAAGGTTTGGGTGGGGGGGGGGGGAGTAAGAAGTAGGGGAGAAGTCAAAGTCTCCCATTTTTGCATATGTAAAAAATAGATGACCCTGGAAATCTTTTTCAGTAATGGTTCTCAGTAAGGGTTATCAATGAAAAAAGGGGAGCAGGCAAACCATGAAGAAGATTCTCCCAGAACAGTTTGATAGATGCATGCAAACATCAACTGGCGAGTACAAAACAAATTCCAAAACATCATCATTAGGAATAACAATTGCCACCCTATCAGTACTACCAGGGTGAGCTCTGTTATGGTGCAAGCATCTTGTACTACTGGGGAGGGCTACCCCCTACAAACATTATTTCACCCCCAAACAGGCACTGGGGTAGAGAAACGACTTACATTCGAGTTGATTCACTGCTGCCAAATCTGAATAACCACACAGTAAACACGTGTCACAATAACCTTCATTTTAACCCATTCATACCCATTACAAGGTCTCCTGGGCTCGGCACAACAAACGCCATTCCTGTCGACAGGCAAGATCGGTACGAAAATGAAATCAATCAAACAGAAAAAACTACCAAAAGTGGAAAATGAAGAGCTACAATCCTACGCATAGAAAAAGACCTTGGTCACATTGCCCAGTTTATTATTCAAATCCCAGAAGCCGACTCGGCGTTTTCACCGCATGGTAAGACAATCAGATGAAACGATGAGCATGGATCAATGAGGTTCGATAAGATGACAAATCCACGGAATGACTCAACATAGTTTAAAAAATCGGAACGTTACCATTAAGAGAATGTGTAATGGTTGTAGCCAAAGTCAGTGTTTTAAACTCAATAAAGGAAGAAGTCAGTTTTACAAAATTGTCCTTTTCTGGCAGGAGGTCGATTTTCAGCGAATCTTTCAAGGGCACCATAGAACGACGTCTACACTAATCCCCTCTGCCTTTCCACCCATCGTTCAAGAATGTAACATTTTCATTCGCACAATGCACATACCTGTGACACCATCCATGACTCCTCCTTGGTGACCAAGACCCAAGGAAAAGTCTCGATGAGTGTTGGAACTGGCTCCCTGGATATAACGCTTCTTCTTCAGGAACTGCGTGGCATCATCATAGCTGTGTGAAACTTTCCCCCCCCCTCCACCATTGCTTCCACTGTCCACCCCGCCGAGTAGGTCCACATCTCCGGCACCACTGGAGCCCTCCATCAAAGTCCTTTTGTCCATTAACCCAAAACCAAATTTGTTTGTTTCTGCCTTCAGCACAGGAAGGGCAATGGGTTTTAAAGAGCCACTGCCATCCTTTGCCTTGTTGGCTTTTTTGCGCACATCTCCACGTGCATCGCCATCTATCCGTTTTTTGCCCTGGGCCTCCAACAGGTGGTGCTCGGTCGACTGGACGGCGAGCTGCGATAGATCCACCGTGAAGCCATCTGGGACAACCTTTTCCAGGGGCAAGTGCTTGGGCACTCCATCCAAGCTCAGGTCACTCTTTCCCGGTTGCTTATCGCGAGCCACCAACTCAGTCTTGAAATCAAATCCTTGTACGAGCATACTCGTCGCCACAGCCGCCGCAGCAGCGGCTGCCGCCTGCTGCGCCTTAGTTAGCCTCTTCTTCTTTTTCTTTGGCGGCGCCATTCCGCCAGCACTGGCATTCATGGAAACCCCGACCTTCTTATCCTCAGTTCCAGTCAGACCCCCACCAGTACCGTGGCACATCCGCCGGTGTTTCAGGAGCCTGTCAGATCGCGCAAAGCACTGGGCAAGGAATCACGATGAAGAGGTGGCAACAAAAAGGATACATGTTAAATGTAACCAAAAAAATAATGATTTCATAATTATTTAACTCACCATTACAAAGCTAGAAAAGAAAAATAAACTGTTGCAAACAACACTATCAATGAAATAAATAGCACAACGCAGTGGCATCATAGTTCATGATGCACCACGTAATTAAGATTTTTTTTAATTTATGAAAAATCCAAAAACTTCAACTACCAATATGAGCAATAATGTTGGTAATTTAGGTTGCAACCCCAAAAGTTGTGTTTATGTTGCAAACCAAAAGATTATGCTCAGGTCACCCTTTTCCGGTTCCTCATCACGTGTATGGGTCGCACTCCCTTTTTCTTCCCAATTCCCACATACCAACAACAAAATACGAATGCAACAATGAAAATAACACAGCAAAGCCTTCTTCAATTGGGAATGGCTCGGTACGATCGGAAATTCTCAAACCGAGAGTCTCCGATCGTCATCGTTATGGTACAGGCACAGACTGCAGGGATTCAGAGACAAAGTTTCCAAAAGTTATTTTGCCCAAAACAAATGCAAGCTTTGCCAAAATTGTCAGTTACACCTGTGCAGGAACTCAGACCATAATCCAGGGCAGCCAGTTGTAAAAACAAAAGTACAGATCGATCACTTCACGAGAAGTTCAATGCACAACAAACAAACAGTCACACCGACCTCACCACCCGCCGCGCTGTCAAACCTGCAAGCAATATTCACACTTGTACGGTTTCTCTCCACTGTGGGTCCGCTTGTGCCGGTCCAGGTGATACTTCTGTATGAACCTCATGTTGCACTGATCACACGAGAACGGTTTCTCACCTGAGGATAAAGCCCACCATGGAAGGATGTATGGGAGAAGGGGAGGGGGGAGGGGGGAGGGTACAATTTTACTTTGTCAATTGTCAACATTCAACATGGATTGGAATCAAAAGTACAAACAAGCCCATTAAAAGTACAGTTGAGACCGATTCAGGACAGCTAGAGAGCTTGTCACTCACTGCTGTGACCCAGTGTTCATACCCCAGCTCACACCCAAAAAGCAATTGTATAATGTCCAAGGGCCTTTGATTTTAAGTTGAACTCATTTTAGATAGCGAGACTTAACTCGAAGGAAAGGTACACAGTTAATGAAAGCTCCACATCCTTTATGTAGTCTAATCAAACGATCTTTAAAAATGGGAAGATGCTGCATTAAATGGTAGGCGGTGTTTTCATCAACGTTCATATTAGTCATCCACGCGCCTATCACTAACGCAGCATCGACGTGTTTGTGGAATTCATCGAAGCATCGACGCATTTTACAGCCAGGTGGGTGAGAATGGTAATCTTCCATCACAGGTAACTCTTACGCATGACGGCAATGCACCAGCGAATGTAACCAATCCCATTTTGCATTCAAACACTTCAATTTTTGTTGCAAGGCCAAACCCTCAAATATCTTTGAATGTGGTCTGAGAAGTTAAAAGACTGACATAAAAAGAATAACTCAAATCTTATTAAAGTAAAGCCGAGAAATTTGTTGAGGCGTGATTGGTCAAACAATTTTAGAAATCTCTGAACATGAAAATGGATCGTGCCATGTCACCCACCGTGTGAACATTCTTTCCTTTCCTTCAACTGTTGCACTTCCCTGAACAATACCATTCCAACAGTAGGTCTATGCAACTCTGTGCTACAAGTGAGATCACTCAATTCAAAACAAACGTAAAACACGAACAGAGGGAGCCAGGGACGCAAGCGGGACGGAGGCAACAGGAGATAAAGAGCATGATGTGGCGACGGAACGAGATCAAATCGGTGTACCAAGCGGTGGGGCAGCACGGGTCATTCATTTTGATGAGCATGATATTGAATAAAAGGTTTGTAACAAACTGGGTGCTTATTTTCTTTATTCCTTCAAACAGAGGGAAAAAGAAAATCCATTTAAAAGCAAGTGCAGAGAGCCATTAAAAAACAAACAAACAAAAAAAAGATGAAAAAAGAAAGGTAAACATCAAAAAATATGTTCATCATTTAAAAAAAAACAAACAAGAAAAACCCCCTCAACTTAGATATAAAAACTGTACGTGCAGACACACGTGTACACGGACATGCATACGTACATACATGCACATGCACACACAAAAAGCAAAGCAAACAGCAGGGCCAGCAAAAGGCTGTTCAAATCAGCCATTAGCTTTTGCAGTAACCATTGTACCCGTTTGCAAATAGAATTTTGAACCAAGCGCTTTGCAAATGGCACATTTACCTCGAATCAATCAGAATTGAAGGTTCTCCAAAAAATAAATAAATAAATAAAACATCCGTCAATTTAGGCAGCTAAGATAGAGCGTTGATGGATGGCCATGCTGTAAGCTTGGAGACCGTTGGAGGATCGAAAAAAATATATATATAAGGTAAAGTTACCGCTGTGAATTCTCTCGTGCCTTTGGAGCAGATACTTTTGCACAAAGCTCATGTTACACTGGCTGCACTGGTACGGTCGTTCACCTGAGGAACCGGCGGGAAATCAAAGGTTACTGCAAAATATGCACTGCATGTTCAACAGCACTTCTCATTCAACCTCAATTAAAAATTCTAGCAAATGCTGCATAACCACTCACGATATGCAACGGAGGCGAACACATGCTCTTCCTCTAAGAACGACAAGCGAAGATGCGTCTCTGTGGCCGGTGGTTTGCCGATTATGATGAAGAAGATATCAATTTGAGGGGTAGATGTGACGCACGACATCTTACCATGAGACTATTATCAATTTAGCATCAGGATAACACAAATGAGTCGGAGAGGGAGAGGGGGGGGGTTGTGATAGATGGGGATGCACGCCCACCCCTTCCAGGCAGTGGATTCAATGGCAATTAGGAATATTTTGGTACACAAATATTAATATACACCCAAACTTAGGTGTCATCTATCCATCCTCGGATACATCAAATCACAAAACAACCATGACTTATTTTGAAGAGAAACATAACGGCACGAGTCCGAACATCCCTCGAGTGCATTCGGGGTAGATCCGCATTGATCAATGGTAGAAAGAGAAAATGGGAAACAGGAGGGGGTCTCCCGCCCCGTGGCCAAGAGTGCTGACCTCGGGTTTCCCTCTGATCCCCCAATCTCACCTCCCAGCACCTCGAGTGCCTCGCTCAGGTTTCCCCCTCTCCACTGACTGCCCACCTCGGGTCTCAAACTACTTCATCCTTGAGCGCCTCCCTCAGGTCTCCCCCAGTATCCTCAAAAAGCTCCATGTGGGCTTCATCGTCCAGCCGCACCGCATGCATCCTCGAGAGACTTCCTCAGATTTCCAGCCACATCCGAGAAAAAAAAACTCCTGGTCAAACACCTACCCAGCGCAGCAAGTGTCCACAAAATTCCACCCACCCGAGATAGTGTCTCGAGTCTCCACCCCCTTATTTGCCCGCGACCCAGAGATCCTCGCTCGGGTCACTCTCCCGCAACCCAGAGATCCTCGCTCGGGTCACTCTCCCGCAACCCAGAGATCCTCGCTCGGGTCACTCTCCCACAACCCAGAGATCCTCGCTCGGGTCACTCTCCCTCCATCCAGAGATCCTCGCTCGGGTCAATCTCCCTCCACCCAGAGATTCTCGCTCGGGTCACTCTCCCTCCATCCAGAGATCCTCGCTCGGGTCACTCTCCCTCCACCCAGAGATTCTCGCTTGGGTCAATCTCCTGCAACACTTGGGTCACTCACCAGTTGAGTTTACCATTCCAAAAGTATGCCTATGCATCACTGTGCTAGAAGTGAAACGACTCAATTTAAAACAAACAGAGGGCATGAACAGAGGGAGCCAGGGCCGCAAGCGGGACGGTGGCAACAGTAGAGAAAGGGCATGATGGGGCGATGGAATGAGATCAAATCTTGCATTTCTGTCCTTGACAAACACGGCCGGTGTACCCAGCGGTGGGGCAGCACAGGTCATTAATTTTGATGATCAAGATATTTCAGAAAAGGTTTGTAACTGGGTGCTTATTTTCTTAATTCATTCAAACAGGGAAAAAATCCATCCAAAAGCAAGTATAGACCATTTATAAACACAATACAATCTTTTTATTATGAGCTGAGAGCCAGCAAAAAAAAATATTAAAAAAAAATAAAAGGGGAAGGTAAACATCAAAAATTGACAGACACGTGGGTCACTCTCCCGCCACCCCGAGATATCCTGTCAGGTCAGTTACATGTGACCCTCTGTCAGCCAACTCGCTCGCTGGCGGCCCCAGGACCCTCCGTCGGCACGCTCGCACGCGGCCCCGCAACCCGTCGGCCCGCTCGCGTGCGGCCCCGCGACCCCCCGTCGACCCACTCGTGCGCGGCCCCCCGTCGGCCCGCTGACATGCGGGCCCTCGTCGGCCCGCTCGCACACGGCCCCACGACCCCCCGTCGGCCCGCTCGTGCGCAGCCCCGCGACTGGTGTCACGACCTTCACTCGAGCCCCTTTTTTTGAAACTTTTAGATAAAAACACTGTGAGAGGGAGACGATGTCTACCTATTATATCAGCGACATTTCTTCTATCATAATTAATTACATCACACTTACGCTATTACATTTATTAAGTATATAACTGCACTACACTACACTCAGCATGATTAACTCATTGAAGCCATTTCTGCAACAATATTATAAAAGACTCAGTAAGTGGAATGCTTGACAAAGGTATATTATTTTCTACAAATCTAGTACAGTCAACCCCCGCTTCATCGCGGTTCACCTATCGCGCCCCCGGTTCATCGCGGGTTTTCCATTGGAACGTAACTAATTTTTTTCTGCGGATTCCCCCGGTACATCGCGGCAATAATATATAAAATATAAATTATTTAAGCAATAAATTATAACGCGTGGTGCTCGACCAGTCACACAACGCACGAGACAAAATTTCGCTTGTGAACTTCGAATATTTTCTACGTTTTTTTCTCCAAGCCCCACGATGCCGCCCAAACGCCCTGCACCTTCTAAGGCTTCTGTCAAGGAACCGAAGCGCCAGAGGAAGGTCCTGGGACACTCCAGGAGAAGGTTAAGGTAAAGGTGCTCGATATATGCTTCGGGAAGGAAAAAGGTTTGCCGCCGTTGGACGAGCACTGCTCATACCCAGCACCTCAAAACCGACCAGACCAGACTAGTCGATCTCCGGCACCTCAAACCCAATCACTGCCAAACCAACCAGACCAGACTAGTCGATCTCCGGCACCTCAAACCCAATCACTGCCAAACCGACCAGACCAGACTAGTCGATCTCCGGCACCTCAAACCCAATCACTGCCAAACCAACCAGACCAGACTAGTCGATCTCCGGCACCTCAAACCCAATCACTGCCAAACCAACCAGACCAGACGAGTCGATTTTTTGGGGAGGCGTCCATTCATCGCGAATTTTCACTTAGCGCGGGGAGGTTTGGAACGTAACCCCCCACGAGAAACGGGGGATTACTGTATAATATTCATCACAAAAAAAATCAAAATGAGTTAAATAGGAGAATTGGATGGAAATCTCATGGCCTAAACTTGACCAATTTGCTACAGAATCCTCAGAAAATGACCTAGTAATTTGAAAAGGACTTGATGTTCAAAAGGAAGAAAGTTGTTTTTGGAGCAATATACCCCGAGAAAGTCAAACACATCAAGTTTAGTTTCAGTTAAGTCTTAGGTTCATGTTTAGTCTAAATATTTTGTCAGGTCTCCATTTGGGATTTGCACCTTCGTTGAAATAGTGGTATTGAGTTTTTTTATATTACTGCTGTGCCATGTTTGGCTAGCTATGGTGGAGGGATCTCCTCTTCCTGCCATAGGACTATTGGGAAACAATCAAAATAGTGGGGCAACTTAGCTAAATATAACATAACAATTGTGCATTTTGTGAGGAAAGCACCAAATTTGGCAGACTAGTCGCCTATCATATTATGAACAGATTTGGATATTGGGCCATCTCAAATTCAGCCGCTGATGGCTGTGGCAGCCATTTTTCAAAATGGCCGCCAGTGGTTACTGTTATGACACATATCTGCTTTACTGGAGAGGAATGCAGGTTGATAGTGAAAGTTTATTTACTAATAAAGGTCCAATAATGGTCAAAGAAAGTAACAATTTGATTTGGTTGAGAAAAAAAAGTTAGAGTGGACTAATTAGTCTTATTAAGACACAGATTCTGAATGAAAACCAATGATAAACATTCATAGCACTATTGGCTTGGCACATGGTAGTAGAAGTGGTGTGCGTGCATATTGACCCCGGAATCGCGCACGGTTGAGTTGCCAGCTTACACTTGTTGACTCGATTCATTGTTATTTTGTTCTGTGCCCAAAGAGTTCTCTATGATATCCCATTGTTAACCGTAGTTCATAAAGTTGAGTTTGGTTTGCGGGGTGCAGTTTGGTCATAGGATTATCTCAGTCACGGATTACCGGGTTACGAGGTTCTGCATGTATTTCCGTTCTGCCTTCACGGCGCCAGTTCCAGTTTGCTACTGAGTGAGGAAGTTCTCTCTTCGTACAAGCGTGTTGGCGAGATATCTTTACCATGATAACTCGTTAGTTTTCGGGTTATCTTTGTTCGATTGACGGCAATGCCAAACCATTTGTAAGTAGTTTTCCATTCTAGTTTCCATTTTCATGGCGAAGCTAATTCGTTTTGGTCAGTTTGTTAAGTAACCCTTCCGTTTTCTGAAACTGCGTTTTTATTGACTCTTACAGTCAATCACAACACATCTCAGCAGATCGGCTCGAAGTAACCTGAATATGGATGAATTCGGTCGTATTGGGAATGAAACCATGTAACTCAGATGATGGGTGTGAATTGTCTATGTGCCGTCACCAAAGCAGATTTAGTGGAAGTAGCCAGAGAAGTATGGTGAAGAAAAGATGGTAGTGATGTTTGGTGGGCTCCACATCGAGATGGCCGCCCTGAAGACGCTGGGCGACTGGCTGCGAGGAAGTGGCTGGGTACAAGCCTTGGTGCAAGCTGAGATTGCAACGCCAGGGACAGCCGACTCCTTCCTGTGAGCTGCCGACGTCACCTGCACAAGAATAGCTCAACAAATCACTGCAGCGGCACTGCACATCCTGAAACACCGTGCGTATGAACGCCACTGTATGACGTATTTTGATGATGCAGAAGACCTGCCTGAGTTCGAAGAATGGTGTCACCAGAGAGGAGAAGACATTCCCAACTTTCAGTATTGGGCAACTGTGCTGGAACTAGAGATGTTGGTACTGGTCTACGTGTATTCTCTGCGGCAGGCTTCATTCACGATGTACCTTAATGCCGTGACGGAACTGGTCCCATGGTTCCATGCCTTAGACCACACACACTATGCCAGGTGGGTCCCTGTTCACCTGAGGGACATGATTGCACTCCCAATGAAGCACCCAGATGTAGCTAGAGAATTTATTCACTGTACAGAAGATGAAGAACGTGTTCTCTTCGATCCCAATCAACCAGGCACATGAACAGAACAACGCATGCATCAAAGGAGATGGTGAAGCAGTCAGCCTCACTGATAACCCAAGTGCCCTGCGGCGTTGGATGATTGCTGGGCCAGAAGTTGCCAGGGCCATAGAAGAGTTCCAAGAAGGCCGTCAACACTGGGGGAGGCGAGAGGACACACGTCATCACGACGAGACACCAAGTGTGCAAACCTCTTTCACCAAGGATGTCCGTGCCCTTGTCAGCGTCATAGAAGAGCTTGGCAACCCCTTTGAGGAAGAGAGCATGGATCTGGTTGTCCTTGACACAAAGGAAATTGCAGGTCCTGCTGCAGTTGAGAATGTCAGGAATGTGAAGAGGATTGGCCAACAGCAGTTCCAGGCTTTCACCAGAGAATGCCTGGTGGAAAGGACCAAGCCAATTGATGATGCAATTCGTCGGAACAAGCTGAAGGTGTTTAGCACTTCCACCCTGAGAAGTGTGAGCAAAGGGAAACAGCAGCTGGCCTCTCTCAGGAACGACGTGGCACTTTTTTCATGGCTCTACATTGGTTGCCAGACGAGGGATGGAAACCTTGAAGAGTTATTTCGTCATGAGAATCAAGCGTGTCCTCCAGCTTTCTCTGATGGAGAAAGTCTCCGTCTAGGTACGAAGAGTGATCTCCTCAAATGCTTTGAAGAGTTCTCCAATGCCTAATCAGATGCTCCTGATACCACCAGCCTAGTTCTTGATGGGGCAGTCATTATCCAGATGCTGAAGCCTGCGGTAGCCAAGAACTTTTATGACTATGCCCAGGATGTCTTCATACCGTACCTGTCAACAAAGCTTCAGACTGTGTCACGCCTGGACCTGGTCTGGGACTGCTACGTTGCAGATTCACTGAAAGGCAGTGCAAGATCAAAGCGTGGAAAAGGAGTGCATAGACGCGTGGTCGGAGCAGCAATTATACCTGGAAACTGGCAGAACTTCCTCCGAGTGGACACCAACAAGACCGAGCTGTTCAAGTTCCTATCAGAAGCTATCTTCAGGTGGCTTGACCAGGATGACAAGCAGCTGGTTATCACTGATGGAGAGGCAGTCTTGAGCAAGCCACCGCTGCTAGACCTGGCCTTGCTCACCCCATGCAGCCACGAAGAAGCTGACAGTCGAATGTTGTTGCATGCATCCCATGCAGCCAACCATGGTCACCACAAGATACTGATCAAGACAGTTGACACCGATGTTGTGGTGTTGGATGTGTCAGTGGCCCAGGGACTGCAACCAGAAGATGAACTGTGGCTAGCATTTGGCACTGGGAAGAGTTTTCGGTACCTGGCTGCCCACGAAATAGCAGCTGGCCTAGGACCAGAGAAGGCACAAGCACTCCCAATGTTTCATGCTCTAACTGGGTGTGACACTGTATCTCGCTTTGCTGGACATGGTAAGAAGACTGCTTGGACAATCTGGACTGTTCTGCCAGAACTTACAGACGCACTGCTGAAGCTATCCTCTGCAAAGTGGCATTCCAGACAATGTCATGCACACCATCGAGAGGTTCGTCATATTTCTCTATGACAGAACCAGCACGTGCAACGACATTGACAAGGCCCGGAAGAAACTCTTCGCGAAGAAGAACAACGTGCAGCTGATCCCGCCAACCAAGGCAGCTCTGGAGGAGCATGTGAAGAGGGCGGCCTACCAAGGAGGCCATGTGTGGGGTCAAACACTACTACCAATGCCAGAGCTGCCTCCTCCATCCAGCTGGGGCTGGGTCAAGAATGACGAGGGGGTGTACGAGCCACACTGGATGAAGCTACCCAAAGCAGCCCACACCTGCTATGAGCTAGTATCGTGCAAGTGCAAGAAGAGCTGTCTGAAACGTTGTGAGTGCAAAAAGGCCACACTTGAATGCACAGCTTTGTGTGTGTGTGAGGGAGAGTGCTCACAAAATTGAGTAAATATTAACAGAGCAGACTGTCACTGATTCAGAACATTTAAATTAGACATCTCTCGATCAATTTCTATGAGTGAGATGTCGGTATTCATATGAATGAGACGCAGCCCATGATTCGTTTGCAACCATGCTCAACAACCACTGACTTTACATAAGCGATGTTGGTATTCATATCAATCAGACACAGCCCTTGATTCGTTTGCCACCATTCTCAACAACCAATTTCTATGAGTGAGATAGTCGTCCGGTACAACAAATAATTAGCAGCCATCTTGCAAAATGGCGGATATCAATAAACTTGAGGTGGCTGCAGGTTATGTTTTTCTTAATTCAGCTTTTAATAAATAAAATGTTCAAACCAATGTTAGAGTGAAATTATAGTAACCGCTAGGAGCCATTTTAGAAAATGGCTGCCACAGCCATCAGCGGCTGAATTTGAGATGGCCCAATATCCAAATCTGTTCATAATATGTTAGGCTACTCGTGTGCCAAATTTGGTGCTTTCCTCACAAAATGCACAATTGTTATGCTAAGTTGCCCCACTAAAAGGGCTGTTACAAAAGGCTTTCTTCCATTATCCAGGGCCACATTCTACGTGTAGAAGAGCTCTCAAAGACACGTGCGACACAGTTTTAAACACCCCATGCAACTGCTAATAACGTGGTGACAAGCCATTTAAGGCCTTGATATTGTAAAATTGATGTGATAAATAAGTAAAAACTATCAAAACTTGGTCATACTTTCTGTACGGTGATCCTGACAGGAGGCAGTCTTCCATCCCACAATGCATTGCCACCCCACTTTATCTACAACTTTCAAATACACAAAGCATCAGGCAAGTAAATTTGGGGCGGAAGTGGAAATGCCAGCGGGCATTTTGTCCAAGATGTGTGCACTATCAACAAGTTGTGGCTAAAGCAACTTTGATGAAGACTTCCAGGAAATACCTGGTATATTATTGGATTACAGCAATCGCAAAGGGAACTCAATTTAACAGTTCATGGCTTCAAAATAGACAAACACCATCTATTCGATGAAAAAGTGTCAAAATAATAATTGGAAAGATACAAGGGATGGGGAAGACAGCTGACGGGTTCCAGAAAGCAAGACAACCATCATTTGATGTTTTCTTTGCTTTGATTCCTTGTGAATCTTTGGATTCAGATCAGGTCACTCTGCCTTGGACATGCTGCTCCCACTCTCCCAAAAATGGATGGAGGCCTTCAAACATTACTGCCCTGCACAAAAAGGTGCTAAAACAGATCCCTGCAACTACAGATCAATCAGCCTTCTCCCAATCATCAGCAAGGTTATGGAATCCATCATCGCTTCAGACATTAAATCCTTCCTCTTCTTCATTGGCTTGATTTCCGATCATCAATTTGGTTTCAGACCAGGTCACTCTACCCTGGATATGTTGCTTCTGCTCTCCCAACAATGGATGGAGGTCCTCAATGCCAGACATTAAATCAGATCCATATCCCTGGACATATCGCGTGCTTTTGACACGGTCTGACACCCTGCCCTGCTCACCAAACTCTCTTCCTATGGTATCCAAGGCCATCTCCACTCATGGCTCACAGACTTCCTCTCCTGTTACAGTCAACATGTGGCCCTAAATGGAGTTCTTTCATCCCCTTTTCCTGTCCAGGTTGGAGTTCCTCAAGGCAACGTTCTGGGCCCTGTTCTTTTTGTGGTTTGCATCAATGATCTCTCCGACTCTCTGGGAAATGCTCTGTATCTCTTTGCTGATGACTCCACCCTCTGCCATACCATCTGTCATCCTTCAGACCGGCAAGCAGCAGCTTCTTCTCTCACTGCAGATCTGGATAAAATCATAAACTGGCCCAACACGTGGAACATGTCTTTCAATCCGGATAAATCTCACACTCTCACGATGTCTCTCCGAAAGCACTGTTTGGAAAACCCCCGCATCCACTTTCTCAACAATCCTCTGGAAGAAGTCCTTTCTTTCAAGCTTCTGGGTCTCACGATCTGCAATGATCTTTCCTGGGAAAGCCACATTTCCAACCTGGCCTCCAAAGCCAGTCGTCGACTAGGAATCCTCCATCGTGCAAAGTCCTTCCTCGGCCCACCTGAGCTCCTGACCACATACAAAGCTTTCGTCCG